>NC_064884.1:1356601-1656601 GCF_929443795.1 Astur gentilis | reverse complement strand
GGGAAAAATGAGCGAGAGAGAGATGAAAAGATGGGATCTAAGTCTCTAAAAGCTGGAGAGACCTGCTATTGATTCTGGCTTGGGAAGAAGGGGCCTGAACAAGAGCTGGTGTGTTGCTAAGTGCACTTATCTCCTCTTGTTATATGGCAGAACGGGGCCAGATGGACAGGGTACTAATTCCCGTCAAGAATCATTACCAGCCGCGTGCTGGATGAGGTACCTCCAAAGATGTGCTACGAGCAGCGGTGAACACGGCAGCACCGCGAGGCCGGGAACCCCACAACGTCCCTGGGCAACCTTTTCCAATGCTTGACCACTCTCACCGTAAAAAAAGCTTTTTCCTCTGTTTAAAGAGAATTTCTTGTACTTGAATTTGTGCCCGTTGCCTCTTGCCCTCTCTGGGCACCCCTGAGAAGAGCCTGGCCCCCGTGCATGCGTGCTCCCGTCCATCTCCCCAAAAACCCAGCCGCCAGAGCATCCCAGCTCCTGAGGGAAATCCTTGTGGAAGGAGGATGGTGGGAAAAGCCAGCAAGGGAGTTTGCTCCCCTCCTCAGCCGTCAGGAGGTTGGGCCCGCTCCAGAGAGCGGTGAAACGCAAGATACCCTCATGCAAATCTTTGATCATAGTAATTATCCATTGTTTTCGTGTACAAAACATTATCTCCATGCAGACATCAAGCTCCTTCTGTACCACCCACCATCTCCACACACCCTATCGCTCCGGGCTCCCTCGTCCGATCAGCTCTGAACACACACTCACCAGCACCAGGGCAGGATTCTCTTCTCCCATTGACGGGTCAAGAAAGTAGACTTTTGTTTGCCTAGCTTTGATCAAAATGACTGATTGTCAGGGAAAGAACAGGAGAAAAGAAAACAGGGCAGCAACGATGCATCCTGATCCATAAGCAAGAGACGGTTCAAGGATAATTCAGGCATCGCTCACTGGCTGTGTGTGCTTCAGGGGGCTGGGTTTTCTTGTTTTCTCTTTCTTTCCTTTTTTTTAAAAAAAGAATGAGAGAGAAAGAAAACATTTTTTCTAAGCTTTGCTCCCTTTCATTTTTCTCCGAGTTCAATGGCTTTCCTCGTCAAGCCTCTGTAGCTCAGGTAAGAACAGAGGGCTCCAGATTAAAGAGAAACACAGCAACAAGCAGAAAGCCATCAAGATAACAGAGAGGACAAAGTCAGGAAAGACAAAGAAGGGAAGTCTGCTTTCTGCAAGATTCCCACTTTTGGCTTTTATGTAGCTTACTCCAGAAATGGGGACCAAGCTGCACATTTCAGACTCTGATCCCAACTCTCTCGGCTTGGACATGGGGATACAGGGCAACGAACTGCATCAGGAGCCCTCGTCCCAGCAGCAGGGCTCAGCGTGTCCAGGGCTCTCACAGACATTTAATATACCCTGGATTTTTATAGATCTCTAGGTGGGTGGACAGACAGACAGCACGCTAGACTGACAGCTCTAAATACCTCTCTGCACGAGCGTGGGTAGTAACCAAGCGTAGTGCCTCCTGCCAGAGCATCACACGTGCCGGCGAAAAACCCAGCCGTGCAGCTCACCCCAGCCCTCGCTCCTCTACCAAGGCACCCAAGCGAGACATGGTTTTGGGAAGAGGGCTTGGTTTCATCACTCCCAATCCCAACGAGAGCCCACCAGCCGCTCCCTGCGGCATCACCCACCGTGGCAAGGCTCCTGCAGCCCTCACGAGCCGCAGAGCTGCCTCTCCTTGCTAGGCTGCCAGGTGTCCAAGCCCAACGCTTCTCCTTGGGACCAAAACCAACCTGCAAGTTGGGAGGGGATTTGCCCAGAGCCATCCCCCGCCATTGCAAAGCCAGGCATCCCGCAGACCGAGGGCTTGGCAGGGTCCACATCTCCTTTCCAAACGACTCCGGCAATGACATACGCCCAGGGTCCCGTCAGGCTCTGCTAGGAAACCTTCCCTGCTGTCTTGTTTATAGATCTATTCTTAGCTCAACTTTGACTCGTTGCAGAAACAGCAAGGAGCCTTTCATCCTGTGACCCCGAAGCACCTTAAAGAATATGAGCTGAGCCTCGCGGAGAGGAAATATTGTCCTCTCTGTTAGACAGAGGGGTCGACCAACGTATGAGGCCAGGAAGGCAGGCAGCAGGCAGGCAAGCAGAGCAAGGAACAGCAAATACGGAGGAGTGGCTTTAGCTGTGCACAAGGTGAAAGGCAGCCCATAGACAGCATGGGCAAGATGAATGCACGAGGTGCATCAGAAATTGGATGAACCGGGGGGCTCAAAGGGCCGAGGGCAGCGGCTCAAAGTCCGGCTGGAGACCCACCACTTGTGCTGCAGCCCAGGGTTTGAGAGAGGTGGTCCTTCCCCTCAACGAGGAACCTCCTCCGGGAGCATTCTAGCGGTCTGTCTGCTCCAGGTAGCACCCATGAACCCACTGCCTTCTGCTTAAGGCACAGGCAGGTGGGATATATGTGATCGAGACCCCGTTTTCAACCAGGAGCCGCAGAGGGGAGGCTGGGCGATCCCTTACTCTGTGCAAATAGCCCCGTCCTTGGGATGCTCCCAGGGCAAGGGACCTCCTGGAGGTTGCGAAGAAGCTGCCAAACCACCGCGTTCTCACTCTGCTCCTGGATGAAAACCACTTTGTTCCCTTTTTTTATTTTTTTTTTAAATCACGTTGAAATGGTGATCGCCCAGCTGCAGGGGCAGTCCTGCCCCAGGAGCACAATGAAGACATCTCCATTAAAGACGGGAGATGCTCATTGCCGCGTCGCACCCCTAACTCGGGGAGGGAGAGCAGGTGCCGTGAGAGGGGGCACCGCATCCTCACACAGCACAGAAAGGATTTTCCATATGCTGCCTGATCAGTTATACGTTTCTTAAAATGCTATTGCACAGATATTTCAGAGGCATCATGTAGTACCATCTGTTATGTTATATATTGCACCGAGCCCGGCCAATTTTGAGATACTGTAATTTTATCTCCTCCATTTCATATGCGGCACAGGCATTTTGCAAGGCGAGTTGATGGGGAACGGGAATTTGCAGAGGGATGGGGCGCAGGTAAACCAAAAGGCAAGGCCCAAAAACGAGCGGCAATGGCAGCTCCCGCCCATCCCAGACACCGGAGGGGAGTTTTGGGGCTGCACCCGGACATTTTCGGTCAACCACCTCGCAGCAACGCCCACATCGCCCAGGGCAGCGCGTGCCCCTCTCCATCTCTCCCGCTGCATCGCTGCCTCCGACAGCAACGCCGCGGGGTGGAGAGACGCCTCCGGCATCTCACAGATGTCCTTTTCCCTGCTTCCCCCAGCTCTTCCAGGCAGCACCACCGTCCCCCGTCCCCCCCCCGTTCCCTCTTGCACCGACGAGTCCCGCCGCAGCACATCACGCCGCGCAAATCCCAACATCCACTCGGCAAGGGATGCTGCAGGAGGACAGCTCCACGCCAGGGTTATCCCCTCCGTTATTAGCTTTTTCCAGGGAGCAGCGGCAGCAAGAGGAGCTGCCGGCGGAGCCAATTATTCTGCATCTCGGCCCCATTCGAGAGCCCATCAGCAAAAAAACCGTCTCTGCCTTGCAGGGTGAGCAGCGACAGGCCCTGACAAGCATCATTAAGGTGAAACCCTCCACCCAAGTTATCTGCATGGGTAACTCCATGCTGTAAGAGCAGGGGAAAGGCTGGAGGCCAAAAAAAACCCCCTGAAGTTATTGCAAAAAATTAACTGAGCAGGTGTGCAGGACAGAGAGGGGGAAGGCCTGTCCCCTAAGATAAAAAGTTGCAAACTTTTGATTACTAAAGTGAGTGCTCCCAACTCATCAGCCCGACACCGTCTCCACTTTTATCAACTCTGTCACAAGCACCAGCAAAGTTTGGTGGCACTCCGCTCAATTTCATTAGGAAAAGAGACATTTAAAGAGCAGAAACCTTCAGATTTCCTGTGTTTTGCTGGCTCCCTCCTCTGGCACTCGGAAATATTTTTATTTTGTAATGGGTTTGGCCATGAAGTAAACGGAAATACGTCCGGCATTCTCCTTGGACCTGCTCTTCAAGACAAGCAAGCCTTGCTCTGACTCATGCGCTGTCAGAGAATCTGCTTTTAAAAGCTCTTTTTTTTTTTTTTTTTTTAACATTCTTGCTACAGTAATTAAAAGGAAAAGGAGAATTCACCAAAAATATTACCCTCGCTACTGCCTAATACTAAAAAAGTAGTTAAATACACTTTAAGAAAAGCAATGCCAAGCAGAGTTAGCAGCACCTGAGCACATCCACAGCACATTGCTTACAATGACCGGAGAAGAAGATGCAAGAACCTCACAGCTAATTCCTTGGGTGTTTCCTACCCAGAAAGAGTTGCTCCCTGACCACCATTAATAAGACATCACCTGAGGTCTGGAAGCCCCGGGGCTTATTTTTCCCCGAAGGCAGAGGCACCCCCGCAGGGCCATGGCAAGCACAAGAGGCTGCGGTGCCGCTTCCCATCCCTCCTGCGCAGCCCGTGGCCATGCAGCAAACAGAGGAGTTTGCAGTGGGGTTAGATTTTGTGACTTTTTTTGGTTTTAAATAAAGATATGACCATCTCCTACGGAGGTCTGGCACCGCCTTCACACCGGTTTTGGTGCCAGGCATAGATCCCTGCTTTCAGTTGCATTTTATTTTTTTCTTAGTTCATTACTAAGCATTAATACCTCAGGTTTGTGTGCATCTAATATTCTTCCCAGCACTTCACTTTTTCCTTTGAAAGGGATATTTCAAGGGCTTTTTAAACATTATTTCGTTATTGCTCACAAAACACTTCTGATGGAAAACAGCATTTCCATTCTGTTTTAAAACTTGTAAACAACCTTTCCCCCTTATAAAGAAACAAAGTATGTTTACCCATCCACCAAATACTAGCAAGCAGAGAGCTACAGGGAGCCTGTTAACTCCGGGAGCTCAGGGTGGTAGGTGTTCAAAAATAATAAATAGTAATGCTCGCTCCTCCATCTTTCCTCTAAAGTTTCAAGGACTCTTGACGCCACCGCCCAACTCAAGCATGCAAAAAGAGCCAGCCAGCCTCACAACACCGTGCTGTCGAGCCTGCCAGTTCTCTCTGCAGTCAGAGAAGCCAAAAGACCTGGGACCCGGCTCGCCTCACCCCAGCCTTTCCTGCTTACACCAGAAAAAGCTGCTCAGGTCAACCAGCACCAGCTGGCAGGACTGGGAGGGACCCAATTTCCATGCATTTCCATGCAATGCCAGGGGAAAGATCCATGCTTTGCCAAAGAGGGCTGGCAAATTTGAGCTGCGGTTGGGGCACCCATGTAAAAACAGGTTCTTTATTAAAGCACGAGCTTAGTTGAAGAAGACGCATCCCCCTTGCATGAGGATGCAGCACGCTGCACGCAAATAACCTACTTGAGGGCTCTCTATGGGGCACCTAATCTAAGCAGATCCCGTACCAACAACAGAAGCAAGCCCTGGCCCCCGAAGGAATTGGGGGTGGGTCTCTTAGCAAGCACGTTATCTTCTGGCCACGGTCCCCTCCCTTCCCCAGAGGAAAATGCGAGCCAGCCCTCCAGAGTGGGGGTGGACAGGGAAAAGAAAGAAGTTCAAAGCAAGAGGAGGGAACGTGTGACCGGCACGGGGAGGGAAGCTGCCGCTCCAAGGCGCTGCAAAATCACTAGACCCCCTCAAGTGCTGCTCCCTCCTTCCCCAGGCACACAGCACTTTACACCTGGAGAGTTACTTCTGCACGTCAGTCATGACGCACGCTGATCTGGAATACCCAGCCAGCTACGAGCTACATAAATATTGACAGGGTATGTTATTAAATAAATAGTTCCGCTCAAGCATTCAATATTGACCGCTTTGAGAAGGCAAAACAACACGGGGTTTCATCCAGTCCCAAACTGGGTAAGCACAGATGCAACCGATGCGCTGAATACGGCCCTTTGCTCGTGTCCTGGACACCAGCTGGGAGATGAGGAAGGAAAGGAAAGCCCTGGAGAGACAAGGAGGCAAAATCCTTGCATGGGAACGATGCCTTGACAAGACATTTGTTTTTCTGGTTCTGTTCCCTTCTGGTCAAGTAACTTGAAAATTCAATAGTGTGCATGGAGAACTGGGGCAAGGGAGGAGCGGAAAGGCAATGTATTCCTCTGGGGACAATCAATCACAGAAGGAAGGCTGCCGAATTACCCTCGAGCTGCCCAAGTGTGTTAATGGATGGGATTAGAGAGCTCCTTCTGGGGATCAAAGAAAAGCTCTCCCCCAGGAGCGCGCTGCCTTCAACTCCCAGAGTCCCAGAGGACTCCTTTTGCAGCAGCTCCCACAAATGTTTTCTTTGGGGGGCTCACAATCCCCGGAGTCTCATTAAGGATCTTGAAAGAAAACAAAACTTAATTTGAGGGAACCACGCTTCATCCGGTTTCAAGACAAAATCACACGCAGATGCCGGAGATGCGTTATTTGGATGCAAAGCCTTGGGTCTCAATTTCTAACCCCCCCTCCCCAAAAGGTATGCACTGGTGCATCACCACCACCCCTGCACTGTAATTAAACTGGAAATTATCATTCCGTTTCAGCTTTTGTGCGGCCAATAGCATTCATCTCTCTAATATCAACCCGTAAAAAAAATAATAACTACAAACTGGTGCTTGCCGGAGAAAAATCAGCATTACAAGTCATCTGGTTTGGATCACAAGAGTTCAAAACCAAGAGTGGCAGTAGCCTTGCAGCTCATGGCCCCCGGTAATAGGAACTTGCCTATTTCATGAACTCAGAAAGCAATCCAAAGGAGAATCATTCTTTATAATTGTTTTTCAACTTCTCCTCCAGCTGGAGGAATAATGACTGCACAATTCTCCTAACAACATGATCATAATCTATCAGTTCTATGAACTATAGAATGAACCCAAAGAGATAATTGGTGCAGGCACTGAATGATAAACATGTCAAGATTATGATTTCTTTGCTTAAAAATGAAACGAAGATATGATTGGAAATGCCATGCTTGGGGAGTATGAGCAATATTCCCATGCTCCATCATCTAAATTAGTTTATAATTTGCATACACTTGTATTTTTAGGCATTGTTCGAAGGCAGGGGAGCTGTAAAACATTAAGATCCAAACATCATCAGACTTTGTCCTTCAACAGCACCTTCCCAGTAAAGAGCTCGACATGCGTCAGAAAGTCCCATTAGCCCCACAAGCAGCTGCAGAGGTGCAGCTCTGCCAGGGAGCCTCCGGAGGGTTTATCACCTCCTTTCCACGAGGGTTTACAACCCCAGAGATTTGCTGTAAGCGCAAGGTTCGTACACGCGCCAGCGGCAAGCTCAGCAGGCAATGAATTTTAGCGTTGCACCTTTCCATCTGCTGTTTCCCGACATTCCCAGAAGGACGACAAACCCAGGCTGACATTCCACTCGGAACAAAACCGAAACCACAGCGAAATTCACCCGATTGCCAGTTTTGTTGCAAGCGTTGTTTTCACAGCCCTCTGAGCTTAGCAGGCTGCGGTGCTTCGTTGGGTTAAACATGAGAAGAAAATACTAACAAACCCAAACCGCATTCGCATGCCGAAGCGGCCTCCGCCTCTGCTTCTTCAGCTGCACCCTCCTTCGTTTCTCAGCAGCCACACAAATGAAAAAGGGAGGGAGACGGGCAGAAATAACCCACCTCCCGAAAGCTGCTGCAAAAACTCAGCGTGGTTTGGGGTTTTTTTCTCCCCCTGTCTGGGGAGGGGATATTTGGGAAGAGCCCGGAGCTCCAGGTCTGATGCAAACCCTCGTCCTGTGCAAAGATGTCCCGCATCCCACCAAAGCCCCTGTCTCCCCCTACCCGCGGCACCCTTGGCAGCCCACGGGGACTCCCTGGAGAGCATCGGCTGGAAACAGAGACCACCGAAGCATGAAAGAGCGACTAACAGGGTCCCTCTGCGTGCGACTGTTCCCGTCACTGCTCGGAACCCCCCCGGGGCTCCCTGCAAGCGCGGGGGGGTGGGAGCCACAGCCACCCTCGCCACTCGCTCCATATGGCGCCCATTAAAGCCGGTGCTGGGATGGCATCGACAGCGCGCGGCGAAAGCCAGCTGCCGGCGAGTTGTACTTGGAGGCGACGCTTCACCTGGGGAAGCTCTTGCTACGGGCAAGGCAAAGAGGATGGGGAGGAAGGAGAAAGGACCAAGGTCCTGCAGCCTTCACCAGCCCCAAAAGCAGGGGTGGGCTTCTTGCTGCAGCCCCGCTGACCCAACGGGTCCTCCCAAGCGCTTCGCAAACCGGCGGCCCAAAAATCCCGCGTGCGCAGGGACGGGGATGGGAACCGCAGAAAGGGACGTTTCTGCTCTGGGACAGACTCTGCAGGAGCCAGGAGCAAAGGGGGAAAACCGGTAAAGGAAGCTAGAAGGATGGAAGCACCGATCCCATCCTTTCTCTGCTAAAATAGAAAGTCCCTTAAAGCAAGTCTGCTGAATTAAAGGCGGCGTCAGGCTCCTCGGGGTGCTCGAGCAAGCCAGGTCCAGGTGCCTTGCCCCATCTCAAAGCATGGTGACCGCATCCTGTGCCACGGGAACTGCTCGCTGGACACACAGCCAGGACAGGAAGAGAATTTGCATTAAGACTTCCTACGGCATTATTTTTTATCGCTCGTATTTACCCCCTCCTGGCTCCGTGCCGCCTAATCCAGCATCGCAGCGACACAGCCGCTGCAGGGCAGGGCAGCGCCTGCACGGGCACCGCTCCCCTCACCCACCGCCTGCCTACAAAACAAATCCACCTTTTTAAATAAAAGCAAATTACAACCCAGTTCGAATAGAGACCCTGAAGGGCAGCCCCTCCGCTGAAGTTACCCAGTACTTTTGCTTTCTATAGGAGTGTGGCGGGGGTTTTGGTAGCAGGGAAGGGGCTGCAGGGGTGGCTCCAGGGAGAAGCTGCTAGAAGCTTCCACGGCTCCGAGTTGGACCCGCCGCTGGCCAAGGTCAAGCCCATCAGGGACCCACGCTGGAGCAGTCTGTTCCTGAAGGACTGCAGCCCATGGAAGGGACCCACGCTGGAGCAGTTCCTGAAGGACTGCGGCCCGTGGGAAGGACTCACGCTGGAGAAGTTCGTGGAGAACTGTCTCCCGTGGGAGGGACCCCACGCTGGAGCTGGGGACAAGCGAGGAGTCTTCCCCCCGAGGAGGAAGGAGCAGAGACGAGGTGTGGAGAACTGACCCCAACCCACGTTCCGAAGGGAGAGAAACCCGGGAGTGGAGTCGGGAAGGAGGGAGAGGTGGGGGGGCAGGTGTTCTAGGGTTTGGGTTTACTTCTCGTTATCCCTGTTTTGATTTGATCGGTAGTAAATGAAACTGATTTTGTTTCTTCCCCAAGTTGAGCCTGTCTTTTGCCCGTGACCGTTAAGTGGCGAGTGATCCCTCCCTCTCCTTGTCTCGACCCACGAGCTTTTCTTTATCATTTTCTCCTCATCCCATCGGGGCCAGGGAAGGAGTGAGCGAGCAGCTTTGTGGTGCTTTATTACCAACTGGGCTTAAACCACAACAACGAGATACAAACTGCCGTCAGCATCACTTTTATGGGACCCCGCAGGCACAGACAATTTGGCCCAGCTCCCACTTGCAGAAGCCCGGAGCTCTCTGCACCCAGAGGGCTGCCGGCGGGACCCGAGCGGGTTTCCAATCCGGCTGCAGCCCAGGGGAAAGGAGCTCTGGTGCATCTCGGGCGCGGGAGCCATGGGGTGCTTGCTTAGTCTCACCGTACTTGCCCTCATTCCTCCTGCCCTTTCAGTTCACGCTGGGAGCAGGCGAGAAGCAAATCCGGACTGACCCTCATTTGGTTTTGCAGATCCCACCAAGCCGAGCCCCTGTAAACCCTGGGGTTTCCAGCTCCCACAGCAGACACCAAGCAGAAGGGACAACCCCTGGGCAGCCGAGGCCAAACCGACCTGATCGCATCCCTCCCTCCCTGACATATTGTCGCTCAAGCCCCAGGAGCGGTATTAAAAGCTCTGTGATTTTTGTCTGCGTTTTAACGCGTGCTGTGTCCCTCGCGTGTTGGGAACGCAGACAGCGCAGCCCTGCCTCAGTGCTCGGGAACCGGCACTGAAGCGCACTAGAAACTCAAGCCAATTGAATTACGTGCTGCAAGTAATTTGTTCAAAAAGCACTGACATTCCTGTCAAACTATTCACAATTCCTTTCTTTTTTTTTTTTTCCTTTTTTTTTTGAATTTCTGACTAGCTCTGTAAACCATTGGATAACATTCAGGAAATGATGGGGATGATTTTCTCTTCTTTCCCCGTCATTGCCGTCAAATGAAGTTATTTGTGAATACATCTGCTGGAAACCAAACCAAACCAAACCTGACGAGTCTATTTTCACCGTCGGCAAGGCGAAGTTGCAGGTGCTGAGGTATGCACAGCCCCATGCGTCACGCCTGCACGCAACACCAGCATGCAAGGCACTTGCAAGAAGCATGGGGAGCAGTGTGGCCACAGGGCAACTGCAAGAGGAGCTGGGGTGGGTTTTTACACTGGGGGAAGGTTGCTCAGTAATAATCTAACAACAAAAGGCTAAGCCTTCCCACTGCAGGGAAAGCCATAATGCGCAGGGAAAAGACGTCCGCTTTGATAAGATATGGGGGTTTTTGGAGTTGCATTATCCCAGTGCAACCTATTACTAAGTCATTAGCAGCAAAGTAATATTCTAGTAGTTAACAATTTGACTAATAAGCCTCTGTGGCAAAGGCAAAAGCTAAGACAAAAGGCGCTGCATGAACCGGCAATTTGTCCTGATGATAAACTCCTGAATCGGAGGCAACCACGTAGCGTTGCTGTGGGAAGCATCAGCTTCCAGGGGTCACAGGAGCTCCCGCCATCTACCCGCTCCTTGGCAGCGACCATTTATATCTGCACCGCAAACCTCCAAAGGTTACAAACGAGAAATTCTTCATTAAGCACAGCCCCAGAGCCCACGCACAGCCTCTACCACCTTCTCCCAGCCAAGCTCCAAGAGCCCTTCCCTCTCCCAGCCGTGGCTGGAGGTCCTTGCCGGAGAGCCGGTCCAAGAGCCGGCTCCTGGGCTTCAAACTTCAGAGCCAAAGCCCGAGTTTTTGCGGGGCAGGGGACACGCACACACACAAAGCCGGCAGCATGGTGCACAGCCCAGGATGGGAACCAGGAGCCAGACTCTCTGGCTCGTGGAGCCACCGTGTTCATCATGGCCCATTCGGGATTTAAAATCTTGATGCTTATGAAATCTCTTCCCGAGAGGACGCCTGGAATAAATTGTCATCTGATAATAGCTACCAGGTGGCAAGGGAAGAGAAAAGCAGACATGCACAGAATGTTTTGACTTCAAACTCATGTGGATTGTCAGAGAGGGAGTGTATTTTGTGTCCCTTCCTCATCCCTGCCTCCCCCTCACCATTTTCACCCCTTCACGGATTTTTCAATTATTTTTTTTTTCCCCGCTTTCTTCAAGTGGAAGGCAAACTCCCTGGGGCAGCAGCTGAGAGCCAGAGGCAGAGCCCAGAGCAAACCTCCACCACCATTCAAAGGCTCAGGGGTGGCCAAGTTGGGGTCACCGTGCCAGCTCACCATCTCCTCTCTAATTAAGCGAGCAGACGAAGAAAGCCTCCACAGGCATCCCAGCTCCTCTCGCCTTCTTCCATCGTCCCTACCCCCGGCTTACCTGTCTGCCCCTTCTCGCTCCAGTCCTCTCGCCGTCACACCTGTAACCTTTCCCATTAACACCCGCCCCGGCAGGGAAAACCCTTCCTGAGCTCAAAGTATCTGCTTTTAATCCATTTGCCACGGAGCCTGCCTCAGCCTCGGGCGAGAAGCAAGCATAAAACTCCCTCCCCGTCCAGGATGACATTTCCAGGGCAGGGTAGCAAAGGGCACGCTTCTCGCGAGCTTCAGAGGACAGTAAAAGGCAACGCCGTACCTCCCTGCCTGCATTTGAGGAATGCACATCCCTTTCTTCCTATTCCAGGAACTTGATGCTTGCTCTGTGCGAGCCTGGGAACACACACACACACACACACGTGGATTACACCTTGTTCTTAGCAGGAAGGGATATTGACTTGGAAAATATCAAAACCACCTCTGAGCCCACTGCACCTCTTCTCACAAAACAAAAAAAGACAGAGGTTGAATGAAACAAGAAAAGCCATTTTACTACACAGACGATCTGAGGAAATCAGCTTTGGCAATGAGGAGGTCAGCACGGAGAGCAAGAAGGAACTTTTAAACGGCACCTTGAAATTTTAGAGGTCTTTGCCACAATGCACGTGCCCCAGGAGGGACTGTGGCAGCAGCGGGAGCTGGCAGGAGAGCAGAGCTGCTCGGGCAACCCACGTGCGAGGGGCCGTCCAGCTGGAGGTACCGAGAGGTAAAAGCCAGGAGAGCATCAGCCAGTCACCTGCACAAGCGGCCAGACCTGCTCGGGTCCCGAAACCACGCAGGCATGCCGACAGCCACCTCTACGGCATTTCTGGTGGGTGCTGCCAGACCGGGTCAGGATGGCTTTTCTGGGCACCCAAAGGCGGGTGTCACATCCCTACCTGCGCGCCCCAGCGGCTCCCATTGCCCCGGGCAGGTCGGCGCTGCTGGGCAAACGCAGCGTCCCAGAGCCAGCCTTGCCTCTGCTGCTCTGCCTCGACAGACACGACTTGAGGAAAAAGAAAGTGGCCACCGGCAAGCACTAATGATGACTGCCAATATAATGACACACATAATACAGTCAGCTCCATTGCAAATGTAATTGCAATCATAATGCAATCAATACCGATGGAAACACCATATTTATACAGGGCCTTTCATCACTCACATGTAATGCAGTCAGTGCCAGTGCAAATATGCCAGCATCTGAAATAAAATATTTGCCATACATCTTATGTACGTGCAGACCAAACACTGCATTCACGAGAGCCTTGCGACGTTGAAGGCTTTGGGAGGTTTCTGGGCGTGCAACAAGCTCATTTTAAAAATAATAAAAAAAAAAAAATCCCGAGTCCAGTTATGCTTTGTAAAATAATAAAACCTACATTCACATTGAATTCTCCTTAGCGTAAGTCACAGTTTCCACATTGCTCTCCCTGTCAGTTCTCCACCCCAGCATATTGCCATGGTCAGGCAGTCATTAACCTCCTGATGGGGAGAAAATGGGGAGGAACGTTCCTGTCCGCTGGCCGGGGCAGCATCCAGATTCTCCACCCAAGCGCTGCACCAGAGACATGCGGTCCTGCTTCATCCAGCCTCCTCATTACGTGCCGACATCCCAGTAGATACCCGTGTGACTGGTCCCATTAAGGTGACAGTGCCGACGTGGCAGCAGTGCCCCGGCTGCGGCGCTGAAGGACTTTACCCTTACATTTCGGAAAGCGCAGCGTTCCCGAGTCTCGTACAACCGTACAGCCCGGGAGAGCAGAGAAAGCCTTCCTGCCCTCGCCCGCCATCCCATCTGCCCTCTGAATCTGATCCAGACAGTCCATCATGGGTCTTGACACATTTAATGTCTCAGTAAAGAAAAACACGATGTGTTGATGCTCCTGTAAAGCTCTGACAACTGACAGCCTAATGGCTCCTTATTTTTTCCCAGCTGCAGTTTAGAAAATGAAATAAATTTAGCTCCTTAAGCAGGCTGGCTGCTCCTTGAGTAACGTGTTTGCTGTGCTCCCAGGCACTGGCACTGAGCTGTGGGACCGGGGAGCAAGGGTGGCCACGGGAAAGGACAGCACGAGGGGTGGAAGTGGACTAAGGAGTTGTTCGCTACTAATTCACCCATCCAAATCCACCCGGTGTCCTCCTTGCTCTCCTCCCCCTTTGCTGGACCCGAGAGCCAGGACCCAAAACTCCAGCTACGGGTGATGCTGCTGTCCTACCCTGGAAGGAGTGGATGGGGCAACAGGACCCCTCTCTGGTGACATCCACACCAGGAGGACCTCCTCGGCACGTCAGACCTCTCCGGCGGGCAGTAAAAGCCGAGAGACGTGGTCGAAGCTTCGAAGTCCCCCTTCTGCTGGTGGCTGCAGTGTATTAAGCAGCGCTGCTGTAATTAGGCTAAAGCACTTGTGTGGCCACGGGGCTGAGAAAGCATGATTGAAAGCCTTTCACGGGGAAACGGCCAGGTCCTTGTGGAGCACACACCAGCCATTACTCACCAGCGGCTGAGTTAGTCCCACTCACCCAGACGAGTCAGCGAGCCTCGAGCCAGCAGCCTGGAAGCCCTTTCTCCAAAATATTGCTAAGGCCATGAGCGATGAAGGATGGACAGGGTTGGAGATGAAGCTCTCGTTTCACCACAAAGCCTCTGGAGAGCAGGAAAGGAGGCTCGGGAGTGGGGACACGACATGGGGTCCAGCACCCGCTTCTCCGGCCGCCCGTGCTGATGGAGGAACCCACCCATCTCCCAGCGGCTGGGATGCAACGCTCTCCCCACCGCAGAGGAGGAGGGATGGAGGCGGGGGGGAGCCTGCTGCCTCTCTCCCCCCACCCCTGACAGTCAGCGTGGGACATGACAGCATCTCCAAAGCATCACACCGCCGGCAATCCCAGGCAGGGAGCTGGATCCCAGCCACCCAGCTTTTGGGGGACCTCTGCAGCACCTGCCATCGTTTAGAAGGCACTGCAGAGGTAAGAGCCTCCTTGATCTTAATAACGTGGACCTTTCAGATTCAGCTAAAAGCCTTTTCTCTTTCATTTGCCCCCACTAATGAACACCACCTAGGCAATTTCCCCCCACCCATGAAGTCTTGCCACCTGCTCCAAAGCATTGCTGCTGAGCCGTGGTAGCAGACGCTGCTAGACCCCACCAGCCAACATCAGTGAGCAATAAGCCCCAGTGAATGTCCCATGGCTTGCAGGGTCATCACCAGACCCTCCCAGCCTGGAGGGTCAGGAGGCTCTTTTGTAAACCCACAGCTCGCCACCGGGAGGGGAAAGCCAAGCAAAGGGACAGGACAGTTGCAAAGCCAATGGAGACGGATGGGAGGGTACGGTGACAAAAGTACCTACCGGCACTGCCAGCTCCTGGCTCACCGGCTCATAAACAAACTCACCTACACCAGTCTGAGCACAAACAGCCCCTCAGCTAAACGCACAGGACAGGCTCACCCCTGCAAACGCAGCCCCTGCACCAGCACTGCCAACCGGGCCGCCTCACACAACTCCCCGAGCTCCGCTGCATCCCCCCAGAGCCCAACGGAGCGGGGTACGGGGGCCGCGGCCCCCTCGCACACCCACAAAATCCTCACGGCGACAGGGAAAGCTCGCACAGCCGCTCCGAGCAGCCTCCCAGCGCTCGCACCCCAGCTGGAGCCCGGGGGGCTCTGCCCACCCGCACCCAGCCCTCCCCGGCGCAGCACGGCACACAGACTGTTCCTTTCAGCACTTTTCTCACCCCAAATTCCCTGCTCTCCCCCTCCCCTCACTGCCAGAGACTATTTTTCTCCTGATCCAGGCCAGCTTCAAAACCGGGGCTACTGCAGCACCTCTTTGCAGGTGGCATCTCCGTCTCTCCAGAGGAGCTTAGATGCATTTCCATCTGTACTCGGGATGACACCATTTCTTTTTGGAAGCATCCAGGAGCCAGAAAAGGGACGAGAAGGGAAAACATTGTGCAGGCCACTCTAAGGCAAAAGATGTTAAGATTTCCAAAAAGCACGTTGAAGGTAGGGAAGAAAAGCCAGCGCTAACTGGAGGAGGACTGGCGGTGGCCAAAGGGAGCGAAGGGATGGGAAGCAGCAGAGGAGAAACGAGGGGAGCTCCGGTGCATTGGGAGCATCAGGGCAAGGACACAAGCAACCTCATTTCCCTGGCTCTGCTACAGAGGAGTTCATCTCAGCTTGAGAAACTTGTTTCGTTTCGCAGCGCCTCCCCTCTCCCCCAAAAATACCTGTCGCTGCAAGAAAGGCACGTTCAGGAAAGCGAGAGAGGACGGGGAGAAGGCAGAGAGGGGGCATCAGTGAACTGATGCTCGATAGCTGCCAGAGCCAGCGAAGGGGCTAGTCTCCCTTGGAGCACGGCAAGACACATGGAGTGATGAAGCCGCCAAGAAGTTGTAATCAGGACTAATAGTTTGAGGTTCTTAATATTCCTGCAATCCAATAAATCAATGGCGCTAAATACGAGCGCGGGAAGGCGAGCACCGGATTGACAGGACAAATTAGGTTCGGCTGCAGGGAGAGATTTCTCAAACGGCTTGTTCCATCTGAGCTCACAGCGAGCTCGTGAACACGACGCATGGCGAGGGTGCTGCAAGAGACGTCCCTCGGGCGAGCCATACCTCCTCGCCGGACACCCCTCCTGGCATCAATGTGGTCCGAGGGTCCGCGCCGCGCTCAGGGAAGCAATAGCAGCCCCCTACCCCCCCACCCCTTGGCACTCCAAACGTTGACAAACATTAACTAGTTGTTCACCTTGCTGGTCCCAGGGCACCGGGAGGATTAGCTCGGTGTTTACCCTATTGCTTTATGGGTGCGTGTAAACCACCGTTCAAGTGCCAGGAGTTATTATTAGAGATATCCAAGCACTGGGATTTACGATAGGATTAGTACCCTAACACAGAGCTGCTGCTACTCAGAGTGAAGACCATGATGACTCCTCCTCCTCTGATCCTCCCGAGTATCCCAAGAAAGACTATCGTATTCTGGAGGAAAACGCGGATGCATAACCTTCAAAACAGGAGAAAAGGAATAAGGCAGTCTAGCTATTCAGAATCTTCCAGAAGACACCTGGCAACTACAGGAGAACTAGATCAGATCTTAAACAAAAGCCACAGCTATAACCTCAGTCAAGTTATACATCATACCTATGGAGTAAATGACACAAACACATTCAGCATCGACTTCTGGGTTCGGGACCCAAGATGCCACATGGACAGCTCCTATCAAATTTATCTTATTCCATACTCAAGTCAAACTTAACACAGCCCAGAAACGTGTTAGCAGCATAAAAAATTGAGCGGACAGACGTGTATCTATGCACTTGTCCCTGTGTTAGCCAGTGGAACATCCACAGAGAAACTGGCATAGTCTGCCCGATCATCTCCATCTTCTGCTCTATCCTTCAGGAAATGAGGTGACCGGACTAAATATACCAGTCTCTGTATCCCTTGTCATACGGTACTTTTCCAGGTCCTTAAATCATTTTTGTCTCCGTATGACAAGGGATTGGAAGGGCTGAGATTATTTATCTTAAAAAGGAGACAAATAGGAAGTCTTATGATAAATGTGTATGAATTAATGAATGAGAGAGACAAAGTACATCTGGTATTTCTATCCTCCCTGCCTTGCAACACAAGAAGTCCCCTTTGATTCCACTGAAATAGTGACAAATTCAAAACTGATGAAAAGAAACACTTTCCCCAACCAACCTATGAAATCCGTCGAAGCCAAGATCTTGGAAGGTTTCAAAGACATTTATATCAATAACACGGCTATCCAGAGTTAATGGTTAATGCTAATGAAAAGGAGATAATGAGTTTAAGCCCCTCTCTAATGACTGCATTGGGCTGGATATAAGTTGTGGAGTTTAGCCAGCAATTCCAACCTGAAAACGCTCTAATTCACATGATATTTGCAAGTCAGGTACAGCACGGATTTACTGGGGGAGATGGGGTTCTTCCCAACTCCTCTACCCCTGCCTGTGATTCAGGGCGCATCCCACAACCCTAGCCTGGACCGAGCTCTGCTCTAGGCACTGGACCTATGAATTCAAGCAGATATTCCTAGGAAATGTTTGCATTCCCCTCCCTCCCCTTCCACCCAAGAAAAAGAGCGCAGGGAGGACTGGAAAGCTTGTTTCATCGTATACCAGCTATCAGTCCGCACTAGGACTGCAGTCTGAAGCTCTCCAGTACTTATTATTTCTTGTTAAAACTCATCTATATTCACTTATCCCTGAATTACCAATCCAGGAGAGCACCACTGCTCTATTTTTCCTGGGAATTATTCCTTTGTCTTTGGTCTCTCACTATCATGATTGTTATTGATATCAAAAGCAGTGCCCAGAAACTTCAAATGAGAGGCAAACCTCGATTAAGTACACTTTGTAAGAGACGCTCCCTGCTCTAGAAAGCACAGCCTAAGCAGACTGCGCAGATACAAGAGGAAAAGAAGGATTTGAAAACATCCCCAAGGTCACAGGAGGAGTCTGCAGTGCAGTCAGGGAAAAAAAGAACAGTGCTGAGACATCCCCGTCCATCAGCCCTGCCTGAAAGCCACCCCTCCTCCTATTTTCACACCACCTGCAGCTGAAAATTTAGTGTACCCATTCTGCATGTGCTGTGATGGCGACCGAGCCCGGCCCACAACATCTCCTTTCTTAAAACTCCAGATCTGGACACGCAGGTTGCACGGACCTCAGCTCTTACTTCCCTGCATCACCCCAACATCCTCCTCTACCTCCCATCACGTTCGTCATGGCCGGCAGGGACCTTTGCACGTGACAGCATCTCTGTCTGACCAAGACAGTAAGCCCGTAATATTAAGGCCAGGTAATTAAGGCCAGATCTGCAGTAGGTCCTGATTATAGACTGGGGAGGTCAATAGACCAAGTCAACAGAGGGACAGACTCCTCCCAAGGGGACCTCACAGCACCGAATACAGGAGCCTCTCCTTCTCCACTGACGCGACTTGGGACTTTTTTAGATAGCTGAACGCCGACGGTATGAAAATCCTCCAGCACGTCTAAGCTCTAAATCACAAACCAAAAACTACTTGAGCAGAACGGCGTTTCCCTACACAAATATGTTGCAAAACACTCTGCACATCTGTCCTGGACATCAACAGCTGCAATGATCACCTTAAAAGGTTTGAACATAGCAGAATGTTCTTTACTCTGGAGTGTAACCTGCTCATTACTAAGTGCTATATAATGCCAAGCTCCTGCTGTAAAAGGCTCTTCAGAAATGACAACATAAAGAATAATGGCCTCCAAAGCAGGACTCAGGTGAAACTTGACAGTTAAAGCCAGGAGAATTTTATATCAAAATCCTGCAAGTTTCACAGGAACATAACACAAAGCCATAAATCACATTGGCTTTGCTTACAAGGTTGGTGGAACTCAGGAAATATAAAACCCCAAAACTTTTGATGAACAACCCAAGTCCTGAGCTTGTTACACGGTTCTGCGCAACTGTTTTTCAAACCCTGTTTACCAACACATCCTCAAATAATTCACCGAGTTCTGCTGAGTGCAAGGTAAATATTACTCAAAATAATAAAGATACAGTCCTGGCCCAAAGAAGGTGCAACATTTGGATGGCATGTAGAGGACACGTCTCGTGATGCCAAGGGAACGAGTCCTCTGACGACCGCTGTAGGAGTCCAACATCGCAGCGTCCGAGCTCAGCTGAGACAACTCCCACCCTCAGCCCCTGTGCCCCAAATCCCTCTGCCCAAAGCAGGGACAGAAGCCTTCCTCACAACTGCCTTACAGGCTTCAGCATGGAAATGATGAGCAAGTGCTCAAATACTCAATAAAGGCCATAAAAAACCACACAAAAAAGAACAGGGTCACCACAAGCACTCAGAGAAGACTGGTCTTCAACAAACCACCAGCACTTTCCACCATGTTCTCCTGTCAACGTCTCCTACCTGGCCCTGAAGAGCACAGCACTGCACGGCCCAACCCTCGCTAGACATTTTATGGGAACATATATACTAACAAACAAAATCTGATGCAAAAAATGAAGTCAGAGAGGAGTTTCAGTGGTTTTATTTAGGCTGTGTTGCTTCCACTCGCCGTGGGTTATCGATCTCTCCGGAGAAGAGTCAGCAGCCATAGCTGACGTGCCGTCCCTCAGCCAGGGGTAATATACGACCCTGTTGGGAACCACAGTTAACAGATGAACCCATCTGGCAGGGGAGCCGGAGAAGTGATTGATTTACTCTCCATCCTGGTACTTAGACTTTTCACCCTCAACAGGCCACGAAGCCTCGTTCATCATCTTCATCAATCAAATGGGTAAATATCATTAAATCTGCAGGCCACAGGCAGCATCATTTATATTTTGGGTTGGTTTTTGGTTGGGTTTTTTTTATTTATTTATTTTGTTTCAAAAGTTTGCCACCTCCTCTCCCCACATCTCTTACTGAAAAACAGTGCTTCCACCTGTCAGGGATTTGGCGAGGCGAAATGGAGAAGCTGAACCCTGATAAGATGGGATGGTGCCAGGCTTTGGGTTCTTCACCTCTGCCAAGCCACTGGGGATGCTCAGAGGAACAGAGTGTTTCCAAATACGCCAGAGATGCCTGGTCCTGTACAGAATCAGAGATGCCTGGTTTGATTCAGCTCACGAGAGCTGTGTGCTGCTGAACGCATCAAGGGAGTTTTGCTGCAAGGTTGGCCCAGGGCACAGCATTTAAACACACCAAAGCACTACCATGCAGGATTTGGCACAAATCAGGGTAATTCCCCAGAATTCAGTGGGGCAGCAATGATCTACCTGCTCTGTTCATCTGACCCATAACTTCCCAAGGACAACGCTCTGCTGTACAGGTACTTCCACTTTATCACAACTGTTTATTTAAGCATTGACTTGTCCCTTTAATGCACTTTTTCAAAGTCTTTTTTTCCAAAGCACAGGGCCTGTTTAACAGCACGCATCGACACCGTCAACCACAGTATGTGCAGAAAGGGCACATAAAACCCATTAAAAAGCACGGGCAGGTTTGAGGCCATCCTGCAGCAAGCTGACATTTCATCCCGGCAGGCTCCCTCCTGTCCCAGAGCCGTGCAAGCCCACCCTCTGCTTAGCTGAGCGCTCTGAGAAGACCACAGTCAAGGCTGGATGGATGGACAACAACTGCTGACAAGTTCGCCACCTTCTCTCCCAGCAAGACACTACATTAGAAAAGTTGAAAAAAAAAAAAAACCAACAACAACAAAAACCCCACAGTGGAAAACGCTAGACAAAATAATCTGACTCAGGCAAATTTCAGGCAAGTTCAGAAAAGCCTGGAGTGAAAATCCATCTCTAACGTGACTGAAAGAGCCACACGAAGGAACAGATGCAGCAGCCAGCCCATAAATTAAATCACCGAAGCAAGGTTGGAAGAGCCAAATGAAATTCCACCTGCCATTACTTCCGAGGCAGAGAAAGGGCCAGGCATACCGAAGGAGGGCCAGCACCGCAGCGATGGATAGGCAGACGAATCATTTTATTAGCCTTAATTGCCATTTCAATACCGTACCCGTGTCTCCACATAAGCCTTCATTTTGTGCAAAGTTGTCAGTTCATGTCCTGAATGGGCCAGGCTTGTTATCAGCAAGCCGTTTACAGCCCCTGGGCTGTGCATTAATTAAAAAGGCTTTGTGCTGAGGCTCATTCATTAGCACACTGCTTCTTTAATCACTGCCTCTTCAGCCACCAGGACAATCTATAAATCTCCTCAAATATGAAATAATGAAGTGGAATGGTTCAATTTATTACAATGTAATAAGTCAGGATAATGTGGGGGTGGACAGGGTGGCACTAGAGCTGTCTCCTTGCCCAGTCTTCCCATCTCATTACTGACAGCGACCATGAATGAGAAGAGCAGAAGGGATGCAGGCGAGGACAGCGAACGCGTGGGACGGGGATCTTCCCATGTCCTGCCGTCCCACCCACCCAAAACCCAGCTTGCCACGGGTGACTGAGGATGATGCTGAAAGCCAGACCTGGTTTCTTGGCCCTGGGAGGAGAGAAGCAGCTTTTGCCCTGAAGAGGGCTCGAAGATTTTCCTCTTTGATGCAGACACTGCCTGCAGGAGCAGCTAGCAGCATCCACTCAGTAGCGCGGTGAAAGTCCACCCGCTTTGCAACCCCATTTGCATCCCTATTTTCCCACTTCTCCTTCCTTAGGCCTCATTCCATCCTCCCTGGAAAGATCCAAGTTGAGATGGATAGGCAAGTGCCAAGGTGCAGATGCTCCAGGGAACACCAACAAGCTACAAAAATCCACATATTAACTCAACACAAAGCTTCTGTTTCTCCTCTCATGGCTCATCTCCCAGCAGCTGGGCTCTCTAGTCAAGCTGCCAAATAAAATATGACTGTACATATTGGGTTAATTAACAAAGGGAGAAGGGCGAACACTAGCCTGGCTTTGCATTTCTGACATAAATGCATCAAGGACGCCTAACTAGCGAGGGGAGGCCAAACATGACTTTTTCTCTTCGCAAAAATTTGAGACTGAAGACGCCGAGGGAAGAAACAAAACTTCCAGCTATTTTAGAAAAGCAGCCACAGTTTCCAAAGAAAGTGCAAAATGAAAACTGCCCATACAAAAGTTAACAAAAGCTAATTATGTTCTTTCATAGAAGGGAAACTTCTAGAGAAAAGCAAGATTTGTAAAGAACCTGGTGGTGTCTTTTAAAAAATTACCTTTTCCTGTCAAAAGATACCCGAGAACAAATATCCAGTCCACACCGTAACAACTCTACAGTTTGCTGCTTTATTTTCAATGCTCTGCCTATTCAGTCTTAGAAAATCTGGAATTCTTATGCACTAACCATTATATAATTAATGTGTCTAGTAATATAATTAATACTATATGTTGATTTATCCAAGTCAAAATGTATTCACAGGATTGACTGTAACAAAAAAAATTAAATCATCAAAATATCCCATTTCAACATTTCCTTTAAAATTGAAATCTGTCTTAAAGTCTTTCTTCATTTCAAAATCGAGGTTACCGTCGTTTTTTCAGATGGAATATGCAAGCAGATGCATATAAACGTGCACCATTTTAACTGACCCAGCCTAACTTTGGTGGGAGGGGGTGCCTTGGCCCATGAAAACACTCAAGGTTTTGATTTTTTGTTCCCATTCATTACCAGAAGCACATTCAAAATGGTGTTACAGGATGGGAAAATTATTTCTTCCCCTGCGTTAGAAAGGACCGAATGTACACACTGTTCAAACCCACAGATCTTTAATACTAACAATCTGCTAAGTGCTAATTTGTCAACACGGTACCTTTCATCTCCAAGGTTCCCAAGACACTTCATTTGCTCGAGAGTCACTCGTCCCACCACAATAAGATTTCAGATCATCCATACGGCGCCTCAAGCAGGAGGTTTGGTTTCCTCTTCCCCTCCAAGAAGGGCTCCTCCAGGAGACAGGCGACTAATTACTACTCAAGTCAACAAATTAACCCTGTCCCTGGCTACTCCCAGAGTTTTGAGATGCTTTTTAGAGGGAACAGCATGCCAAGGTCCTTACCATCAGAAAACTTTATTATACAGATCTTCAAAAAAGCTCATCACTACAAAGCTATGAGCATTCAATCCCATTAATAAAACACATCACTATATAATTATAATATTAGGCACTTAAATTGCAGTTTTCATTTGCAGCTCTCAAAGTGTTTTACCGTAGTAAATTAAGTCCCCCCTAATTTGGGCTGGTCAGAGTTTTCCATTTGAAGCTTTTTCCTCAAGGAGAATTTGATTTTGTGTTCAGAAAGAAAAATCACAAAAAGGATCTGTTCTTCCTCAAAACATTCCTTTCCTTCTGGCGAGGGATATATAGGGAGGCAAACTCGCCCAAAATCTATAAAAATGCTATGGGGATAAAGAGTCAAAGTGCTGCCAAGACAACAATTGCCACGAATCTATAAACTTTTTTGGTGGCAGCAAAATTGTTTTTACTGCAAGCTGCTCAGGACGTGTTTGCACATCACCCCTCGCCGCACCGGGGCCTCCGGCTCGCACCGTCATACCGGGGACAAGCAAGGCAAAAATGCCTCATTCTGTGAGCAAAACCACCCCGACGGCCATTCTTCTTCTCCGAAGGACTCCCCAAACCTTCCTAGCACCAGCTTTTTTGGGGGGGGAGCGTCAAGTTGGCATCTCCTTCCTGAGATCTGCACCCTGGTTTTGGACCGACGGGGATGAGGCCACGCTTATTGCGAGCTGACAGCGACATCGGGGCACGGCTGCCCTTGACTAGATCGAGGATGACAGCCGCTCCTCCGGAGTCACATCTTGGCCCACGCTGGAACAAATACGCTTCCAGCAGGCAACGAAGCTGAGTAAATCAGAGATGACAATAAAAGTATCGAGGAAATTCTCTGTCTGGGAGATGGAGCACACCCGGCACACAAGGTTCAACTTTAATTTGTGAGGAGACCTGTGCGCTCGAGAGGTTATCGCATGAATACCAGTGTAAATGATATCACCATGGGCACCAAACAGGCAGCTCGCTCGCAAACCTATTAGCTGGTAAACACCAATCTTCGGTAATTCCAGCTATTAAAAACAACTTAAAGAGAAATCAGATCTCATTTCAAAGAGAGCGCAGGGGTCTCGATGACTATTTTTAAAGTTTTCCCGCATTCATTTGAATTAACAGTCTATGACTTTTATATGTTCAGCTGCTGTGCTGCTTCCAGGTTTATTAAATTTACAACCAGAGTGACAAGATGGCTTCTTATTTTTCCCAAAGACCCCCCAGAAGAAAGGCAAAGCTTCTCGGGCATCATGCTGAGCTGCGAGCGAGGAAACCATGGGGGTCCAGAAGACCCGTTCCCCAGGACCACACAACAAACCAGACAGACATTGCTCCACGCACCTATTTAGTCAAATTTCAAGAAATGTTTTATACACGTTGTAGCCCCACAAACACACGCATCTTTAGACACACACTTCTCTCTCCAGACACGTTGACAACAGCGAACAGATTAAATAATTAAATGCAATATTCCAGTGCAGTGGAGAAGGGTTAACCAACCCGCTAGTAAGGGATAAATACCACCGCAGCATCCACCTTTGGGCACTAGCAAATATCTTTGGCATTTGCATCCCCGATCCTCCTGCTGCCCAAACCTCTCTTATTCACCAACTATTTATTCCCATGGCTCCCCTCTGAAGAAGGGGCTTGGTTTTGACATCTCAGAGGCACAGGCTGGAAAGACTGCTGAAAACACAATGGGAAATACATATATTTTCCCCTACCGATGACCGAAAGCTCTTTTTCCCTGAAACTGCTTTTCAATCAGCTCTCATTAAAATTCAACCCTTTTCCTTGGATCTGGAGAGTTTTTATGGCCCGTTCTCACATCTTTGACGACCAGCCGGCTCACGGGTTGAGGCATCTCCAGGTTTCGCTCGGTGCTTATATGTTATATGTGAAGGGAGAGCCTCCCTCGTCACAGGTAAGGGGATTTAACGGTGTTCATCACAGACCGGCGTGGATGCTCCCTGCGATGTCTGGGTAAAACCCCATTAAATCCATCCCGTTTTTTACAAGCCATGAGAAGGGAGAAGAAAGGACATGGCCAGGCGCAAACCACCGACATCTATTGTGCATCGCGATGGGAGAAGAGGCTAGGCTACGGGGAGATTTTTCTTTTGGCACTTATTGTCTTCTGAACTCCACAATCTATACAATATCTATGTTTGTAATCACTCGAAAATTTTCAATTAAATGTAAAAAACCAGAAACAAGTAAATCTATTCTCTCTTTTGACTGTTTTATTGATTAAAATGGATGCCTGAGCTGCAGCCACTGAACCATGAAAAGCAATCTGTCTTGGACGGGTAAGAGATCGTTAGGAAATCGTTGTGCTGAGGCAAGAATAACTGTGCGTGTGTACACACACACACGTGCACACACACGCATGGTGCACGGGCACGGATACACATAAGCTATGGTGGAACAAGCCGTCTGCAATGAAAAAAAATTGTAAATATATATATTTTGATATCAAGTTTGAAGCGATCTGAGGTGTTAGCCTGTCACGAGACCTCTCCTCATTTTCTAAGTGTCATCATTTTCCTCGGCAGTAAAACTTTTTCATCTCTGTTGCTGTGGAGCAAAAAAACACGAGGTGGGAGGAGAAAAACCTCAAGGTCTGTCATTTGTTACAAGCTCCAAGCGCAAGGAAACCACTTCTTGAGTCATTAGGAGATTTTCAAGTTGATGACAAGGAGATTCTCCAGCTGATGTTTCACCTTCATCTTTTGGCCCTGTCCTTTCAGGGAGAAGTGGAGGACGCTAAATGAGTACTAGACATCACCAGGAACACTTAGTTTTGCAAAGCCTGGCTGGTTTGGGTATGAGTTAACCTCCGGCAAGGAAAAGAAGGGAAGAAACTTCCCACGTGAGGCTTCTGCCGTGAGCGCTCACTTAAGGATTCCCAGACTGCAGTGGAGATATCCAACATTGGCTCTTAACAGCCACAGGAACAGATGGAGAATGCTTTGGTCTGTGCTAACAATACTCTTCTTTTTAAGCAAGACTATCCTGATATCAACTCTATTTTATCTGAGCACCTCAAGCTGAAGCTTAAATTAACCAAACATTGTTTTTCTGTTGTAACCCATCACCATCCCACACGCTAAAAGCCTTGGGGAGTTCAGCTCTGCGAATTCTCCGCCTTTGCAACAAAAAGATCTTATTTGCTGAAGCCAGCCTGTAGCCTGCTCATCTCTAGGCATCCTGGACCCACACATCCACCCAAGGGAAGAACCCTAGAGCGAGGTCAGGTTTGGCAAGCCCTGCTGCAAAGCGCGGCTTTAAGAAAACCTCGGCTAATAACCGCGATGCTCGCCCTCCCAAACGGGAGCAGCCTGAAACTCGTTTCAAAAATTCACTTTCTAGCAGATTTTCACAGGCTGGGACTGAGGCCCCAGCAGCTTTCTCCCACCAACACAGGTCCAGCAGAGAGGCTTCCTCATCTTAGCAGCAGAAAGACAGACAGCAGTCGCCCCGCCAGCCGGGATCTCCAGGAAAGATGGGAATGCCGGGCAGGAGCACTCAGCATCGACTGTGCAAGACTGGAAGGCTGGGAGTGTTCGTCAGAGCAGCGTTACTAATGAATTTAGCGCTGAAACAGGCTGTTATTTAGAAATGTGGGGATACCCACCTCCCCACACACTCGTCCGCAGTATTTGTTAACGGGTAAGAACGAGGCACAACAGCAGATTCAGCCTGACTCATGCGGTTTGCGCTTTTATCGGGTGCCTCCCCCCCCCCCCCAACTTCAGAGTGCAAACAACGTACGAACAGAGCTGAATGGGAAGGGGTGTTTGGGAAATGCTGCTCCCCACCATTTCTATTCTATTTATTTGTGTGTGCGGCGCAAACTCTGAGACCATGACTGCATCTCGTGCTCCAGGCAGCCGCTGCCAGGGGGTCAGGACGGAGATGCTCACAGATGCTGGGCAGCAGCCAGGTGCTTTAGGAAGAGCCCCCAAATAATAAAAATTTTGTTACTGATTTGATTTAAAAAAAAAAATTGGAAGAGAATAAAGTTTCAAGTCCCTGAACTGGCTGGGCCAAGAAAGGCATTGCCAGGTTTTACAGAGCAGATTAGTACTGCCATCACCACGGCCGCCTTTGCCATGCAGTATCAGATAAAAGCAGCAGCAAACACGAGTGAATTGGAGGTGATCTGCAGAGCCCCAGACACTGCTATAGGGTGGAGGACCACGCAGACATGTACCCAAGAGGAGGCTCTGAATGGGTTAGGATCCCTCAGATCCTTTAATATATTTTCCCTAATTAAGCTGTTCAATTCGCCAGCTTAAATAGCTGCCAATAGCTGCTACAAATTGATTTATCTTTTGATGAAGGTAAAATTTGCTGGAAAAAATGAGAGGCAAACAACGTATGGGTTTAGGGGGATTAAATTACTGTCTTGTGTTAAGATTCAAACGTATTCTGGAGGCAGGATGAGCCTTTAACAAGTAAATTGTTTTTATACTATACATTCATTTCTATGTAAACAGAAGTATACTAATTTACACATCCACCTACAATACCTGCTAGATAACACAAGTATGTACTTAAAAGCCAGATGAGATCCCAAGCTCTCCGTGGGCACATACACACAAATAAAAAGCAATCATCCTGCAACCTGCCCGAAGGGGGGGGAAAAAAAAAAAAGCCTTCTGGAAACACAGGCAATCCATCCATAATAGATATGGCTTAAAGCAGTCTCTACGTGAAGGGTCACGAACGACTAACGCGGTGGAGGTCAAGTCTCACAAACTGCATTTCAATTCCCAAACCACTGCAGTCCCCTTGCATGGCACGAGCTTAAAGTTTACCACCTCCACTTGGTTATTTTGCAGGGTTTTTTTACTCATCAGTAAGAAATAGAAGGTGAAGAGGGATAAATATTAAGAGTAAATCACAGCCAGCCTGACAAGACCGAGCAATAGTAGCAGCCAGCCCAGGATCATTTGCTTGATCTCAAATGAGAAGTTTCCCCGGTGGGATGGGACATTATAACCCCGCTAAGTAAGAGAGGCGAGACAAAGAGTTGGCCTCTGCAGCTCCAATATCACAACGCACGGGGCTTCGAGCGCCGATGTCCCCGCAAATACAGATCCTTCTCCTTTTCCCAGCAAAAGCCGTGCTCGCCTCACCTCTACAGCAGAAATGAAATTTGTCTGTGTGCTTGCTCGCTCAAAACCAGCTTTTTCACTTCAGATCATCTCCGGCATCAGTTTCTCCAAAGAGGGAGTTAAAGAGTTCAGTGTGAGGGATGCGGCAATAGCCATGGGGGGTTTGCATTTACTAACTGTTATTCTCTGCATCCACTTTATCAGCTATTTTGGACATACGCATTTCCTACACAAGCACACGCCAGACATCTGAGAGTGGATAATTTGCCCAGACAGGCAGTAAATACATCCCATCTCAAGCTTCCTCCTAGAATAATGTGCTTTCCTGTGTCATCTGCCATGTAAATCATCACCTTGCAATTTATCCTAAGCTACATTTCAACCTGTTCTGGACTGACCAGAGGAAAAAAAAAAAAAAAGAAAAAAAAAGGAAAAAAGAAACCAGCAGAAGGTCCAGTAACCCCTTCTGCCACAGCTGAACATGGATGCTTCTTCCCTGGCCAATATTTTGAATTTATTGAAGAAAAGACATCTACGGAATTTATGGCTTCCCAGCCAAAATTCTGACTCTTAGATTTAGAGGAGTCCTAGATTTTCTTCTTACTATACAAAAGGCATTTACATAAGTTTTTGTGCAACATCAGAAGCTCATTCCTTCAGTCTGTTTCTCTCTCCCACCATACAAGTATCCAACAGCTACCCACCCCCTAGTTACTGCAACTCAGGAACTTAGAGGTGGACTAGAAAAACCTCACGAATTGCATGAGAAATTACATGCCTGCGGGTCTGGGGTTGTTTTTTTTAAATCTTCCCGCAAAACCAGAGTCAAGTAAAGAACGGGGGTTGATGGCACTGTCTGGGCTGCAGCCTTCCAAAGGAAAAAGAGAAAAACAGCATTTTCTTTCCAAAAAGTTAGCCCAGAAGTAAACAGAAAAACCTCCATGGGAACTTTCCACCAGGAAAACAAGATATTTTCGCCAGACCTCCTTTGAAAAAAAATTTTATTTCCCACAGAAACACCTCAAACCAGCCAGGCTTGTTGAAAAGATGGGATTTAAGCAGATATTTAGACATCTTGCAGCCTAAGCCAGCTTGGGGGAACACGGTCCTGGGGGGACCCCTCTAATCTGTGTCCTCTCTGGCTGCAGAGAGAAAAAGCCTCCCCTACATCTCTGTGTTGTCAATTTTGTGTTCAAAACACTTGAGAATCTCTCTTTTGTTCCTTGACTGTCTCCTTTAATCCTTTCCTCAGTCATTATTCAATATTTGGTTTTGTGACTACATTATTTAACTTGGCGGAGCGTTTTGGGACGCAGCTTGCATAAAAGGCTCTATTTTTAAGAATCGGAGGGGACTGTCGCACGAGCAGGGAGGAGACAGAGCTGACAACAAAGAGGAGACCAAAGCTTCACCCATCAAAAAAAAAAAAATCTCTGGGGAAAGTAGGCTGGCAGTCACAAAATCGTCATTCAAGGGAATAAATCACCAAAGCAAACTCCAATGTCGGTAATTTTGTGACGCAGAAAATTGATTCGTACTTTACAATCAAGGAGTGCCTTCCTTGATAACGTATGCTCAGCATTTTAACATAATTATTTGCACAACAGTTTTAACATTTGCAGCCTTCTCTGGCTGTCAACCTGGAAGTAGCAAAAAAAAAAAAAAAAATTTTAAAATACTCTTCTTCAGAGACAGGATTAAAGAAAAGAAGAAAAAAAAAATCAATCTCCGAGCAACCTCCTTTGTATTTTGTTGTGACAAGTCTGAATTTAAACAGCCTGTGAAGTCAAAACAACAGGAGAAATATCAATACACATTAATTTAATCAAGAAACACTATTCTGCCATGCCAGGCCAAACGCAGCTTTATTTCCGCCACGGTTTCCGCGGGAGCTGCTAACACCCCGCTGCCTGCCCAAGCCACCCGTGGTGGCCAGGGGTCTTCTCAAAGCCTCCGAGCCCCCTCTCCATTTGCATGCCTTGCCATGCCCAAATCAAAATTCCTGGTGCTGCAGAACCCCGCTAGCACATCGCCATCTCTCCTCCCAGAAAAGGCTCATTTTGCTGGCAAACCCGCCCCGGCTGGCCGTCCTGCTGCGTCCTTATTGTCTACCGTGGAGCTTTCAAAGGACAGGCAGATAAAAGGGTAAACATGTTAACAAAAACTATCTCCACTGCACTTGACTTCGTCAAATCCTGTGCGTGCAGCGCGACACTTTGAAAGAAGAATCTCATTAAGAAAGGGAGAGTTGAAAGGATAAGCCCCGGCATACCAAATGCAGAAATCAGATGTACTTGACCTTTCAAATGAATGTACATTTTCTGACTGACTGTTCATGTCAGAGTAATTCAAACAGACACCTGATAATCCTCTTAAAAGACTAAAATTTGGATACTGGATTGAGCACAATGCAGTGTGATCTGTGGGTGGTCTCATCTCTTTGCTCGGTCCTGCCCTTGCCCCCAATTTCCCAAGGCACCTTGAAGTCTTCTCCCCTCCCTGGGCTTTCATGTCCCCACACACGCACAGAAGACGTTTCAAGTCTGGGATTCATTAACGAGGTACCGTCTTCTGTGCTGGCACAGCTGGAACCCAAAACCTGACGCTCCTTAACACAAATTGGGTCATTTAGCTCTTTGGGTGGACAATATATGCCCCAGTAGCAAGGTACAAGAGTGAGACACCTCCAGCTCCATCCAGACAGGCTCCAGCCACGTTGACCCCACGCGCAAGTCAAAGGACCACGAACCCCACTTGGGTCCTGCATCTTCTATATCAACATGCGTCACGTACGCAGGCTTACCGAGAAAGAGAAACCCTACGATTAAGCCACGAGGATCTCCAGAAAGCCCAATGGCTTCACGGGGAGATATTTACGTGGTGAATGGCTGCAAATTGAGAGGTTCACCAGGCTAAGGGGGTACTAATTACTGCCCAAAGGCAATGGTAAATGAACACAGAGAGCAACTACAGGATTTCTCCATGGACAACGCTGCTGGAGAGGTCACTGCAACGACATCAACTGCCTGGCTGGCTGCTCGGACCACCTCCCTTTTACAAGTTTTGGACATCTCAGAGATTCCGGTGAGATCTAGCTACCTGCCTTGCTCTATAGTTCGGTTTCCACCAACAACTTCTGGGCTTCATTTACCACATCCATAAAAAAAGAGGCACAGATGCTGCCAAGCCTTTGAGATTGCAAACCCCGGGGAGTCCACAACCCTATAAACATTGGAGGAAAAGGGGGTTTGGGTGTCTGTCTATGACCTGGATCTATGAACAAACGCCGCAGTGTGACAGACCACGCAGTGACTAATAACGACTTTCTTTTGAGGAACACTGAAAATCAACAGCTTAGCATTTCCAGCGGAGTCCAGTGGTATTTTCTGAGCGGGAAGGCAGCTGGAAATACACCAGCCTCTTCTGACGTGGCAGTAACGTCAGCCCCAGTACTCACACCCGCACGCACGCTGCCAGCTCCTGCTCAAGCCGCATGGGGCTCGCGGTCATTGCCATGCAGGACAGGTACCACACGGCTTTGTATCCTCTGGCGAGCCCTTTCCTCCCTCTGAGCTCCCCAGCATGTAATATTAATTGGCTAATATTTGTTTAGGTCGTTCCTGACACTTCGCCTTTTGATTCCCGCTGCAGTGCATCAGCAGCACTGGTGTGAGTTGCTGGAGAAGCATTGCCTTTGCTGGGGGGCGGCGGGGATGGAGGACGCAGCGAGCAGCCAGGGAGGAAGGTGGGACTGGGGGTCTGCAATGCTCCCACGTCAGCCCCCAAACCCACAGGAGAGGCTGCAGAGAAATCCCTTGGAAAAGTCAAATGCAAGGGGATAAACCAGCTTATTTCACAAGGCGACGGGCTCAAGCCCACCGCCCGTGCGGTGACTGCTCGGGGGAGCCGTGTTTCCCTGTCCCAGCCCTCCCGCGTTCCAGGTAGCAGAGCTCATTTTGTGGATTCCCAACCAAAGCCCCCAAAACCCCAAAGTTCCTATTCTGAACCAGCGCCAGGGTCTCCCAGCAGGCTGAGCCCTCCTGTTTGTTTCCAAGAGCCCATCACCGCGGCATCTGGCCTCCGTCCCCGAAAAGATTTCTGTTCGTCTGATGACTCTCCAAAGGCCACCCAAGAACTGCACGGGGCTCTGCAGACCTTCCAGCTCAGTGAACAGGTCAAGACACAGGGGGTGTCACCAGGGGAAGCGAGCATCTCTCCTCTGGTGGGGACCCATCCCCTCTGCCTCCCCCCCCCCCCCCCCCCCCCCGCAAGGGGCTCTCACGTGCTCACCCCACCTCTGAGCCCCAAACCGGGACCAAAGTGGGACCCACGTCAGCAAGTGCTGGCAGCACCAGCCATGTCCCCACTGCCTGCTGACTCGCAGGCGTGTTTTTTTCCCCGCACTCGTCGCCCCTCCTCTCAACACCTCCTAACAGCTCATGAATTTTATAAACTAAACTCATTGTAACCAAACCATGAAATTGCAAATTTAACTCTGTCAACAAACAAAGCCTTGGCAGGGAACTGGAGCTGGCTGAGGCAGGGCTGCCGTGCCGCCTGGCCACCTGGCAAGGGGGGGAATCTCCTCCAAGGGCCAATGTGCCCGGCTCGGTCCCCCCTGGCCCATGGGGCAATGACACAGACCGGGCTGCGAAGGATGCTGGAGCATCACAGCCCGCGCAGCACCGCAACCTACGCAACGTCACAACCTCCAGCTTTCGGCAGCGCCGGCCGTTCCCGTCAGCCTTCCCCTTCGCGGCCAGCCCCGCCACGGACCCGAGAGGCACTGCAAAGCCTCGGCAGCCCCAAGACCCCCGGGCAAAGCCCTCCCTGCCCAGCTGCGAGGGCTCTGCCGCAGCCCCCGGGTCCAGCCAAGCCTGGCTCCCGCCTCGGCTGGCAGCGCTGCACACCGTGTCCGTGTCCAGGGCGGCCAGGAGAGCCCTCGTTAAGTTAATGGCGTGCTAATTCGCTGGCAGACCGAGGGGAGGGATCGGAGGCGCTGCCTCATTTGCTCGGTGGAAGGGGGCCATTAAAAGGAAGGGTGGGGGGTCTCGGGATGGGGTGGGCGGCGGAGGCTGCCACGCTGCGTGAGGGATGGAGAGGGGTCTCCCCCGGGACGGCTGGGGCTACGCAAACCATTTTAACAGCGTGAAGCAGCCTTTGGCGCAGAATGGGAACAAACTAACTGCCTTGTCGCTGCCTGCACCGAGGAGGGTGGCAGAGCACCGCCAAAAGCGACCGTCTCCCCATCGCCCTCACCATCTTCGGGGTTTGACAGTTTTGCAACCCTACCAGTACAGTCGCCCCAGCCAACCCTTCCTTCCCACGCACACAAGGCCTGGCCACCAAAAGCACTCGCACCGGGTTGGAAAAGCGCGGCAATACCCGCTCACGCGCGGCGTGTCCGCACCAGGCTCCTGCCAACGTACAGATGCCACCTCCCTCCAAATAAAGCACATTGCCACGGGGTGTTTCCATGGCAACGAGCATCTCCGATATAGCCGGCACCGAGATTCCGGCACCGCTCCGCTGACATGGGAGGCCACGGTCCCACCGGCTCGCCTCGCTCCGGGCAGGACTCCCTGAGCAGAGTTCAACCATCAAGAGGCTTCAAAACCGACTTACCGCTCCTCGCCCCGGGGGTGGTCACGGGGTGACGACCCGTGCGGGTATCCCTCGGTCTCCAGACACGAACACGCGCGGGAAGGACACGGCATCCCTCCCGGGGATGTCACCCGTCCCGCAGCACCAAACCCCTGGTTTGCAGCTGGCCCCGGCTCCGACAGCCCTGTAAGCTCCCACCCCTGAGAGCAGCAGCGGAGCTGGGGTCATCAGTCACAGAGCCACGCTATAGGCAGCCTTAAATCCCAGGCCTACCTTCCCATCGATCTCCTCAGCTCCGTGAAATTAAGAAAAACGCAAGACAAACACAAGCGAACATCCCCGAGCAGGCTGTCTAAGAGGCAACCGAACGGGACCAATTCCCCCAAGCAAGGCTCAGGGGGCTGGCAGGCAGCTCCTAGCTGAAAAAAAACCCAACCAAAACAAAACCCAATTCCAGACAGAACGCCAATCTTAGCTTAAACATCGCCCCAGGATCCCCAACCGGAGGGGGTTGGGCTGCAGCACCATCTTCATGCTACGTTGGAGGCTGCAGCAGGCAGGAGAGGGGATGGGGCTAGCAAAGACCTGTGCCATTTCTACACGGAGTAAATTTGTCCTCAAAGCGGACAGAAGCAACACAGAAGGCCTGAAAGGTCTCCCTCCCCCCCCCCCCCCCCCCCCAAAAAAAAAAATCACTTCCCAGAGCAGACCTGTGCTTTAAGCATTAAATGTGGCTGGACAACACAACATTATTAATGTCTATTTTTGACAAGTGTCTCCATTCCACCCATCTTTCTCTCTCTCTCTAGCTTTTTAACCATCACTTTAAAGACTTTGCTGTCCAACTGTGCATTTTGAAAAAAAATCTCTTTTATTAAAAAAAAAAAGGAAAAAAAAAGGGAATTTAAAAGCTTTAAATCCAGTTCTCTGGTCTCCGACCCCCTGAAGATTCCTGCACAGCAAATAAAGTGCTTAGCCTCCCTCCTTAAAAAGATTTAATCTCCCATATTTCCAGAGCTTGTATGATTAAACCCCACCTCTAATTCTGCTTTCAGAGCCACAGCCGAATCTCTGCTTAAAGGAAAGAGGCACAGGCACCTCTCCTCCCATCTCCCTGACGCGCAGGGGAGTGGAGCTGCATCCACGAGGACGTGGGGGAAGAGCTGGAGGTAGCAAGGCAGCTCCGTGCATCCCTGGCTCCTAGTGCTTCCTTACCAGAGATGGAAATGCCCATTTTAATGTAGCCGTCAAGCACGATCGAGCCTCCTTATAAGCAGCCCTGGAGGAATAAAGAGGGGAGGTAGCACGGACACACAGGATATCTGCTGGACCAGCTTGCTAGCTCAGAAGCTCAAGCTCCCAAACATCATCAGCTCTATCAAATCCATGGCAGCAGGGAGAGAAAGAGCCTCGAACTAGCAAGGAGACGAGACCCAAAACTTCAGCTGGGAGAGTTAGGGCAGGACAGAGCCAGCACCAGCCTGAAAACCTGTATGAGAGCATCCAAGCAAGAGGCCTGAGGGTCAGACCACCGATCTCCAAGAGGAGACGCTGCCCCTCGCAGTAGAGGACTCAATGCAATAGGGGACGTGCTGGAAGGAAGAAGTTGCTACTGGACCCTGGCGACTTTGTTACACGCTAATCACTCATTTACCCTCAGCTATTCATTATTGACCATTTACACCAGGCAGCGTCCTACAGGACAGAGTGACAACCCTCCCTGCCCCGAGGACCTTCATCCCAGGTCAAGAGGAGATGGAGCATCGGCAATGGGACTGCGAAATAAATACCTCACCGTTGCAAACAAAACTGGCTTTGGACAAACGTGGGCAATGTCCCTGCATTTCTCTGGTTTATGATATGCATAGAGTTCGTCAAGAACCCGCACTAATAAGGTGACGGGTTTATTGAAAGCCTGGGAGAAATCAACTTTCCAGTGAGAGGCAGCGCAGCGACCTTCGCCTGCTAATAATCTGTAGGGAGCTCAAGGCCGGCTCTCCAGCACGCCCAGCATACGGCAAACATGTCCCACGGCGAGATGGAGATAAATCTCCAAGGAGCGAGGCACTGCAACAGCCAAGAAGAAGATCATTACCGTAAGAGTGCTGAGCTCCACCCACCATCAGGAGATTTGGGCTTGGGTTTGATGGGAAAACATCCCCCGACACTTGTGCTGGGAAACTTTTGCTGAAATTCCACGGGCAAACGTATACCAAATCAGGCTTCAAACCTTCCCCATCCCCTTGTTCGACAGAGGCTTTTATGCTGCCAAAACCTATTTATTTCTTGCAAATCTCTATGAGCTACTGCTCATGAATAGAAATGCTTTTATCAAAAACTGTTCACATTCTCCACTGAAAATTTTAAAACAAGTATTTTCAGGGGGAGGCAGGTTGCCTTCTGTGAGAAAGCCACATATAATGACCCTTCGGAGTATTTTTGCTTCAAAAACCAAAAGAAAATGTATTTTAGGAATGTCAGCCTATGAGATGGGAACAAAAAGCCAATACCAACGTTTCCAAGCTTGGTTTCAAATAACTTTACCACAGACATCCCCCTTGGACCAGCTGCCTCGCCCAGGGGTCCAGGCGTGTGTCCGCAGTGGGACCCCCGCCACCTCTCCCATGCCGAGGACTGCGCAAACCACTCGTTGCCCGGCCAAAAAAATGCCATCGGGAGGAGGGAGCGTGCCCGGGAGCACGCAAAACCAGCCACTGAGGAGCCCCGTCTCATTTATCTTGATTTCTCTTAGCAACGCCAGCGAAGGTTAGAAAACATGGGCTTCGTTTTCTGGTTTTGAATTTAGCACGAGGCAAAAGCGAGGAGCACGGCGGGGGTGACGAGAGGGGCTGCAGCAGCCCCCTGTTTCCCCGAGGAGCACCCTGCACGCCAATCCTGCCGGGAAGGGGACCCTCAGCGCCGCCTCCCCGAGGACATCGATGCTACGAGTTTCCCAAACTGAAGGGGTTTCGGGCCCTGCCCTCTGCAAGCTGCTGTAATTACTGGGGCAAACCGCAGCATTTGCACCAGCGTCTGCAGGCTGCTGTGCATCTATCGGCTTTGGATGGTTAATTACTGCCGTCTCCTCTTGGGGTTAAACACAAGCCCAGAATTAGAGGCAAGCCCGCTGTCCTTTCTGAAAGCCTTAATGGACATGTCACTTTGCTTTGGAAATCGCCGCATCTGTTATATTTCGATTGCTCTGGAAAAAAAAAAAAAAAAACGAAACAACAAAAAACCCAACAACTCCCTAATGCCAGTCAATTTATTGTCTCCTCACCCCTGGTAAACATTTCTATGCAGAAGAGAAAAAGCATCTCTGGTCCTTACCACCAGAGATCCAAAGGGCAATGATATGTCTGGATAAATGAACAGGTAGATGTACTTTCATTAAAATCACCACATTTAAATTACTCACAGATGAGACTGAAGACATGAGGTTAAAAACTTAATTGACTAAATCAGCTGAGACGCCGAGGGCTGATTATATAATTTAAAATAAATGTAATATTGGCCATCAAAAACTGCACAATATATTATTACATATCAAAAGCCATTATTCAAGAAGCACAAACAATATCCTCCCAAAGCCCCAGCGGATTTAAGAGCGTCGCCCTCCCCGGTTTTCTTTGATTGTTTTTCTTCTTCCGCAAACCAGGCTGGAGAAGAAAAGCAGACGCCTTCCCGTGACTCCCCAAAATCCCACATTGGAATAAAACTCTCCCCGGCTGCTTTCTCATCACAGACCGTACCTCCATGAGCAGTCACCAGGTCTTAAGGCTAAAGGGGGCCAGGCACAGCCACCCTGCCTGACCTTGCGTGCAATTTGGGCTGTACCCTCACATTTCTGCATCACACCACTAACCAGGTACTTCACCCACATTTTTCCTAGGAAAATCTTAACCCCAGCACTCAGAGCGGTGGAAAGCCCTCTCCCCTCACCATAAATCACCCCCTTCAAAACGCTTTGGGCTATCCAGGCTCTCTCCCTTTCCAGCTTCGTGCTCGAGCTTCATTTCTGCAAGCCGCCAGCAGCCCCAGCGCTGGAGCCGGCGGCTGCCGCCGGCCTCGTGCCCACGCCAAGGGACAGGAGCGCGGTCCCTGCCTCGGCATCCTGGGGACGAGATACCCTAGCACGCGATCTCCACTCTCCACTCGCTAAAACTCATCCCCACCGTCCGCCCAGGGGTATAAACATTACCTTCTGCCTTACCCCCTCACGCTCAGAATGAATATTAGCTGAAAGCCCTTCAGAGAACAAGCCCATTCCACAGAAATCCAGATCAGCTTGCAAATGATTTCCTAGCCCAGACTGGGAGCTCATTACAGCCTGGGCGTTATCAATTATGGATGGCTCCAGTGGGCCCCCAAACCTGGGCTTCGGGGCCACAAGGAGCCATTTGTTCTGCGCCTCCAAACCTCGTCCCCCTCATCTCCTCCTGCTCCCCATCGCCGGGCTGTGGAGGAAGGACCCAACCGCAGCATCGCTAAACCCTACACAAACGCAAGGAGGGAAAGGTGGGGAATAACCCCACAAGCCTCGCTATAACGTTAAGAACATGCAAATCAGCCCCTGGGCTCTCAATTACACCGATTACATTATAATTACAAGCAGTGGCATCGAGGGTTTCTCAAAACCCACGTCTGTTCTTAAAGGATCTGTCAGGGAAAGGCCCGTCTACCACAAGGAAAAGCGCATTAGTATGCGTGCACCATGCGCATGGAGGAGAGAGCGCCGGCTCCCGGCACACGCGGCCCAGCTGGGAAGCAGCCCGGCAAAAAGCACGACTCTCCCGGCTCCTCGCTGTGCCGGGGCTGGCAGACAGCGGTGCCGTCCCTCGCCGCTCTTCCCGCATCCTTCTGCCCACGGAGCCGGGCGTGCAATTCAATCAGCCGTTCCCGTAGGTCCCGGGCTGGATGGGTTGCGTCACTTGGGCTCTGGCCCAGAGATCCCGGGGTCCCAAGGGATTGCTCGTGCAACCGGGCACCTGCAACGGCTCACCCGGCTGCCAGGACGAGCTTTTCCCAGGGACCTGCAGCGTGGACGGAGGACGATACGGAGCAGGGGGATGCGTCATTGCAGGAAAGCTCCTCGCTACACGTGTTCGCCAAAAGCACCGTGCAATCTGTGTTAAGCAAAGCGAGAACACGGTGCCCCCTTTCCCGGACCCCCTGGCAGCCCGGGCATCGCGGACGAGGGCCGTGACGCGGTGCTGGGAGCTCCAGTCCGCTCCCACGCAGCCAACGGAGCATCCCACTGGCTTTTAGGACAGAAAGCACATTGCCTGCCCCACGGAGCGTGCCCCGCAGGGTGGCTGCATTACAAAGCCATTTACTGAAAATAAAAAGCCAAAATACCCAACCAAATGCACTGTAATTGCAGGGTTTTCAGGCGCGAGGCTCTCTGACTCCGCATACGCGTGCTGTGATAAACCAGGGTTTGGGAGCCCTGGCCAAAAGCAGTCCTATGCCCTGCCTGAAATGCCTCCCAAATACACACACACGAGTTTCTTAAATCCTACCCGCTCCTCTCCTTCTCTAGAGGAGGGGGGCCGGTGGCAACAGGCAGCGGGAGGGGAACCAGCCCGGCTGGGATGCTGCACATCTGGCAGCTGCCGAACTCAGCCCGCCGGCATCGCTCCTCTCCCCGCGCTCGGGGGTAAAACAGGCAGGAGGGCAGCACGCAGCACGCAAAAGCAAGGGTGCTGCCTCCTTTCCCGCTCCCCCCTTGCCTCACGGGGTTTTTAAGGTGCTGGGTGCTTTACGAAGAGCAGCCAAGGGCCGGGCGCGGGCAGGAGAGGCGTTAAGATTCCCGGCACGGCCCGGGAGGAGACATCCCCAGCATCCCGCTGCAGAGTGAACTAATCCTGCCAGGTTAATTCTCTTCCTCAGTTCATTCCAGCTTATTAAAGCCAGCAGGCACCCTGCAGAGGATTCATTACCTGTGTCACTTGAAGGCAAGGCTGGGCCTTAATGAGCCGAGAAACTGGGGAGCGATGCTCCCACCGCTCCCACCACGACGGCCGGGTCCGTCCTGGATGCGGGGGAACCCGCAGCCCCATTCCCACGGGCAGTGCCATAATAAACAAGAGCAACAGGCGGAACTTCTGCAAGGTCCCAGGCTTCATCCAGACATCATCTCCCTCCCGTTTCCTCACATACGCCTGTTCTCCCCAGCTCTCACCCAACGCCCCAGCCCGGCCGCACATTGCGCCCTGGCCTCGGAGCTCACTTTGCCTTTATTTGCTGGGAATTACTGGCAGAGGGCAAAAGGAGATGAATTTTCAGCTAGGTGAGTGAGCACATTACCAGCCAGAGAGATGGCAGCTGCTGCAGTACATCTTCATCCCTTTAAATAGTTCCCAGCCTTCCCCCCGCAGAGCCAGGCTGGCTGTGTAAAAGAGATCTCTCCTAATTAATCTAGTCCTCTCCATTGCCGGTGAAACAGAGCCAGAGCTGGCAGATAAAATATTGCAGGAGCTAACAGAGGATGGCAGGCTTGGGTTAGCAAGGCAGAAAGCAAGTGGTGGACTTCAGCTGAAGGGGCACAATTATTTTACCACCATGCTATGCCTCTATTCCTAGACCTGTCTGGCGTCTTCCAGCACCAGACTGCCTTTTTCATCTGGGTTTTATCCCCCCCTCCCCATTTTCCACTCCAATCCCTTTTTTGTCGCTGGGTGGCTATTTAATTTGTTGTATTCCATGCTTTCCCTTTCATGAGCAAAAAACTTGTACCTGGGCTTTCTTTATCTCTCTCACTTCATTTCCAAAAATTTTGCTTTTTGTGGAAAAAAGAAAGAATGGAAGGGAGAATGCTAAAGGAGCCAGGAGATGAAAGCAGCTTTTACATACAGTCATGAGAGGAAGGATGCAAAGAGGAGCAGAGAGAGCATCAGATGCCACTCGAACCAAGGTTTTGGCCATACAGGGGTAAGAAGAATTGGGCAGCAGCTTCCAGGGGCTTCAGCAGAGCAAAAACATGCCCAAAAGCACGGTGCCATCCAAAGAAGCCGGGAGAAAAACACGCTGGGAACACTTGGGAATCACTTGCCACCTGCACGAGGCTAGTCTGATGTTAGCACCTTAGCCTACTGCACGCTGCCTTCCTCCCCATTGCTTTTCCCCAGTCATCATCTCCCGTAGCAGCTCTGCTCCACCGCCTCACCTCCACACACTGTCCCCGTGAACCCCCTTTTGCTCTCAGGAGCAGCATTTTGGGCCTCCCACACCTCCTCCGCAAAGCAGCTCAGTAAAATCTACACCACCACCACCACCACCCCCCGCAACACCTTGTCTATTTAAGCCCAAGCAGGACTGCTCAAGGAGGAATACTATCTGCAAGAAACAGGATGTCTAAAAAAAAATCATCTTTGCTGGTGATCAGGGAAATTGAGACAACAAACAGCACAGGAGGGATGCAATCCCTCATTTAAACCTGAGCGAGGAATCTGGTTGCCAGATCTGGGCTCTGCTGATGAGAGTATTTAAAAACCAGTGGGAAGGTTCGCAGTGCACGCAGGGCCAAATTCACCCCGGGGCAAGTCCCCTGGTCCCCCACAGGGGGGGTCACACCTCATTTGGCTGTGGCAGAGAAGGGGGGGGGCGGACAGAGAACATGACTGGGGCTTGCCTCAGATGCAGGGAAAAAAAAAAAAACAACTGTACGTGACCGAACGCACCCAAAGCGCATGCAGCCGTCCTCACCGGCGCTGCTAGCAGGGCTGGCCGGCTTTCCTGGCCTCCAAAAGGTTAAAGATGCCATCAGGAACCAAAAGTAGATGACGACTGGGTGTCAGCATCCTCCCACCTAGGAGGATGCGGAGGCTGCATGCCTACCAGGATGCCCAAGGCAAACCTGCTCGCTATCGAATGCTATTTCATCCTTGCTGGCTGGCCTTCATCTCCTTGCTCTTTTACCCTCTCTCCTCTCCCATCAGGCTTTAAAGAGCATCCTGCAGCTCCAGCGATGGCTCTCAATTACTGCAGAGGCAGGAGATGTTTGCTTTTGCTAAGATTTCCTAAAGAGTCGAGCAGCAGCGTTTGAAGGGGGATGGATACCACAGCTCTGCCAGGCTGGGACCACCCGGCAGCAGCAACGTCGGCTCCCACCGCCGTGCCGGGGCCTCTGCGCAGCCCCTCTGCTCCTGCACATCTCCTGGATGGCTTGGACACCTTTCCCGGCTCACTCTCCTTGCTTTCTAGCCTGGGGCTCCCTCTGCCTGTCACCGTACTGTGCATGCTGTCCCCCGTCCCCAGGGCTGCTCGCTGGGCCTCTGCAAGCAGCGTTGGGCTCTATTTGCTGTTGGCGAGAGCCACGTTTCAGCCACGTTCCGCTCGTGCCGTGCTGGAAGGATGGACCTTCTGCAAAGCTAAAGTCTCTCCCTGCCTGCCCATCGGTGCTGGCTGGGGAGGGCAGGGGGAGAAGGCGAGCTCTCATGCGTGGGCGGGGGGAAATTCGGGGCTGCCGATGACAACCGGTGGCCACATCGTGCCTCCAAGCATCACCGGTACCTCCTCCTGGATCTATCAGGCTCCTTCACATGGTGGAAGAAAAAGCAGCAGTTTCCCTGTGGGAGCAATGGCCCTAGTGACAGGAGTGGGAGGATGATGGCAAATCACTGCTGTGACCAATGAGCCCAGCTAGATTTTTCCTCTCGTCCTACCACCGCCGTTCGCCCCGCGAGTCACCGTGCCGCTGCCAAGGCACGTCTGCTCGGGACGGCAGCCGAAACGGGCAAGCTCGTGATTACAGCTTGCTCCCTGCCCTCGAGGGAGAGCAGCCACTTCTGCTCCCACCCGCAAATCCCAAACCCATCACCGGTAGCCAGAGCACAGCCACAGCCACATTACAAGGGGACCGGGGGAAGGTTTTCCCTCAGCTCGCATCCAGTCGACCCCAGGTCTCGCCTCCTCTTGCCTTCTCCTCACCTGTACCGAGCTCCCACAGACACCGCGAGCCTCGGCCAGCTGAGAGCATCAGTGGGCACAGATCTCCTACTCCAGAGGCTCCTTCCACTATGGAAATTTGTTGCCAGCTCAAGTTTTAAAAATACCAATGGCTGTTATACACACTGCGTGTTAAAAAAAAAAAAAAAAAAAAAATCAGTAGAAACTACCTGGGCTTAAGTACAAGCTAGTTGCAACCACCAAGAGCTTCCAGCAGGAGCACGGGCCCTGTGCAGATGACACATGCAGATATGTCAGCACTGCCGAGCGTGGGGAAATGACAGCATCCACGTTACCATGGCTCTGGAGATTTTACAGGCTTTCCCACAGCAAAGGCAAAATTAAAACCCCACACCTTCCTGAGCTCAGATTCGCCTTCCCGCTCGACACGGAGTTTGTATCGCCGAGCTGGGATATGCTCTTTAACAGCATCTCTTCCCAGGGAGACCAGGCACAACCCAGCAAAAGGGGCCAGCCAGCCTTCGAGTCGAAAGACGAGAGCCCTGGCATCGCAGCGCGTGTGTTCCCCCAGACGCCGGCAGAGATGGGGGACCTGGGAAACCTCGTCCACTGCCCTAGAAAAGGCTGCTATAACCTCGGCTAGAAAAGCCTGCGCAGGATGACAGACCCTCTGCACGCTTAAGGGAGGGACGGCAGCAGCCTTACCGGTGAGGTTTGACTCGAGAGTTAATGTTTCACGTGGGGCACAGCGGGATGCAACTGTACAGCTGCACGGCACAAAAACGGCACAGAAGCGCCAAAAGTCTTTTGCAAAGCTTTGGAGGCGCTAAGGGAGCCCTGTCACCCCGCACCACCTCCCTGAACCACCCCTCGGTCTCTAGACCAAGGCAGGAACCCTACGGCAAGCCACGGAAAAGGCACATTTCACCTTCATACAGGTCCTGCGCTTCCCAGACGTGCAACTCGGCTGCACCTGGATTATTCCGCCTCTACCTCCACGCTCGCAGAGGAGCAAACCCTTTGCCCGGACCCCCAGCCGCTCTCTCCAGCGGGAACCGATGAGCTCCGCCGGGCTGCATCGGCCCCTCGTGCCTCGACCCTGAGCGGGTGGAAAGAACCCAAAAGCCGGGCGCAGCCGGGAGCGTTCGCCTGCCCGGCCCGTACGTGCGGCAGGGAGCAGCCATCTGCTCCCCATCGGAGCGGGGCAGGAGCCAGCCCTGCCATCTGCAGCCCTTTTTAGCAACGCTCGGCTCCGCAGAGCCGGCCCTGCCTCCTTCCCAGCCCCAAACGAAGCTCCTTGTTTGCAGCCCAGGCAGCAAATTGAGGATGCTGCCCGTCTCTCATCCACCCGGTCCCCCACCAGCGCGGGGCTGGGCAGGGGAAGCGCTGGCAGGACCGGCGCCGAAGACCCTGCCATAATCAGTTTGCAAAAGCTGTTCGCCTAGTGCCATCGTTTCCCCGTACCTGGAAGGCTGCAGCGTTATCTCCGCCGCCGGCGGCAGCTGCCCCTGCTCCGCACGTTGCCCCTCAGGAGGTGGTTTGGAGAATTTTATACTCCCCCCTCACCGCATTTCAGGTCTTCTCCCTCTTTCCTCTGCAAACCTGGGACCACCTCGGGCCGGCAAACCCAGCGGCACTGCTTTTCAGGCTCCCCGCTCTCCCCTTTCGGAGTCAGAGCATCCCCAGCGAGGCCAATACCCAGCCTGGCTCCCTGTCGCACCTTGGCGAGATAAAGATGGGATGGGAATTTTAAACTGCCTATCAGCGGGATCTGAAGCCCTCCGAAAGGGAGAGCGTGATAAATTCGCCCAGAGAATCACAGGCACAGAGTGCAGGGTGACGACTTATCCTTCACCATACATACAGATTTATTAAAAATTTAAAATTGCTACATAGATCTAAAGGGCCGGGTTATTTATTTTTGCAAGGGCTGATCAATCACACGTGTCCCCAAAGGATGCCAGACCTTTAACTACTCATCTGATTATGCCTGCTGTACCTGTGCTGCTCCAGCGCTTAATATTTTATCCTCACGGCTCCTAGGCAAAGCCGGAGCGGAGTCTGATCTCCTGGCAGAGAAGAGACCTGCCTTTGGCTTTTTATCAGCTCCTTCTCAAGAGCAGAGGTGGAAGGAAAGAAATAACTTTTCCTTTGTCCTCTGCCCCTCCTTTCAAAGCGACAGATTTACTTTCAGTCATCGCCATCCTAAAAATACGGGTTTTTCAATCAAAGCTGCCGCGGTGTTTCAGCTGCCTGGGGAAGGGACGGCCGGCGAGGCTGCCACGATCTGGCCCCCGCTTCAGTCCCGGGACCGGCACGTGCGCTCAGCCGCTGGCACCTGCCTCTACTGCAAACCACACTTTAACAGTAGAATCACGGCTTTTGGCGGCGAAGGGGATAAAGCGTAGGAAAGGCAGGTTTTTGTAGTCTATAAACCGCAGGGAAAAATCTCACGCAGCCTCGCCAGGCTGACTCCAGCCATGCGTTTAATCTCACCCCCATCTCAAGCAGCTCTCCCCCCCCACCCCGCCGCAAATGCCGCAATGACGCAGCTACGGGTGGGGGGGGGGGGCGAGTCTGCGCCAGGGCTCGGGTCCCTCCCCGCACCTGAGCATCCTCCAGGGCACATCCAAAGAGGTGAGGATGCAGCGACAATTTCCAGGGCTTCTCCAGCCCCGACGCTGCCACTGCACCGATTTGTCCCCTGGGAGGATAAAGATGCTCAAAACGGCTGGAGAGAACCCACCTGCATCCACCCTGGATTTTGCAGAAGACGCGTAAGCAGCTACCCTGCAAAGCAAGACCGAAGCGCCCGGTCGGGAGCCAGCAGCGCCGAACACCTAAATAAATCCCCGCCTGTTGCATCTCTTGGCACGCTCAAACCGGACCCACCGGTCCCCATCGCTACGCCAATGGATGCGGGCAGAGGATGAGCGTCGAGGACCGGCGTGTGCCGTGCGGCTGGGAAAACGCCGGCGCTCCCCACGGAGCACTCTGCGCAGGACAGAAGCAGCTTTTCATCTAAAGGCCGTATTATTCCGGCACGTCTCTTTTGTGCGTCGGGGCTAATTGAATGGCGACGGCGGTACTAAGCAGCCCTCACGATCTGAAACCGGAGTCAGCTGAATCTCTGAAATCATGTAATTTTTTGCATGACTGAGTGCACAGATGTAATAAAAAAAAAAAAAAAGAAAGAGAGAAAGAAAAAAGAAAGAAGGGGGGGGAAATCAGGCCCTTAAATGAATCCGCGATTGACAGCAATAAATGGTTGGAGGGAGCCGAGATGCAAAGCGGCCGGCGGGGAATTGTCCCCCTCCGAGCACGCAGGGGACAAGATACATCCCCTGATCAAAGCTGTGCCCCCCTCGAAGCAGAGGTTCTCTGTTGGACCCGCTTCACCGAAGAGCAATAGGCTCGTTAGCAGACCCAGAGCTCATTAGGGAAATGCAGAGATGGCAATTACCCCTCCAGCCATGCTATGCCAAGCGTGGACGCGGTCTGGCTGGGGGGAAAATGATGGGAAAGCGACCGGGAGAGACGAAAGCTGAACCTGGATGGCTGAGATCTTCCTCCACCCACGCCACAGAAAAAAACCCTCCGGAGCTATTACAGGCCAAGACGCCTCTTCTGAGAGCCGGAGGAGTTCGCAAGAGCCCTGCTCCCTCCCTCCTTTGCCAGTTAACACTTCTCCATGCAAGTCCTTTCCAGCGCTCCCAGTACAGCCACGGCCACCGCTTTCAGCCGCGAGATGCCCAGGGACGCATCCCTTCGCTCCTCTGCATCTCAGGTGCTGCACACGCAAAGCAGAGGTGACGGTTCCCCTGAGCTAGGGGAAGGACGGCTTCTGGCATCCCATGCTCTACTTCTGCATCTGAACAAATAACAGGGACAGAAATTCGCCCCCACGGCTCAAGTCACCCAGCTAAAACCCAACGCTTAAACCTGCTGCTGAGCTTTTATACGACTGCGGGTGCAAAGCAAGCGTGCAGGCGTTGCAAGGGCACATCTAGGTAAGATTAATAAAGCCTGCGTAGGATTGACAAGCAAGAGGGCGAAAGGGAAGAGCTGGCTATCCTTATTATTCCAGGCACACCGGGTGCCCACAGTGCCCACATCAGGAGGAACAAAAAGAGTTTTCAGAAGAATCACGGCCAGTTAGCTAAAGATTTATGATTTTATTCTTAGTGCACTTTAATTGCACCTATAAATTAAAAATTAACTAATTCTGTACTGTGTAAAGTGACTGCATTCACCTAAAAAAATTGCACTTCCAACTTTTAATTCCACTTCAATTGCGCACACGCACCAAGGCAGCGCTGCGCAGCAACCTCGGATCAGCCACTCTGGAAATTGCCATCGCAATTTCATTCCACCTCGGCTGCGCACATACATTTTTTAAAAGTTACTGCTGTGCTGTACAGAGCAACATTAATTGAGTGTTAACGAGCTGTCTGATCAGCTTCCCACTGTCCTTATTACTGGACGTCAGGGTCTCTGCAATGTCCCAATTAAACAGAATCAAAGAATACTTAATACACGGTAAACTGGTTCCCAGCCACTTGAACTGATTAACCAGCTGTTCCCTTTATTTGGGTCCCGTTAAGCGATGCTCCACAGTCTATATCGCCCAAGCAGCTCCTATATTCTGGGAAGGAGCAAGGTTTAAATGGAGATTTCTAGGAGAGGCTGAGGGAAGCGCATCGGTTGAGGATGGCAGACGGTGCACCTTGCGTTTCATCCCAAGACGGGATGGTGCAGAGAGACAGAATCGTGTATTTGGGGCATAATTCGAAGCCGGCACCCGGAGTCGCTAGTTATTTTGCAGTCCTGTTTTGTTTAACCAGCTCCAGTGGCAAAGATAGAAAGGGAGGAAATAACTTGGATCGCTGAAGAAGAAATCCTCCCATCTTAATACCAACATTTTATCTCAACACCAACAGAAATAAAAGACCTGCAAAACCCATCGGCAATATGAGATCAGCTCAAAATGCAAGGAAGGACCGGCAAAACCTCCCTGGGCATTTCCTTAGGGCTGGCAGACTGCTTTGGCATAAAATAAAGCCCTTTACTGGTTTTGCATTCACATTAGCTCGGATGGAAAGTACACGTGCAAGAGATTCCCCGAGGAAAAGCACCCCAGGACTCGGCCGCACGCTTTCTGCCCCAGATACGAAAATACCCAGGGATGCACCACATCTCCTAGCTCAGGTAAAGCTCTTCATCCTTCATCCTCCCAGGTGGACTCATTGCCAGAAACAGGGAGGGGAAGGAAACAGCTTCACGTAGCACCCAGCTCCTTTGACACACCGTTTCTTTCGACACCAGGCTCTCGCCCCACCACCCCCGAAGACTGGCAGCATCCCTCCCACCAGGATCACGCACGGCCACGAGGATGGCCGGTACCCGTGCAGAATGGACCACCGCATCCTTCTTAATGCCAACGCTAGTCCAGCCGGGCCGTGCAACAGTCCCGCGTCCCGTGCAAAAGCTGGGGATGGGGACAGAGCGGGGAGTCCCCACGCACATTTTTCCAGCTGCAGGAGGAAAGATGCTACAGCTGTCTGCAGGCTCGGCGGTGACACCAGTTGAGATAAAAGAGAATTTAAGGTGCGGAGGAGAACTAAGCAGATCCTTGTAGATTGGAGTCGAACAAGATAAGGGGGCAATGATGAATATAGAAGCATTACGCTAGGACAATTCAAAGCACATGCAATTTTGGCAGATAGGAAAAAGCGATAGCGCAATGTACTTACAGTCCCCGAGCGATTTGCAAAGCCGGCGGCCAAGGTTTCCCTGTGTCAGCCTCAGCCAGGCTCGGGCAGCCACGCTCTAGGGGGCAAAGAAAACAGACTTTTAAAAATCATCAGCATCTAACCTCAGGAGAGAAAGCCCACGCTTTACCAGCGAGGGCATTCCTCAAAGCTCAGGCAATAACATTTTTACTCGCTGCTTATTTTACAAGACATTGGTGGAGTGCACAGCGCAATTATCAAAGCCTTCAGCTCCCCCCACTCCTAAATGGAACAGTCAAAGAAAATAGTCTAATTTGACAATTTTCAGTCGGTTGAAATGATACGTGGAAGAGACATGGAAGAAGGAAAGCATATTATTCACTATTTGATAAATTATCCCCATTACACGGAAGGCAAATCTGAGCCTGGGAAATGCACAAGGCTGCCGGAGACAGCACACATGTTTTTGGCAGCCACCGAAGGGCATTGCCACCGCCGCGCTGGGTGGAGAAATCCTCCTTCTTCGCTCAGCCCTTGCTCGTGAAGCTGCAAGACAAAACCAAAGGAACAGGACCAAACAGTTGGCAGAGTCGGGTCTGAAATCCACCGCCCCCCACCACCGCCTCTGGGTACCCCACTGCTCCAGGGAACGGCCTCATCTCGACCACACTTTTCCCTTTTCCTCCTGCTTCCCCGCTTGCCCACCAATTCGCCTCCCGGTGTGTTGCAACAGCCCCACGCGAGCACCGGTCCAGGTGTGGATGCCCTGCTCCTCCCAGCCCCAAACGATGCCGCAGACGGGCAGGGGACAGCACGCACCCCCCGAGGGGACGACCCGTGCCATCGTCCCCCCACGAAAGGGGTCTGGGAGCCGTGTGAACGCAGACACCCCCTCCTTGAGGTCCTGCACCCCGAAGCACCATCCCCATCGCTCCCGATCCACGCAAATGTATTCATGAATTCGTTCAGAAAGTTCTCCCTGTGCTCGAGCGGGTGCTGCTTGTAATTGCTGGCGGCCAAAATCTGTTCTGTTTTTTCTGGCTGAGGTACCAGGCAATCATCAGCTGTAATTATTTCGAGTCTTGTTACAGATGGATCTCCAAGTTTTCAGTCTTAAACAGAATTCATTATTCAAATGCCGGCTCCAGCCTTCTGCAGCGGGGTGGGCACGGGCGCTGCCGGCCCCCCCACAGCCGCCACCAGCAACAAATGGTTGCGGGGAAGGCGAAGACGGCGGTGGGATCTGCTTGTCAAAGCCGCCCCGCTGCAGTTCCCCGTCTTTCCCACCCGGCACGCATTTTGGCTCAAGTTTGGCCTTGGTGCCCAAGGGGAGCGGGGCTGGAAAGCTGCGGGGAGCTGGGGGCTTGGGTCCTGGTAGTCAGCATCATCCATGCCGGGTCCAGAAAACCTCCGAACATCGGCTCTGCCTGTTTCCAAGCTCGCTTTGGATACGTGACAGCATGAGAGAGGAGCCCCGGGGGCTCCGGAGTGACTCAAAGCACCAGGAGAAGGCGTTACTGGACCAAACGGCAGAAGTGAAATTGAAAAGCAAATCAATCTGAGCTTTCTCTTCGTCAAACCATCCATTTCAGCATTGTTTTCAGTGAAAAAAGGAGAAATTCCAGTTTTGCTTACCGTACAATGACTTTCTGCTTTCAAAACAGACATCACTTATTATTTTAAAATGCAGTAAAATGCTTTTGAAACTTCAAAAGTCAAACATCCAGAGATCCTACAAATATACCGGGCAGAAACATTCCCCTACCAAGGGGAAGCACTTGCAAGGACAGCGGCGGGCTCGGGGCAGGCGGACAGGCAGGGCTGCGGGCACGGCTCCCTGCCAGCGATGCTCAGGCACAAGCTACCGGGGGACCTGGCACCAAAAAGCCCCACGCTGACACTCCAGGAATCACAATTTACAGCCCGTCTTGGTGCGATTTCGGCTCAGCACACAGACCATCCCGGCAGAAATCGGGGCTGTCCCCACACCGAGCGCTCAGGGGATGCAACGCATCACCCGGAGCCCAAAAACGTAATTTCCAGTTTGCTGATTGAGGCCACCCGGTTCACCCCATATATTTAATTTCTGGCTCCATGTGTTAACGCCACAGAACCCCCCACACACGTGCAGTTGTCAGACTAAACCGGCTCTGTTCAGCGAGGGTTTGCAGCTCCTGCGAGCGCTGCAGCCCCCCCACATACCTCCCTCTCCTCCCTGGAGCTGGCAGCATCCACGCTCCCCATCCTTCCCCAGCACCTTTCCCTTAAATCTCATACGCTGCATTGGTTGCCTTGTGGTCAAGTAAAAGCCTACCTTCTGGTCTTCACCTATGCTGTTTGCACATTCGGTCTCTAAAAACGTCCCTGAAATAGTCACTGAAAACACACTGCAAAGCGTTTTAAACGGTTTTGGGGTTCAGGTCCCGAGCGTGCACAAAGGAAAGCAGGGGTGGGAGGTTAAAGCGCCGCTGTGGAAGTTGGCTGTGAAATGCAATTCCTGGCTCCTCTGCTGAGTCCCTGCGGCATTAAAGCAAAGCTCTCCCTCTCCCACCCCCAAACTGGTGCTTGCCTGCTTTTTAGGGTCCAATCTGGCTAAACCCACAGCATATCCCCTAGCTACAGCAGCGAGCAACACAGAGCCCTGACTCAGGGCTGTTGCCGGCCAGCACGGGAGCAGAAACCCACCTGGAAACGCACGGACCCGCAAATATCTTATTGCACGCGTATCTTTGTGCGTGCAAGCAAACCGCGCCAGCAGCAGGACAGGGCAGAGCGCGGGCTGCAGCAGAAACCGCTTAGCAAAACTTTTGCAAGAAAGAGCAAAGCCTTGCGGGGCAGAAGAACAAATCCTAATACACAGGTCACGCAAGGAAAAGCCAAGGGTCTGCGGTTCCCCCCCCCCCAGCCCCAGCAATCCTGCACCCCTGATGCAGCTGCACGCCTTGCAATTCCCTTTCACGGAGCCAGGCCATCCCTCTTCTCCCTCATGGTGGCATGGATATCGGGTTTATGACAACATCAAGATTTACAGGGAAAGCATCTGATTTCCATTCAAATTTTCATTTTTTGTGTGGGAAAAACTAAAAACCGGTTGTTTCCTGGCTGCCTTCCAAGGCCAGAGCGGGGGCAGTTTCCAATTTAAAAAGTCAATATTTTCTGCAGGAAACTTCAATCCACCCCCCCTCCAACCAGAAAAAAGATGGGGTTTTATCAAAGTTTCCCAGGGGGAGGGGGAGCGGGACACTTGTGGCAGGCAGCAAAGTGTTGCTAATCTTATGCACATACAAAATGGCAACACTGCTTCCTGGTGGGATTTCTGGTATTTTGTTTTTATAAAAATTTTAATCTCTGTATCCCTCCTGCTACTGTTTGTATTTTTTGTGTGTCTATTTGAAAAGCAAACAATATTGCCTGCTCCTGCGGCGCTCTGGGTTTGGTTTTGCTTTACACTTATTTATTTTGCGCAGCAGTTTAAATTATTAGTCCCTGACCCTGCAAATATCTTATTGCACGTGGATCTTCGTGCAGGCAAGCAAGACGTGCCGCAGGCTCATTTGCAGGTGTGAGCAGAGCCCGCGACCCAGGTGTAGCTAAATGCAGTTTAACCCACAAGAAATGGTCCCTGCTGATAAGCCCCCCAGCACAAAGGCCAATTTCAGCCTTATTTGCACCAGCCCTGAAGACATCAGCTCCCCTCGAGTTTGGTGGACAGGCTGGAAATGGGACAGCGAAGGGTCAGGAGCAGCTTTAACACCTCTGGGAGAAGCTGGGGGCTGTTTCAGTGTCCCAGGAGCGCAGGGAAGAGCAGCACGGGGGGTGCTAACACCAGGGAAAGAGGAGGAAAACTCCCCTCCTGCTCCATCCCTCCCCTTCCACCCCAGCAGCCGTCACTGGCTCAGGGATGGGACACGGAGAAAATGGCAAAAACAGCTGTTTTGTATCAAGCTGAAACACTAAAAAAAAAAAAAAAAAAAAGAAAAAAAAAAAAAAGAAAAAAGTCTCATTTTCTTTCCTGAAATGAAAACCTAAATAAAACAAGTCATTCCAAGAGCACCGGAGCAAATGAACCCTGCTTTCCTCTAGATTTACACCTCGCAGTTGAACGGCTCTGTTGCCTCACGTACTGGGGGGGGGCAGTTTCCCCTGGGGACCACTGGCAGTGTTTTTGGGGTGCCCCAAGCCTGGTTCAGTTGGGGGCAGTTCACAAGCAATGAACAGCAGCAGGCTAAACCTAGCTTCAAACCACCCAGCTCCTATCCCCCTTCAGTCCCTTTTTTCTTTCTCCTTTTTAACCTTCCCCACAGAAGCAGATGGGCCCAGCTCCCTCCCAGCCCCCAAAACCCAGCGTGACACCCCCCCACCCCAAATCCCACCAGGGTTTTTGCTCTGGGGGCAGCTCTAGAGAAGCTGCCAGTCCCTGCCCGCTGCGGGACAAGGCAGCGCACCTTACTCTTACACCTTCCAACCAAACCACCCTCACCGGGATCGCTGCCCTGAAATCCAGCTCCCACCTTGCACCCTACAAACACCTCAGTATCAGGCAAGCCAGCAAGAAATAGGGGAAAAACCCAAACCCCTTCCTGGGCAGTAAATAGCAAACCCAGCCCCATCGCCCCCTCCAAGAGCAATGAGGTTTCACCCTCAGCGCACCCAAAACCGAGAGCAGGGCAGCCCGGGCTCAGAAGCATCTCGCACGCGTAGCCCCGCTCCCTCCTTCGCCTGCAGTTTGGGGGTACACCGGCAATGGGGGGAACCTTCTCTCCCCCAGGACGCAGCTCTGCAGCCTCCATCCCTGGCTCCCCAAAGCAAAGGACCCAGCCCTTCTCCTGCATTGGAGTCATTAGCAGCTTGAGAGCCAGCAGGGAACAGAGCCCACCAAACCAAATCTGCTTACACCAACCTCAGAAGGACTTTTAGCATTCTGGGAATTTGGTATTAACTTGTTATTCCAGCAGTCCCCAAGCTGAGACAAGACGGGGAGCTCCCCAGGGAGCTGGACAACAGATGGGGACATTCAGTGAGACTACCCACACACAAGCCTTCCACTTGCAATGGGGGGGGGGGGGGGGGGGCACGACTTGGGGGAACACCTCTTGGTAACCCTAAGCCCTAGCCACCCCATTTTTGCAGGGGGCACCCACAGGGGTACCGAGCCATAGGGTGAACGGTAGGCGTTTATTTCACTGGAGCCTTGCAGCCACTCTTGGGCACCCCACAGCAGTTTGGGGGGTGATTTGCACAACGTGGCTCACTCCCAGAGGAAAAAAACCACCCAAATCCCCTTTATTGAAACACCACAGTTGAGAGAAGGCTGCTGCACACAGCAACAATTGCTTACCTATTAAAAAAATAAACCAAACAAACCACAACCTTCCTATCGCAGCTAAGAAATGAAGCCCCCAAAAGAAAGAAAACCACTACTCACCCCAACCTCCTCCGGAGTCTCCAGCTCTCCCACTCTGCAGTGCAAAATCCCCCGAGAGCTCAACACCCCCACAGGCTGCTGGGAGCCCCCAGCCCACCCGCAGCACCCCGCCAGCTGCAAAGAGTTAAGCTGGGCAGGGCCAGGGCAATCATCCCAAATTTCCTGCAGCTGGGCAGCTCTGCACTGAGCCCCTGCAACCCTTGCTAGCCAGTAAAAAAATGTATTGTGGAAAAAAAAAGCATGGAAACAGCACCCCAAAAACCTTGTTAGGGCTGAAAAGGCAGAGAGCGTACCCTGGAATTTATCATGCATTTGTTAGTGAGAGGCTCGGGTTTTCACAAAAAGTGATCGGGCTGGGGAGGGGGCACACAGGGTTTGCACATCTCCCTGAAAATGGGCTGCCCCCCTGCAGAGTGACCCAGCCATAACCTCCTCTGCACCTCCTGCTAGCAAGAACCAAATTGCATTACAGTAAAAAGCATGGGAGTATCACCTCCAAAACCCTGTTAGGGCTGAAAATGCAGAGAGCTAACCCTCTGGTTTAACTTGCATTTATTAGGGAGAGGCTCAGTTTTTTCCAAAGCAAAGTGATAGGGCTGGGGAGGGGGCACACAGGGTTTGCACATCTCCCTGAAAATGGGCTGCCCCCCTGCAGAGTCACCCAGCCATAACCTCCTCTGCACCTCCTGCTAGCAAGAAAAAATTGCATTACAGTAAAAAGCATGGGAGTATCACTCCAAAGGCATCCTGAGCTGCAAACGAGGAGAGCTTACTCTCGAGTTTATCATGCATTTATTAGTGAGAGGCTCAGTTTTGCAGAAGAAAATAGGGTTGGGGTTTCACTTTTGCCTGCAGGAATTCCCTGCCAAAGGGTGTAAGCCCACCAGCCTGCCCAGACCTGGGGGTTGGGGTGCTGGGGGGGATCCAAAAACCACAGGCTCAGCTATTTTAAAGATACTGTAGAATCACAAGAGGAGCACAGGGAAATGGGGGGACCCCTGCAACCGAAACCCCTTTGGGAGGGAGGGGGGCTGCAGAGCCAAATTCACCCACTCGTCCCCCCTGCATACAGCGGGTGCCTGGGCTGGGGGGTACGCACCCCACCTGGGTCAGAGCAGCCCCGAAGGGTGCTGCGGGTCCTGGGGAGCACATGCAGGACCCCCATGGAAAGCTCACCCAAAACAGCACCGGCAGGGATATTTTTTTTTGCCAGTTTGCAAGGCAGCCCTTGTGCCTCTCAGAAAAAAAAAAAAAAAAAAGAAAGAAAAAAAAAAACAAAAGCCCTGAAGAAATACAATTAAAATATTATAATTATTGGCGGTGGAGTATTTGCTTTTATCGGCTCCTGTTTAAAAAGATGCAAATAGAGGTGATTTTAGCATTCCAGTCAGCCCGGCTCCCTCCTGCAGGGATGGAAACATTTGGTTTAGTCAACTTTGTTGTGTTGATTTTCTAGTTTCACTCTTCTTTTCCCTTCCCCCCCCCCCCCCCCCCCCCCACTAATACACTCACACTCCTTCCCTGACACCCGAGCCCCTTTCGTTTGCTCTGTCATCTCCCCTTGCTCACCCCGAGCAGAGCCCCGGACCTGGGGGGTTTTGGGGGGGTGGGGGGGGAATAAGGGGTGTTTGCAGTCGAAGCAAGGCAAGAGCCCTGCTGGGGCAATTGTGAGCCCAGAGCACCCTCCTCTGGCCAAAATGCAGCCCAGCACTCCCACCCCCCCCCACCCGTGACGGGCCGTGTCCTGTGCACAGCGCAGGGTGCTGGACTCGCCCCCACCCGCCATCCTCCTGCTGCTTTGCTTTTAATTAACCTTAGAGGTGACGAAGCGGGTGGCCAAAGCAGCCACCCCGTGTCCCCAGCAGTCCCAAATTTGCTGTCACGAGTGACTGCGCCAGGCTGGTGATGCCCAAACCCCCAGGCCACGAAAAGCATCTTCCCCCCCCACGCCCCACCAGGAATTCCAGGGAGCGGAGAGGTGGCTTTCGGCTGGGAGCCATCCCTGCGGACAGGAGAGGGGACGGAGGGACAGCCTGCGGTCCAGCCAAAAGCGGCAGCGATGCTGCTTACGGCACGGTGCTGAGGGGGGGTCCGGTTGCGCGGCGTAGTGAGCGGCTGTGATTGAACCGGATTATTTTGGCTGTGAGGGGGCAAGGACCGACGGCAGCGCTGCTCTACACCCTGGTCGGGGATGGGACGGGTGCTTGGAACCGGTGGATGGCGGGGGCGGCTCTTTGCTGTTGTTGCCACGGCTTTTAAAACTGAAATTATTGTGCTTTGTGGAATGACTGTCGTGGTACAGGCTGCATAGGCTCGAAGGGGGGGCAACGTATGTGCTGCCTGTCTCGCTGTTAGGACTTGCTGCAAATCGGTGCAATTGCCCAAGTATTCTTCTCTCCCGTGCAGGGAGTTCTCCTCTCCCTGCACCTCCTAACCCAGGTGAGAGAAGTCACCCCCACCCTGCCCATCTCCCTTCCCCACCCGGCACCAGGAGAAAGGCCCTGGGACATCCTCAACTGGATATTCACAACCCCTCACCGGTGCCACTCATGTAAACAAAGCAAATTTCTGCAAAATTCTGGTGTTTGGGCCTCAAGAAGAAGGAAAGGGGAAAAAAAAAACAAAACAAAACAAAACAAAAAACCCCACAGCATCAGCAAAAAGAGAGGTCTTTGTCCTTTATTATACTCACAAAGCAGCTTCATCCCATGTCCAACCACCCCCTCACAATGCAGTACATAGCTACTGAGGCTAATTAACTCTCTAATTAAAGATTAGAGCACTGTTGTTGTTGCATTTTCCCCACAGGGATGGTCTTAAATGCAATCTCGGTAAGTGTTATACAAAGTCGTAGTTGTGGCTCTGGCCACTGGAAAGGGCATTGCAAGATACAGAGGATGGGCAGAGCTGGGCAGGACACGTCGCTTCCGATTCCTCACCCTTTGCGCTTGTTTTGGGAAAGCAGAGAGCGGAAGGAAGGCAAAAGGCAGGGAAAATAGTTGTGTGGGTGGATGGCGATACACCCTGGCTGCATCATTCCCACCCTCCAGCTCTGGGTGATGGTGCTGAGGCAGGACAGCTGCGCGAGGAGGAGATACCGCAGGGGATGTGATTAGGAATAACATGTGAAATCAGCCTTTTTATTCTCCACACGCCCCCCCAAGACCAGAAAATTGTGGGGGAAAAAAAAGTTTCATGAAGTTTCAGACACTTGGGGGGACCGGTGGCGATAAAACCCTGCAGAAAAGCAAGTAGGGGGGAAAGGAGAAGTGCAGCCTGGCTCCAGCTGCCCACCCCCAGCTCCTGGGGGTCCTGGCAGCACCCCCCCCCCCCCATATGCCCTCCCCAGCCCCGTTCTCCTTGCTCTGGCTCCTGCATAACCTCAGGGCAGTGCTGAGTAAGGCTCTTGTCCCACGTTATTAAGTTTACCTTGACCATAAAACCCGCAAGATTATAAAAATGCAAAAAAGGCCATTTGCTCTTCACCTCCTTCGTCCTTTGTTTTGCACTTTCGATCAGATTCCAGAACAGCCGATTCATTTCCCTCTTTCTAACCCATTTTGCTGCTGGCTTCTCGTGCCAGAGGGACTCCCCCCCGGGGCGGGGATCTCTGCAGGAAGAGCCAGCCCTGACCCCCAAGGTGGGGGAGCCCACCCAAACCCCACTTTTCTCCTAAAACTAGCCCCTATATTGGGGCAGAAATACTGGGTTGGGGCTGTTTTCCCAGCAGAAGCAGCCCAGCTCAAACCCCTGACAGCCATCCTCAGCCTCAAAGCAACAGGCTGCTATAAATGAATCATATCAAGTCTTTCTTCTTTTTATTTCTCTATTGTTTGCCCTTGTTGTGGAGAAATCTATATTTTAACCCTAATTGTCTCCCTGTGGTAATGATTAAGGCATGGCTGGATGATTTGCATTACAAATGCCACAGGGCTTTTGGTCTGGCCCTGATGAATCACAGGCTCTGCGTCCAAAGCCCATTAACGTGTGTTTTGTTTTTGCCATGGCTTATGAATACCCCACCAGAGAAGAAAGCCTCTCGCTCCTCCAGTGGTCACCGGTTCACGTTCCCCATCAGAGCAGCATCAAAGAGGGGCAAAGCCGGGACTCTGAGAGTTTTATTTTTCCCGTGGGACGAGGGAATCAGCCTAGAGCTGCTTTCCTATCTCCCCGTCTCATGGATGCAGCACAAAAGCCTGGTGGTGGAAGAAGTGCTGGCTCAGGCTGCCCTCCCTTGGCTTTGGTCATGGTTTCGAGTATTTTCCCAGGCTGGAATTAGCTGTAGCAATTCAGGAGCTACTTCTATGCTTGGGGAACAAATACAGCTAACCCGGGACGAGCTGATGAGCTTCTAAGTCATCCCTCTGAGTCATCCCTCACACATCTGAGGGGATGTTCTGCCAGACACACACGCGGAGCCCTGTCTGTCTTACACATTTCTTTCCCCTGACAGCTGCGCGCACATCGCTCCAGCACCGCTCAGCATCCCTCTGCTATCTGCGCTTACTACATGAAGGGGCAAGCAGATACGCTGCAGGCAACAGCCCCAGGGGTTTAATGCAACCTCCGCTAACACGTTAGGGATGGCTTTTGCTGTGCAAACCTTCCCACCGCCTCTAAAGCGAGCGGGAAAGTTGTTTTCTACACCAGGCTTGAGCTAGGACTGGTCGTCTTCCCTCGGCCCACCTCCCGCTGAAACGGGATGTTTGCAGGCACCGGGCTGGGTTTATTTGCCCCGCACAGGGAGGCTGGGATGCTTTCCCCCGTCGGCTTTCTCGCCGGTCCCCAAACCCATCATTCATCCCAAGAGGGATGTGGGAGCAGAGCAATGCCGGCTAGCTAAAAGCCCTCCTAGCACCACCTGCGAGAAGTCATCGGCTCTCACCTCCGGCTTCCCAGGGGGCTGGAAGCAGAGCGGTGCCTGCACGCAGGTCTCAGCCCACATACACACAGCTGTGGTTAATACAACCTCCACGGGAGGGGAAAACCCAAAATAGATTCGTTGTCTGGGGAATTTAAAAGTTATATTTGGAATTAAACACAATAGAACTAGATAATTACATAGCCAAAATACCTATATATAAAATATTTTTATAGGAAATCTGCATATTAAAAGAATTCCCACAAGAAATCACAGAAAGCAACAAAAATGAGAGTGGAAACAAGTTTGTAAATAATGAATATGGATTAGAAAAAAATGAAATATATTCACTTAGAAAGTGGAGTAGTTGCTAGGCTGGTAAATATCAGTCTATAAAGAGCAAATTGCAGTGAAGCCTTAGTTTATTTAGTCTTATGCGAGGTTTTGTGAAGGCTCGGTCTAACCCTCTCAGCAGCTCCATAAATGGAGTTTTCCATTATTGTTTTGCAGATTAAAAAACACAGGCTGCTAGTTGAGGAAGGACATTAACCTTCTTTTTTATTACTTTTTATAAAATGACATAACCAGTTTCATTATATTTTTCAAATCTCAATGAAATGAGCAGTTTTACTGGAATTTACACATTCCCCTGCAGCATGTGAAACTTAACAGTGTTGTTACAGGTTATGAGACCCCGGCACCAAAAAAAAAAAAAGAGCCAAAGCAACTGTAGCTCATATCTTTATTCATATTTGTCAAAAAACACAAAAACAGCCCCACGAAAGGTTGGAAAACCAGCAGGCACATACAAGAAAGCATGTCTTGTGAGTTGGAATAAATTAAAGAGGGGGATGCAAAATCCTGCTAGAAATCACCATTTGGAACAGCGAAGGAAAAAACAATGATGTCTCTTGACTTGAAGAGCTGAGAACACATCCCCACCTCAAATTCATTTTGGATCCGCTGCCTTCCCAACAAGCAGGGCTGTTTAAAGCCCGTACCCGCTGCATCCCCAGCGGCATTGCCCACTGCAGCCCTGGGGGCCACCCCAACACCTTCCCCCCCAGCCACCCTCTGCAGAGAGGAGGGGAGTAAAACCCAGCTTTCACCAAAAACACCTAGTCCCACCCCACTCCCAGGAAGAAATATCTCCAGCAAACAACTCAAGCAAGCCTTAAGGTTTGCTAAGAACAAGGAAGAAAAACAAACCCGTACATATATTTTAAATTAAATGAGTTTGGGTCTATTTTATCATGCCGAGCAGCAGCCAGCAGCGCAGCAGCCTCCCCAGCAGCCCCACCTGAGTCGAGCTCTGCCCAGCAAAGAAACACTTTCCAAAAAGCTCTTTCCTTGCTAGACACGAGCAAAAGCACTGCAGCAGCGAGAAGCAACCCCCCCACACACCCAGCCATACCTGAGAACATCCCTCTGAGGGTGCCTAATAAAGGCAAGGAGGAATTTCCCCCCCCCGCTTCCCCGTTCCCCATCGAAGCTGATTAGTGTGAACCACTGAAGAGCCTCTGCCAGCAGCTGGATTGGGTCTCTGCCTTTTGCCGCAACGGGAACATCGCTGATTCAGTGTGTCGTCGTCCCCCGCCAATCCTAGTTGGGGAGAAGACAGTAAAAAAGCGAAGCCTCACCCCAAAAGCTGGAGGAGAGCAGCGGGCTGCAGGATTTGGGGAGATCTGCCCCCTCCCCCCCCCATCTCCATCAGCTCACCGCACCTCCCACACTGCAAAGTTCGCCCAAGTCCTAATCCCACTCTATTTTACCCCAAAACACAGAGCCTTTGGGGCCACAGAGAATAAAGGGATGCGGTCTGGGGCATTGCCGCAGTTCAAGGGTTTCATAAGGGGACAGAGAACCAGTATTTATTTCCGCAGAAGGCGAAGACACACGAGTGCCACCAGCCCCGAGCGATCCCGGTGCAGCCTCTGCTCTCGGGTCCAAGCATTTGGGGTGGATTTGGGGCTGCGAGCTGGTGCCTGAAGCTCCCCTCTGACCACAGGGGTTCAAAACGGTCCGGCGCTTCGTTTAATCGAAGCAAAGAGGTCTGAGCATTCAGAGCCCCGAAACAGGGAGGGGGACGGTGGGGAGAGAGGGCTTAATGGGTCTGGCAGCTATTTGTTGATTGCATTTGAAGCAAAATATGACAGCTAGCGTAGAAATGAACTTGAGTCCTATCTGAGCCCATGGAGAGGGGCCGGTTCCTCCTGCTGCTGGCAGCGCCGTGCAGAAGTGACAGCTCTGCGTACGAGCAGCCACGCAAATACAGGCACATCTGGAAATGAAGCATCGCTGGAGAAAGCGGGAGGCCGAGCCAAGTCCGTCTCACGCCGCAGCGTTAGGAAACAGCCCGTCTTCGCTCCCTCTGCAAAACGCGCGCTCCTTCGCGTGTTGCTGTTGGTGAACGTAAGGGCAGATCTGATATCCATAAATCAACATATTACTCATTTTCGAGCATTGCAGTCTGACAGCTGTTACATGAGCACATTGTTAGGAACTGTCAGGCAGTGATACATAGTGCCTTTTACAACATATGTTGACTTTTATCTAATGTTGTTCCATAATTAGCCCCAGGGAGCAGGAATCTGGGCAGCCGGCTGGCTGTGTGATCTCGGCTAACCTTTCCTGCCAGGGGAAGAAGGGCAGAGCCGGGAGGGCTGCGAGCCGGGAATGCTTCAATGGATGCAGGAGAAAGCAGGCGGAGCGGGGATGCGAGTGGTACCCACAGCCCGTCACCCGGGGACGGAGTGGGTCCCCTTCCCTTCCCGGGTCCTTGAGTGTTTCGGAGCCATCATACGAGGTAAAATAAAGCCCCAAGGGACTTGGGAGTTTTCCTCCTAGATGGAGCCCTGAATTTCAAGCTCAAAACAGAGCTGTGGCCCTGGGGTTTGGGATGCGGAGGGGACCCAGGGGTACTTCTCCCCTGCGTGGAGGGAGGGAGAAGGCAGGGATGATTTACTGATGGGCATAGTAGATAAATGAAGGAGCAGATGGTGGAGTTAATGAGTGGAAAGGGTAGATGGATGGACAAAGAGACAACGGAGAAAATGTGGTAATTGATGGTTGCGCTTCTACCTGGATGAGGACAAACGTGCTGATGTGTCCTCGCAGCCTGGCTCCTCTTCAGGAGCCGGCGATGCTACCCACGGAGGACTGGCTCTCACAGCAAGCTACTGGGAAAGCGGGGAGCGGGACCCCCTCCAGCCGAGCGGCAGAGGACTTTGGTTCCTCTGCGGCAGCACAGCCATGCCCAGCACCTCCCCTCGGTCCGACCGCGGTGCGGTGAGCCTGCCTGAGGCTGGCAAGCCAGGTCAGACCCCCAGCTCCCCGAACCGGCTGCAGATCACTCTCCTGCATCCCCAGGCTGTGTTGCTCTCACACACACGAAGACCCAGCAGCCCGCAATCACCATCCCACTCACCCTCCCTGCCCCACCAGTCCAGGACACCCTTCACGAGCATCTTTGCTGTCACCAAAAATGATTACCCCCCCTCATCTCCACCAAAACAAGCGTCAGAGTACTCAGAAGACGTCGATGGCTATAAAGCAGCGCTCAGCTTTGTGGTTTCATCCTGCAAGTGGAGAAACCAAAGGCACTGCTTGGCGGGCGGCGGGGGGGGGGACACACATGCAGCAGCCTCCCAGCCGCCTGGGCTGGTTTCTCTTCCTCGCTGCAGCTGCCCAAGCTCGAAAAACGGGTGAGGAAAATAAATCAATAAGACACAAAGATAAATACGCTTCTCAGCGCTTGCATGTTGCAGCCGATTCCTCTGGACGTGCCGTGGTGGCTGCATAATTCATAAACTCGCCAGTAATATGCAAATGGCTGGCCCGGATGGGCCAGGCTCCCTCCTCGCCGGTAGCCGCCGCGTCGGGGACAGGCGACGGTGAAGGCGGCTGTGCCGAAACGGTGAGCGGTGCCGAGCCCCCCTCGTGCGCGGTGCTGGGATGCGGAGCTGTCGCTCGGGCAATGGGCTGGTTTGCAGGTTCGGCTCCGGTGGCTGCGATCCATCGCTTCCCACTGAGCTGCAACCCATATCGCTTTGGGGAGAAAATATTCCCTCGCCATTTGCGTTCAGCCTACTCCTACCCCGACCCCTCGTGTCACGCTGGCGGGTCGCATCCAGCACCACGCTCGTTCCCGCGCAGGCTGCTCCGGCTGCAGAAATCCTCCTTTTGGGGTCTAGAGCAACCACGGACCGCAGGACCCCACCGGAGAGTGACCTGGGAGCAGCCCGAGGTCTGGAAGAGGCTGGAGACCGAGGCACAGCTCAGCCCGCAAGTGCCCATGAAAATTGCTTTCTGGGGAGTAAAAGCCTGCCAGCCCCCCGGCCGAGCACTGACCTCTCCTGCTCAGCCCCCACCCCTCTCCAAATCTTCAAGGCAGAGCTTTATCTCCACCCGGCAAAAGCCATTTCCATCAACGTCTCCGAGACTAAACCCCAGCCAAAATTTGAGAAGCTCTTACAAAGCAATTGATAAAAACCTCTGCACACATCTGATGCTGCGCCATCCATCAGCCAACTCACCCATAGCACAGCACTGAGCGCCAAGCAGCGGGGAGCAGAGATGAGCCGCACGGCCCCCCCCCCCCCCCCCAGGCCTTCTCACTGCAGGGTTACTGCTATTTTTCTGGAGAAATGTGTTTTTCCCTAATATTTACGCTGTCCCCATCACCCTGGAAGGATGGGGCGTTCAATGATGATCCAGCAAAAGAACTTCATGGGTGCTGCAGTTTTGTGAAAACGTTGGGGGGGGGTTATGTCACCCCATCAAAGATGTCATCCCCCGTTTGACATCACATCCATCCCCGTTTGACATGGTATCCGTCCCAGGGAGCCCGTGCCCTCCCCCAGCCACCACTGATGGGTTTTATCTGAAGATCTGGGTATTTCAAAAGGAGGATTTGAGAGGTATTTCCTTCCCATCTTTGAGACAAACACAACAGTGAAGGAAAGTGCTGGGCTAAGACCTTGAAGCAGCAGAAGGGCAAGAAAACCTACATGTTTTTATGAGGGATTAGGGCAAACTTAGTTGCATCTTAAGCTACTAAAGGCTTATAAAAGCCCCAAAGAATAGACTGCATGCCTCAGAAAAACCTCCCAGGGCCTTGCTAAGAAAAGTCAATTTAAAATTAGAGTGCAGCCTGCTTAGCTGAAGAGCCATGCTCGGCAAACACCAAGCCTGGCCTGCCTGAAGAGGAGAGTTTGGGGGTGGTGGTGGGGGGAGAGGGGTCTGGGTCCCCTGTGCAGGGTGGCACCAAGCCACAGCCCAGCTCTGATCACCCAGGAGCAAATGCCATCCTTCATTATGGCTGGGTGCACCAGGCGTTAATATAAAACCACGCCGACTTCTCAGATGGAAAAAGTACTTTATTAGGCATTTCAGCATCATCGAGGACTCGTTTCATGCAGCGCGTGGAAGTCAGGGAGCCGGCCTGGGGGTCGGCAGCGGCCCCGCTAGGGATGCTGCAGATGGTACCCACCTCGCTCAGCCCCTGGGCTGCTCCTGGCTGAGATTTTCTCTTCTCCCAGGGGCTGTCGACAGCCTTCCCTCTCCCCTGCCTTCCCCTCTTCGCCACTGCGCCAGTTCTTCCTTCATCTTGACAGCAGTGCTTACCAGGAGTGGCTGCTTTTCCCAGATAAATAGCTTAATTAGCTTTCTATTGACTCAGGCAAACACTCCTCAGGCAGCGGCTGGGAGAAGAGAGGCAATAAAGCCCCAGGGAGCAGATCCTACACCCCAGTGGCACAACGGGCTCTGCAGCGGGAAGGGCTCCACGCTGTCAGACTGCGGGCGTTAAAAAGGTCTTTGCCCCTGTGGAATCGCAGGTTGGGTGAGAAGGGCAGGTCCAGCCCCAGGATGGGGGTTTCTGGCCTCCAGGTGAGTGTCCCTCGAGTAAATTCCATCCTGTATTCCCTAGGAGAAACACACGGAAGGTGAGACCATGGCAGGCAGACAAATCCAGGGTGGGGGAAATTAAAAAAAAAAAAAATTAAAAAAAAAAAAATATCAAGCGTCTGCTGGACAGCAAGGCTGGAAATCAAAGAGCGAACACCAAATATGTCTGCAAGATGCAGGGAAAATTTTTAATCTTGGAAATTGGCAAAAGATTTGAGATAGCTGGAGAACAATCAGCGCTTCCCTTCATGCCTGGAGGAACCGACAAACTTTGCATAAACAATTTTCCTTCCCTCTGATCTGGAAAGGCTGCCACCGAGCAGCAGGAGAGGCCAGCGCCGGTCCCCAGCGCCCTGCCCGGCGGCTGACTTGGAGAAAGCCAAACCCAGAAGGACCCCTCGAGAAATGACATTAATGGCCCAAAAGCAGCAGGGAGGGATGATGCAACGGGAGAGGGTTCAGCAGCATCTGCCCCGAGCTCGGTTTCTGATTTCTGGTCTGGGAACCCTGGGCTGCTTCCTAATCAGCAGCCCTCAACCCAGCCACCCTGAACCCCCACGAGCAAATGTATTTCCCTGCCAGGTTAAATGCCATCCACACAAAACAGGTGGGGGGGGTGGGGGTGAGGGGCGAATTAAAAATAATAACCTCCCATGGGCAAGCCCCCACAAACTGCGCCGCCCCGAGATGCGCGCCAGCCCCGGACAGCCCAGGCATATTAATGCGATGGAGGATGCCGTCCGCCTCGGCCAGGCACCAGCTCCAGCGCGGGAGAGAGATACCAGGAGCTCAATTTGTGTTTGCCTGAGCCAAGGAGAAAATCTAATTAAACATGGCGTCGGGGCTTGGAGGAGCTGGGGATGGGGCTGGAATATAAAGCGCAGCTGCTTCCTGCAGATCAGAGGGCAATATTAATAAACTCGTGGAGGGGGACTGGAGGATCAGCTGGTAATATTGATAAATGTAAAGCAAAGACAAAGCAGTCGGGGAATATTGGATGGTAACGCTGATAAAAATGCAACCGGGACCATCTCAACAGCATGCTGCAGATGGCCCTGCCGGGGCAAGCGCTGCAGCTGCGTGCCTGCTTCCCCGGCGGGGGATGCCATGGGGCATCCCAAAGACCCCCCACGGCTTGGCGTGGGGTGAATTTTGGCCTGACGGGCTGCTACCCCCACTGCTGTGGCCCCAAACCTTCAGCCCCAGAGCAGCAGCGGCTGCCCTGCACGTCCCAAAGGCAGGTCAAGGCGCAGGCAGGCAGGGTGGAACGGAGGGCAGGAGCAGCACGGAGGGGACGGCACAGCCTCCGCAGCTACCTGCGGGGTCTCTCACCTGATCTTGAGCACGAGAGGTGGAAGTTTGTTTTCTCCCGCGCTCAGGGAAGGAGAGCTCCTGCGTCCTGGTGCGGCTGGAGCGAGACAGAGGAGGGAAGGGACCTCTTGGTGGCAGGGACGGCGATGGCAGCTGGTGTCTCGTACAGCCTCTCTCGGAGCAAGGGATCTGGTAGCAGAGGCACAGCTAGGACTCAGTGCAGAAATCCAGCACAAAAGCCACCTCTGCAGGCTGGAAGGGACCCTCCCTGCCCAGCCTTGCCCCATGCTGTCCTGAGCACCCCACAACTCCCATTCCCCGGCGGGGAGAAGCGAGGCACGGGAAAGCAGCCCCAGCTCCGTGATGCAGCCCACCGAGCCCCAGCTGCCCTGCAAGCTCGGACAAGGAAAGCTTTTTTGGGGGGTGAGGAGGACAGGGGCACCTCAGAGCCTGCCTGGGTGCTCGGCTCCGAGCCATCCGCTCCCAAACGCGGCGCGGCTCCCCGCCACCCAGCCCCTGCCCATTTGCACAGCTCCCAGGGAAGACGCCGGCCAGCGGTGACCTTGAGCACCCCTGAAGCCCCTCTCGCAGGGACCAAGCTCCCGTAGTCTTGCGCCCACCGCTCCCTCCCTTCCTGCGCTGCTTCAAGGTACCCCTCCCCGGCCCCCCCGCCAGCAGCACACCAGAGCCAGGGGATCAGAAAAAGCCACCAAGTGCATTTTAAATAAAAGATTGCATCTTTCAGAGCTATCGGGAGTGATGATTTAAACATGAAGTCAAAGCCAGTAATGGTGTTGTCAGAGCCGTAGCAGTAACTCCAATCAATAATTCACTGATAGGCAGTAACTGTGCCTCCAGCCAGACCTATCTGCGGTGGGCACGGTGCTTCCCCCCCCCCCCCCAGGGCGAGACGTACATCCCCTCGCCTTGCTGCGACCTCCCGTCTCCCTGCCAGCATCGCCCATCCCTGCAGCAGAGGTTTGGCCCCCACCGGGGCTGGGGAAGAGCCAGGGGCCAGACCCGGAGCCCCACAGGAGGATGCTGCCTGGCTCCGGGGATGGGAGGAAAACCAAATTTGTTACCTGGGGACATTCAAAACCCTGGCAAGGCCTTGGCTTGTTGGTGATTGCAACCCAGGACTTCTTCAGTTCCTGCACCCTTGGAGAGAGCCCAAACCACCCCCAGGAAACCACAGGTCTCCCTGCGGGACTTTAAAGCCCTGCCGAGGGGCACCTCTGTGACCCCCACCCCAGCCCCATCAGCACAGATGAGTTGCCCACCTACACCGGGGGTGCCGAGGACTTAGAGCTGCCGTGCACGCCGGCGCTCTTCTCCCACACCCCGGCGAGCATCCCTCATCCCCACGACACCCTGCCCCTCCAGCCCCTGACCCGCGCACCCCTTGATGAGCTCCCGCAGCATCATTTAGCTACACAAACGCCTCGGTCACGGCCCGATGACCTCGTATTTGCCCGCTCATTTCCCTCTAATGCAGCATGAATCAGTTCCCCCCTAACAGAGGATCCAGCTGGGGGGGCTGGCCCCCCACCTCACCCCTCTTCCTTCCCACAGGGCTTCATCGAGCGTGGAGCAAAGCTGGATTGGAGCACCCTGGACTGCCGAGCTGCCCCCGGCTGGGCAGGCTGGGGTGGGGGGGCAGCAGCCGGGCTCTGCCCACACTTGCTGGGGCACAGGGTGTTGCGGCACCCACCACAGGAGGGTCCCAGGCCCCTGCACCGGCAGAGCGGGGGTGTGCAGGGTCCGGGTGGGAATCCCTGGGGCAAGCTAGGAAAGGCAAGGGGCTGCCCTCGCACTCAGTTTTGGGGAGCGGTGTGTGGAGAAAGGCAGCACATCCCGGCCACTGAGGGGGTTTAACTGGGAAGCCCTGGAGTTGGTACCCAAAGATGCTGCACCGCCCCGAGCCGCATCCCGAACGCGCCGAGGGGTGCGAGGGCAGCGCCGCCTTCCCCCAGAGCAGCCAGCCCCTAAAAACCGTCATTGCAGGGAGGCTGGGGGGGACTCGATGGGGATCCCAGCAGCCCGGGGGGAGCAGCAGGGATGGCTCCAGGGAAAGCGGGTGGGCAGACAGACGGACGGACAGAAGCAGCCCCTCCATCCCAGTTCCACGGAGGGATACCGGCACGGCAGAGATGCTGGAGGTGGTCCAAGGTCGAGGTGGCTTCTTCTCCCTGCATCCTTGCCACCTTACCTTCGCCAGCGCCGGGAGCTGCTGAGCCAGCACCGCCACCTCGTGGCACGGCCACCGGCGAGGCCAGGGACAGTGCGGCACCGCACACCGTATACTGCACACCATATACCGCACACCGTATACCGCACACCGTATACCGCACACCATATACCCCACACCGTATACCCCACACCGTATACAGCACACCATATACCGCACACCGTATACCGCACACCGTATACCACACACCATATACCGCACACCGTATACCGCACACCATATACAGCACACCATATACTGCACACCATATACCACACACCATATACCCCACACCGTATACCGCACACCGTATACCCCACACCGTATACCGCACACCATATACAGCACTCCGTATACCGCACACCATATACTGCACACTGTATACCGCACACCGCATACCGCACACCGCACACTCCTGGACACGGCACACGCTCTGACGGTGTACACAGCCTTTATTAGCAGGGGAGCTGCCGTCGGATGAACTGGCGCCGAAAAGGTGGCAAAAAACTTCAAAAGCAGCCAGTAAAGGGGAGCGGAGAGCGGGGGTCAGCCTGGATAAAAGAGGGGAGTGAGAAAGGGAAACTGCGGCGGCGGGTGGGGTGGGATCCCTGGCCTCAGGGGAGACGGCGAGGGACCCAGCTCGCTGCCCAGCCTCACCCCATCAGATGGTGTTGGGGGTCTCTTACCTCCTAGTCCTTGCTCGACAGCAGGACTTGGGCATCGGTGTGCGGCTCGGTGCCCGGCATGGTGTCCGGCTTGTCTTGGAGCACCAGCTGGGACATGCTGCAGCAAGCCAAGGTTAGGGGAGGGGGGTGCACGGGAACCCCTGCCCTGGGCAGGCAGCGAAAGGGCTGGCTTTCCACCGGGATCAACCAGCCCTTTCTCCCTGCAGGGGGTGGGGGGGCTTGAAGCCCGCAGGCTTTAATTCCCAGGAGGAGGGTGAACGGGAGCCTGGGCTTCAACCTGCCGAGGGCCGGCAAGCCAGAGCACGTGGGGTCTCTGGGCGAGGGGAGCCCCAGGCAATGTGGCAGTCCCCCCCCAAAGGCTGTGCTGGGGGATGCTCACCAGTTTTGTATTTGCTCCAGCCCTTCCTGCGCCGCCTCGTCCCCTGGCATGGCCAGCACGCAGCAGACCTGGGTTTGTCTGCAAGAACTGTGCCGGTCCCCTCAAGGTGCTGCAGCCGCCACTGCCGAGCTCCCCAGCCCGGCGCGGCGGCGCATCCCACCCCATCCCCAGCTGGTCCTGGTGGGCACCACGGGGCTTTACCTCCGCCTGAAGAGCTGGATCGTGGTCCTGTCCTCCAGGAAGGATTGGCTGAGTGACCGTCCCAGCGGATGCGCAATGAGACCCGCGTTATCCTGCAAAAAAGCAGAGAGGGACGAGGCTTTCGGGGTCTTGGTACTGGGAGCCGTGGGGTGGAGGACCCTGGTCACGGCACAGACAAAGCGTGGCTGAAGCCTGCTGCCTCCCAGGCTGCAAATGGGGAAGGTTTCTCATTTGAGGGTGTGCATAATCCCAAAGCATCCCCCGGGACTCCCTCCATCCCCAGCACCTCGCCGAGCTCCCAGACACCGCTGTGGGGCACCGCCGCGCTCAGCCCGTGGGTCACAACCTGTGGGTTCGGCGCGCTCTCCACCTGGCACGCCGGTGGAGCCGACGTGGACTCTGCCCGCTGTGCCACCGCGCCAGCCGGCGTCCACCTGAAGAACCTGGAGGTCCTGTCTTCAACCTGCAAAGGCAGCAAAGCTGCCGTTAACCGCCGGCACCCCGGTGGGAGGACCATCCGTTGCATCCCGACCCCCAACACTGCCTTGGCACGAAATCCTGGGAAAAGCCTCCCTGGACCATTTAAATCCCAGGCATCGGCATTCGCGTGCCTCAGCCTCACCTTGTGCAGCCACTGCTCCATCAACGAGACCGTTCCCACGTCCACCGCAAGGATTCCCTGGAAAAGAGGCAGCCGCTGAGCCCCCCACCCCAGCTGGCTCTCCGCAGCAGCGGGGGGAACCGCTGCAAAGCCCCCAGCACCACTGGCAAAGCCCCTTCCCTGCCCCACCACTTACCGGGGCACCAGCAGAAGGGAAGGGAGCACCGACGCTTTTCTGTACTACGAGGTACACCAGCCACGTGGAAATGATCATTCCAGGCTCACAAGGGCAGCACCACCGATTCCCCAAGCCTGGCACATTATTGGGTCAGAGCCGGAACCGGTGCCGCAGCAACCGTGTGCCGGCACGGGGTTCCCAGAGCAACAGGGACAAGGGAAGGGTGCAGAAAGCAAATCCCAATTCAGGGCACCCATGGGAGCCAAGATTGTGGCACCCAGCCTCGGGGCAGGGGGATGCAGGGTGCGATCCTCGCGCGTTTTTTCATAAGCCCTCCTGCGAGCGTGGCTGAATGGGATAGCAGGGAGCAAAAAGGCTTGCTGAAGGTTAGAAAGACCCGCGTGGCAGCGTAGCTCAGGAGACCCAGCAGAAGAACAAACCTTGGGGCACTCCGAGGCACGGGAGTGCCCCCCTTACATCCTATTGCACCCCACGGGATGCTCAGGGCAAAGAAAAGCCCAGCATCCTCCCACATCCCGAGGGAAAAGCGTCCTCTCTGCAAACAGCCCTGGGGCAGCCCCCCTCCTTCCGAAAGCCCCGCAACCTAAACCAATGACACAAAGTCTTTTTTAATTTTTTTTTTAGCAAATGTTTATTTATATCAAAATACAAAACATTTCTGAAGCAGGGTAATGTTACATGAGGAGCAAGTTAATCGATTCCAAAACCCATCATTCTCCTACAGCATGGCTAGTTGTACGTAACATTGCAACACTGCCAGAATTTCTTATAGTGGGTACATTAAAATAAAAAAAAAAAAACAACCAAAAAGTCAATCTATGATCATGCCATGTTACCAGCGATAAATTGTTAAGTACTCAGCAGGCCTTAAAATCCCAACAGGCAGAGACCGAGGGACCAGCTACTCTCAGTAAGGCAGGGCTTCAAACTCTCATTTCTTCCAATTTTTGTTGGCTTATTAGCATTTACTCATTAACTGACAACAGTCCAAGAGCCAAAGGGACCCAACTTTCTTGGCAGAGTGGGATTATTGCTTAGAGCTATCAAAGCAGACCCAACTCCCGGCTGTCCCCAGGGAGGATGGGGAAGGGCAGGGACAGGGCTCGCAGGGCGAGAGCCAGGAGAGGTCTGCCTTGGCCAAGCGCTGCGTAGGTCGGGCCGAGCTGGAAGATGTAAAAACCTCCTGGCTGAGGGGGCTCAGCAGGTCGTTATCCCCTTAGAGATGAGCTCAGAGTTTGCCCGGCCGCTGCCTGCAATTGGGGGGAGCCGGGAGGGCAGCCAGGAGGAGCAGGCAGTGCTCCCGGCGAGGTCTCGGTTGCCTGCCGAGGGCAGGCTAGCACCCAGTCGGAAGGAGAGTTTGGGGTGAGGGACCCCCACTGGTGCCCCTTATCGCACACCTGGGGGAGCGATGCTGAAATTTGGCTTCCTCCCCCCCTCCGTGGTCCCAGACCGGCTCCGGGCAGGAGCCTGGCCATTCCCAGGGATGCCCATGCCGAGCACGCCATCGCCGGTCCCTCCTGCTGGCATTTTACCGGCCTTCGCGAGCACAGAGGCCAAGAGCAACGATACAGATACAGAGAGATTATATAGAGCACGGAATAAGTTTCGTATAAGGCTTTGGTACAGCACCATCATGTCAGATTTATTTGTAAATCGTTTACAGAAAAAAAAAGCTTACTGAAAAAATAGTGTTTTGTTTCTTTTTTTTTTTTTATTATTTTCTTCTTTTGAGGAACATACCTGAAGTTCAAAAATTAACCCTCTAGTTGCCGTCTGGGCTCCCATCAAATGCTATTTTTGCTGCGTGCAGTTTAAAAACAAAGCAACTCGAACCCAACTCCCACCAACCTGTTACACAGCCCGCCCAGCTCGCAGCAGCCGCCCACACTGCCCAGCCAGGCAGCGGCCAACGGTTCGCAGTGCACAAGTCAGTAAAATCAACACCACAAAGATTTGGCAGCTGATCGCTACTCGCTTTTTAGTAAAAATTAAAAAAAAAAAAAACAACCAAACAACAAAAAGAGAAAAAAAAGTCACGACGACAAACATTATGGAACCAGTGGTACTAAAGTTTCCTTTATTGTTATTGTTATTTAAAAAAGTCAGTTCCACTGGTTACCATTGAAACAGCACCAAAGAGCACCCTAACGTGTGTTATACATTGTAATACTCGACATTCAAGAAATGGAAACGAGGTTGGATGGTCTAGTCTTTATATCCGTAGGCAAGAAATTCTTCTTAAGAAGAGGAAAAAGTTGTCCCATGCAACCAGAGACCTGTTGGGTCCAGAAGAAGATCCTGCCTTAGGGGAAAACACTATGAAGTTAGGAGGCAATTAAATCAAGAGCTACCTATGGAGGTCTACCAGGGTTCAGAGACTCTACAAACCTATCAAAGGGGATTAAAAAGTCCAGGCTCCCCAGGAGAGCCAGGGATGGTCCCCAGGGGATCCAGGGATGCTTCCCGGGAGCTGGCACACAGGTGTGATCTCCGAATGCCCAAAGGATGGCTCAACAAACTTACGGCGACGTAAGTGTTTCCAGGAGGATTTCTATAGGGTTTTCCCAGGCGGGAAACACAAAGGGACCGGAGCCCGCACAGCCGTACGGAAGGTCCTGCATTCCCCTGGGGCTGCGGGAGCATCCCTTGCCTGCTCTCCGCTGGCCCTGTGGAGAAGAAAAAAAAAAAAAAAAAAAAAAAAAAAAGTTTGGCCTTAAAGTGCATGTGGGAGGGCAGGGAGGGGGTGCCAGCATCTCCCACTGAGCCGAAATCTCCCCGAGCGGAGACAGGTGCTTTCCCACACAGCTCTTCCCACCGCTCCCAACAGCCGAGTGGGAAGAGCCTGGGAGGGGGCAGGAAGCAAATACCACCCCCCCCCCCCCCCCCCCCCCCCCCGAAAAAGCAAGCTCCTGCCAGATACACACAGCTGCGGTGGATGGAGGAAGCGGGGTTGCATGTACAAAAAAAAACAAAACAAAAAACCAAGGGAAGCAGGACGATGCCGATGGCACAGTCGCCCCTTCGTCCCACAGTGCCCGGGAAGGAACGGCTCTTTATGTGTCTGTTTGGCATCCAGAGGGTTAACGGTACTGTGGCAAGTGTGCTTTGTAAACATTTTTTTTGTGGGTTTTTTTTTCCTGTTTTTTTTCTGTAAGTGATTCCAGGGAAGATGGGGAAAGGAGAAAGCTGCCCGCCCCCCAGCCCACCCCCTCAGCAATACCCCAAAGCCCTGCCAGCTGGGGGGCAATGCAGCCCCCCAGCCCGGACACCAACCGGTGAGAAATCTCATCCCTTCTCTTTCTCCTCACATCCTTTTTCTTTTTTTTTTTTATTTTTTTTTTAAACATATAAAATACTCACTTATGTATTTACTGCTAATAAATGCAAGTTAGTCCCATCAAACATGCTTTGCTTTGATATCAAGAATTGGTGCTGAACAAATCTTGGCTCGATATTAGAAACATCACCCCCCCAACCCCCCCTCCCCGTCCCCCCCGACGAAGAAGACAGAAATATCATGGAAAATACGGGTGACACCTATGGAGGACACGGTGCCGCTGCGAGGGGGCCAGCTCCTGGGCATTACATTCGTGCCTCAGCCGGTCACAGACACGGCATGACAACGGCAAGGGACCTCTGCCCGATCCTGGAGGGATGGGAGCACCCAGGCTCTGCACCACCGTCCCCTGCCTCGCCGCAGGGACATCTGAGCCCAAAAACCATCTGAGCCCAAAATCTGGGTGCCGCACGGGGCCGAGAGCCACAGAGACCCAGCCTGAGGAGAGCAGACGCCCCCCCCCCCCGTCACTGCTGCCCAAAGGCAATCCCCAAAATCCTGCCCCGAGGAAGGCGGAGGGGATGGCTTGCCACTCGCCGGCATCGCTCGGTCCCAAAAAAACTGGCTCTTCTCCCCTTCGTTGCCTGTGTGCATGGGAGGAAAGAGGGGGGGGGGGGGCCTGGCGGGTCCAGACTCTTTTGCGGGAAAAGCCCCGAGCACCTCTGGCACCTTCCCCACCCACCGGGACAGGGAGAGCCCCGCATCCCACCCCGGCACCCAGCCTGGTACCGGCAGCCTCCACGACACCACTAAAACCCTGATGGTCGGAAATCTTTTGTTGGTTGTAGAGGTATTGACGTGCCTACGGAAGAAGGTGACCTGCTCCGGCCGGGCGCGGGGATCCGGGGAGACGCCAACCGGGGTCACCCAGGCGGCTCTGCGGGGCTCCATAAACCGTACGAGGGTTTCGTAAACCCTAAGGATTTATGAAGGCGGTGAGGATGGGTGGCCGACAGCACCCGGCGAGGTAGCAGCGTGGGGAGCTCGTCCCCGCAGAGTCCTCCCCATCCTGGGCCACCCCCACCGGGTTGCAACCGGCCTGGTCCTTCCCACCGAAAATAGCACCCTTGGAGCTGAAATTCATCTTATTTCTCTGGAAAAAAACCAAAACAAAACCAAAAACAAACCCCAAGCAAGACACAGCCCTCAGTGGAAACACCATCACCTCGCTGCGGCACAGGGCAAGCTGGCAGCAAACGGGGTGCCCGGGCTCCCCCCCATCGCCGGGCTTTTTCCCTTTTCAATTTTTTTCTCTATCGAAACAGCAACGCGACAGCAAACAGCAGCAACTCTGAGCCGGCGGCGGGACGGCAGCCGGAGCCAGCGGACCCCCACGAGCCCCCCAGACTTGCCCAGCCCTCCTCTCCCTCGCCACCGTATTGCTCAAACAGCACTAGGCATGGATACAAAAATAAAACAGCTATGTGACTTAGATATATATAATTTTTTTTATATATATATATTTGTATATATATTTTTGTCTATTTATAGGTGGATGGAGAAGCAGCGAAGCCAAAGCGCAATATAATGTAAAAATACTCGCTCTGCTCCCGCTCTTCAGACTCTCCCCACCTCTGACAGCCTCTCTCATGCTGCACAGAAGTTTCTGACACCTATTACTAAGGAATTATTTTAAATATTTATTCTCCCCCCCCTTCTAAAATAGAAAGTAAATATATATTTGTTTCATTTTATATACAATGCAGTTTCAATACACCAATATCATTTCTTTAGATAGAGATACTGGGGCTCATTTTGCAAGTCAGTTGTTTTGTGGTTTGTTTTTTTTTTTTTAACGTAAGTGCTGGGGGGGGGGAGTGGGTGGAAATCAGAGGAGCTTTCAGACCACAGGCCTGCCTTCTCCCAGGAAGCTGGGCACCCCCCTTTGCAGCCCTCTTGGTCCCCTGTAACCTCAGGAGAACAAGAATAAAAGCCCCCCTGGGACAGAAATTGTCATTTTGATGGTAAAGCAAAAATCTGGGCAAACCCTCCTCCCTGGGGGATGCCAGCCCCTCCATACCGCGTGTCCTGCCCCACTGCAACCAGTATAAAAATCCTTAGCTACCACTATAGTGCATGCTTTTGACAGCAGAACCCCCTAAGCCTGGACCAGCCTGTCTGCCCCCCATTTCTCTTGCCCACCCCCACCCCCCCCCAGGTACGGTCCTTCGTCCATCCATGCACGTATCAAAAAACAGCCAGAGCCCCGGGGATTGGGGATGCTCGTCGGCACATATCCTGAGGTTACCCAGCATCACTGGGCAAGACGCCTACTGCCACACAAACGATGAGGAACAGACAGCTTAGACAACACAAACCTGTCAGGCCAAAACACATATAAACAGGAAAAACAGGGAAACCTGGCACCCAGGGAGGGGAACAGGCTCCCACCTCCAGCCCCTTTCCCAGAAACCAGCAGCTCTGCACCGGTCCTCACCGTGCAGGGATGTACAGGCTGATGGAAATTAAGTGCAACGCCAAGTTTCTTCTTTTGCTGGCGCAGGCGTGGGCAAGTCAGAGATGCCATCGCTGCTTCCTCAGCCTCTAGTACTTGGCTCATGTGCTTCCCCAACAGATTTCAGCAGTCACCTCTAACAGGAACAAATTGGCTTCCCAGCCTTTCCTCCTCTGCTAACACAGGCAGGGAGGAGTAAAGATACTCGGCAAAATTAAAAAAAAAAAAAAACAACCACCACCAAAAAAACCACTAAGCTGAAGAGGGGAAATGGGACTAAGCATCCTGTGTTCTTTAAGGGTTACCCCATGCCCAGACAGCACAGGGATGGGCTCCTGGAGAGCAGTGGGCACGCAGCCTGAATTTGGCCACCCCTGTGTCAGGAGCCGTTGGACACTTTGGCTGTACGGGCTCCAGCATTGTTGGTGAACAAATCCCCTCTCTATATGCTTCAGACCCGAAAAGTCCTGCTAATGAGGTTTTAAAAAAATAAAATAAAAGAGAGACACTGTGAAAAACATCTTGTCCTGCCGAGGAGCCACTGCTGGGACTGGCTGGCACGGCTGGCGCCACGTTCCTCAGCCCAAGGGACAAATTTAGCCATATCCCTCTTATCCCTTCTGACTCATGCTTTTCTGGGAAGAAGAGATGCAAAGCAAAATGCTTACACATGAGTAACCAGAGAGCAGCATCTAGAGGGACTTCAGAGAAGGGTTTCTGCGTAGTGGTGCTTTTTCTTTAAATGATTGCACCAGAGATGAGGCAACGTGACGTCTCTTTCCCATGTCATGCCCCACGTGCGTCGGACATGCAGAGGAGAGGACCTGTCATTCCTGCTTCTCAATATCACAGCCCAAGGGTGAGTCACATACAATGAACACAGGAAAAAAAAAAAGGGGGGGGGAGGGGTAAAAATTAAAAAAAAAGCAATCTCGTTGTGTGCAACAGGGATGCAGTGCAGGTCACACTTGCCGTGGGACAGCTGTGCCTGTCCATTCCCAAATCCCCCCCAGGCTCCAGCTGCTCCCAGCCCCTACCCGGCTTCACCCATCCCAATCCCCCCCCTCCACTGTGGCTCTAAACACTCTCCCCTAGAGACAAACACACCCCCGACATGCAAATCTACTGGACTTCTGCATACCTATCTATCTTTGTCCTACGCTTCTCTATGTATTTATATCTCATATATACAGTTGCGTTTTACTCTGGTTCCTTGAAAAGATTTCCTTCTACAAAAAGCATCGACTCTGCCAGCTCGGGGCCACCGCGAGCCCACGCGGGATGTGTGGAAATCCCTGAAGGCAGCCGGTCCAGCCTTGCTGAAAAATACCCCCGGCCAAGAACTACAACCCAGAAGTCGGAGAACTCCCAAATCTACATCACTGCCTGAAGCAGGAGAAACCCAAATGCCAGGCAGTTTTCATCTTAATACAGACTGCAGCAGTAAGTCTCAAATGCGTGTGTCATGCCCGGATGCCCCAAGACACGACTAAGCCCTGCCGGGACCGTGCCTGGGCTGCTGAACACAAACCCTGATCCCTCAAACACGCCTAGAGGTAGGTATGGCAAAGCTGTTATTCCCTTTATATTCCCTTTACATTTATATATCCAAACACCATCTCTGAAGCGGGTGGCACCGAACCAGCTGACAAAGAGACAAACGCCAGATCAACAGCCTGGAGCCCACCAGCGACCGAAACCAGCCTCCAAGTCACGAGTGACCGACACACAGCAAAACCAGTGAGCGTCCTAGCCTGGGAAAAGCATCCCTGCTCACAGCGACACTCCCCACCACCCCGGCAGCTCACGGGGACCGCTCTGCCCGGGGGGGAACCTACGCACCCACCCAGCGAGACCCACAAACTGCGTTGGTGGTCCGGGGATGCCGGTGCCTTCCACCAAGGGCTCCCACCCAGGTTCCTGGTGCAGGTGTGTGGCAGAGCTGGGAAGAGACCCCAGGACCCTCCAGCTCCCCGCATCCTATAAAACCCATCGCTCCAAGTGCCCACGGATGCAATTAACGGCAGGCACAGAAACGGGGCCCCGCAAGCGAGCCCTAAACCCTCCCTCTCTCCTTACCTACTAACTTGCCTTTTCATTCACGTCAACATTGCACAACCAAGCTTCTGTGGGTTTGCACAGCAAAGTCACCTTAAAAATAGGTGGCCTCGATTGCTCAGCAGCTCCCGCTGGAAAACCAGGCGAAGCGTTCGCTCTGCCCCACCGCCTGCCTGCAAGCACAGGTTTGATGGAGAGGGTGCGAGGGACGGCACCCCACGACCACCCCTTCTTTCCGAGGGACCCCAGCAACACCCCCGTACCTACCTCTCCGCTTTATCACCCCCAGCCCGAGGCGGCTGAATCCTGCAACCCCCACGGCGGCATGAAAACAGTGCTGGAACATCCCCACCACAGCCACCTCTCAGGCGGAGGCACCAGCAAGGACCACCCAAAGCAGGGCTGGCACCCACTGCACTGAGGCCTCGGCAGAGCCCGGAGACAAATATACTTGCAATGAGGAGGTGTTTTTTTCACCGTGGCCCAGGGTTTTCCAGAGGACCTAACGAAATGCGTCATGTTCGCAACGTGCAAGGAGGAATTGTACGCTTACTGATAAAACAAGAGCCATCTACCTCAGACAAGCTTACAAAATAACAGAGTTTGGCCCAGGAAGATAAAAATCAAGATATATTTTGCAGCATGAAAGAAAAAAAAAAAATAATGAAGCAACAGCAGCTGTGTTTGCAAACCACCAAAGCGAAACGGAGTTCAAACAGGGATGAAATGGGGGAAGCGTTTGGCATCGTCTGACACAGCTTCGATGTCCCAGGTCCACGGGAGGAGAGAGGAGTGACCCCCTGAAGGGTATGGAAACCAGAGGGCTGGGAGAAGCGAGGAGGTTACCAAAGCAAGAGGCGAGCCCGTCTGCCAAAGCACAGCCCGAGTCTATCGGAAGGTAACTCGGTCTAGCGGGAAAAGGAGTTAAGGATGGTTTTAGGGAAGAGCCGCTTCCATGAGGCGCCCGGGCGGGATTTCCCACTCCAGCAGCGTGGCAGGTACACGGCTGAAAGAGAGAGGGCTGCAGCTCCAGCCTCTAAAGGTCGAAGACCATGAAAAGCAGGGGGCCCAGCGGCTCAAAACACCTGCAAAAGGAAAACAACTCTCAAAAGACTGACCCAGCAAGCCGGCACACTCCATCAACCTTCCCTGCGCTCCAAGTCCTCTAGAGCTCCTTAAGACGGGATGGGGGCACGGTCCCGAGGTAGCGACCTCAAGAGCCTGAAGACACCGCCTTGCCCGCGCAAACGGGCGTCATAAATAGTTTGGAAAGCACTCAAATGAAAAACCAACCTTCTGTTAGAGAGGTTGAGGCAACGAGAGCGAAAAGGAAGAGCAAGTCAGCTGCGGCACAGCCAGCACAAAGCCTCCATGCCTCCCCCCAGCCGGGGCATTCCCCAGCCCCGATTGTCACCTGTCCGTCGGGAGCAGCCCGGCTCGCCTCCGCACGGCAAGAACCGCTGCCGCCGGCTCGCCGTACCGCGCCGCTGAAGTTACCGGCGAGCTGAAGTTAGCCAGGCAGAGTTTTCCCCGCTGCCGAGCGGGCGAATGGCATTAATTCAAGTCAGATCCGAGCGGATTCTAGGGATATCCCTAAAACACACTCAAATAAAAGAAATTCGCAGTCGTACTGTTAGCGAAGTTGAATTCTCACTCTGATAGTTGAGGGTCTTACATCAGGTCACTCGTCACGTACTCAATAAAAAGCCCTGGCGCAGGCTGGAAAGAGAAGGGCATTTCCACGAGACCCTCCCTCCTTCCTGAGACAAACCTGCTCACGGTCTGAAGACCACCTACACAAAGTTGTTAATGCTCGGAAATATCTCGCTATCGATTTAGAGGATTCATTGTCAAGCGGTTCAAACCTAAGTGAGGGCTTCGAGATCAGAAAAGACGCGGTGCTCTGCTTTTTGTGGTTGCAGGTTTCTGAGCGTCCTGCTGGAAGAGGAAGCACAACCTCTAAAACCAGGTATTTCTAGGCAGAGCGATAAACAGGCTCCGACCTAAAAGCTCCCGGGGAGTGCGGTGTGGTCGGAGTGGCCATAACCCGACCGTCCGGCTGAGAGCTGGCGTCTTTCTCCAAACATCTAAGCCCTTCGAGGTTCAACCAGCAGCAAGAGCAATAACCAAGGCAAAGCAGAATTAAAGGCGAGATTGCGGAGAATCTCTTGGCAATTCTACCTGGGAATAAACAAAAGTTTCCTATGCAAATGGAGAGCCTGGGGCAAAAAACATGCCTACAGGCTCTTCGATTCTCCTGACGCTTCTTTTACAGCCTGAATCCACTCAAAACAAGAATATCCACATGAAACATTTGGTATTTTATTCCCAGGCAGGCTGGAGGGTTTAGCACTTTACCGCAGAGGAAGAAATGTGCAAACCTGGATGCAGCGGTTGATTTTACCATTTCAAAAAAAAAATATCTGTAAGTATTTTAAAGGTAGGGATCACTTGCTATTAGCACTCAGCATTTACATAGCACTTGCAGTCTGTAGGAACCAAGTGCTTGTCCAAAGTGCTCAAATATGACTTATCCCCATTTTACAGATGGGAGAACTGAGGCACAGAGAGGTTGAGTGACTTGCCCAAGGCCACGCAGTCAGAGAGTGGAGGCAGAGCAGGAAAGCAAGCCCGGCTGCTCTCAGAGCAGGCTACACCTTTCCTGCTAAAAAAGACCAAAAAAAAGAAGAAAAAAAAAAAAAAGGCCTATGCAATCCAGAAAACCACCGGCCGCCAAACCTACCCTAAGTATTTTGAAGAGGAAATACATTCTGGTGAAGAGTTAGAACAGCTTTACTGAGAGGGGAACAGCGGGTCTCCTTGGATGGGGCAAAGGGAAGGATAAAACCCCGGAGGGTGTCACAGCCTACACGGACAGGCTGGAGCAGGAGAAAGAAGGGGAAAACAGTGAAACCAGCATCAATGCATTTTAAGCTGACGCGAAACGCTGGGCTTAGCTTTGCGCGGTTGCACCAAGGAGCCATCCATCTCCATCCGCAGAGCCAGGGATTTTCCAGCTGCTCTCGCCTGGGCTCAGCATCTGCCGACAGAGGCTTTTGGGACCACGCAGCCAAACCCCCTTCGCCCGCACGCCTGCAGCAGCATCTCCCCATTTCACAGTTATGAATAAAGATTACAAACGTTACGGTAGTAAGAAATCACGTTACTACACAGTACTGAAGAACATTCGCCAGCGATATACGGTGTGTTGGGAAGAACTAATCAAAACCACCCTTCATCAAAGCTGACACACACCATACTTGGGGGAAAACACCCCTGGATGAAAACAGTCCCATACCTGCGTGCTCGCACAGTGGTGAGTACGCGTTAACAAGGTTCAAATGCATTTGCACAGACAAATGGCGATTTCTCACATCTCAGACCAATTCAAAGGCTCGGGGTCTTTCTGGTTTTCCCTTTCAGAGATAGGTAAGGAAAGATGTCACAGATGGTTTTGTTGCTGTTATCTTCACACAAAAGGAGGCTGGGAAGGGGAAGGCAGGGAGATTTTCACAATTACAGCTTTCCTGGGATTATTTGGTCATGTTTTTATCATAATCAGATTCATAGGATTACCAGTTCCCATCTAGGTTGTTAGTTTCTTGTCAATTAATTACACCCTGTGTCATTTAATTTCTTCCGGCGATTGAGGGCCAGCTGCTCAATTCCACACTTTCTCCCTAAACGCGCGCTGCAGAAGCAGATGTCAAAAGCTCTGTCTATACTTTTTAAGCCTAGAGATCTTTTCCGAAACCGAGGTGCAACGCCCCCCCCCCCCCCCCCTTCCCACCCCACCGGAGCCATCCGGGGTGGGGGGACAAGCAGATCCAAGGAGCGCCCAAGTCCCAGGCATCCTTCCCCATCCCCCCAACCTGCCCCAAGGTCCCCCCAGCTCATCCCCACCACAAGCCACCGAACACCCCCCCCGGCAGAGGCGGCAGCGTAGGGGTGTCCCTTCCCTTGTCCCCTCGCCTCCGTCCCCCGGCGGCGCGACGTCGGCTCCCCCCCCTCCTGTTTAACCTTCTCGGGCCGGCGCTAGGCTAAAGCAACGTGGCGTGCCCGCCGGTGTCGTCATGGTCCACGCTGTTGAGAATGGCTGTCTGGTCTTCGGGGAGCTGCCGGTGGCAGAGGTCGTCCTTCAGCGCCGAGAGGCGGGCGAAGGGGTCCTGACGAGGATGTCTCTTCTTCTTGCGGAGGCAGACAGCTTCGTCAGGCCACAGTACCTGAGAGCTGGGAAGGTGCTGAACCTGGGAGGCAGAGCCGTCTGGAGGGGGAGAGAAGAGAGATGGGACCAGAGCTGGCAGCGGTCGGCAACACCGGCAGCAGGCAGAGCGCTTTGCGTGCCGTGAAAAGGAGGTTACAGCAAGCCCGGCCCCAAACCGGCCGCTCGGCGAGAAGGGAGCGCATTGAGCATCAGGGAAAATTAAGTTAACGCTCAAAAATAAAATGCAAACCAAATCACGAGAGATGGGAGATGCATGATAGAAGGGCAGCTTGGTTTGGAGGCAGGGGAGGGACAGCCTGCGGGTGAGCAGCTCGGGCAGCCATCCCTTCAGGGGGGCAAGGGGTGAGGGCAGCATCCAGGCATGGGCTTGGAGACCCGTCCCCGGCACTGGAGCCGGCAGGGACCTGCCCGAGCTCTGCCCACGGGGAGACAGAGGGGATGCTGTTGGGAGCCGCAGGGTCCTCGCACTCACTGGATTGTTTTCTGGATTTCGAGGAGCCCTTGGATGACTTTTTGGGCTTCTTTATCCGCTGGTATTTCAGAGCTTCGAGCCTCTCAGGTGCAGCAGCGTCCCCGGACGGAGATGGACATTTTCTAGGAAGGAAAAGCAGACAGGCACCGTCAGTGGCTCTCAACCACGCTCGGGCCTCTGGACGTCCCCGGTGGGGGATCGGTCGACCCCAGCCAGCTCTGCCGTGGAAAAGGAAAAGGTGAGAAACCCGGGGCCGAGGGAGCAGGGCCAGCCAGGCGTGCCGGAGCGCGAGGAAGCGAGGCGCCCGTGCGTGCCGCTCCGCGGGGTCCCCGCCATCCCCCTACGTCTCCTCCGCCTTGCCAAGCGGCACCGCGAGCCCGGCCGGTCCCACCGGCAACGTCCGATGCCAGCCCCGCGAGAGAGCCGCCGGCACCCCAGCTCACCTGCCTGCCATGCCAGCGTCACTAAACAAAAAAGGACGGGGCAGATCCTATGTCCGATAAGGCATTTCTGGGAAGTGGTGGGAAACCCCTTGGGATGGAGAGAGAGGAAGAGACAAGGCAGAAGCGGCACAGCAGCATCGAGACGGGCACCATGAGCCAACCCAGGGCGGACAACACCGGTGCCACAAACAGCAGAGAGGCAGGATCCTGCCCAGCCCTGCTCCCACAGCCAAAAAAACCAGGGGCCACACGACAGACAGGGACACGAAGGGCATACGCCGACAGAGCCAGGAGCGGTACCTCGTTCCCAGGTCCCTGCTGTAAGTGACAACAGAAACGCAACAGCATGGAAACGTCTATTCCTTAACACCAAGAGGCTGGGAGCTGGGTTTTCTTGCCCTGAGGGACAGGACAGTGAAACGAAAACACTAACAAGGTTTTATCGCGAGAGACAAGGAGGGGATTTGCAAAGGGATGTTTCCTGCAGGAGAGCCAGCAGTTTTACGTGGTAGTTTTCCAGCCTTAGCCCGAGTAACTCTTCTACAGGAGCCAGCGCGAGGTTAAGTGGTCTCCCCTTTGCAAAGGGTTTTTTTGCTCTACTTCACTGTACCTGTTTTTCCCATCCATGGATCGGACAGTACGACTGCTGTGGAGAGCAGGGCAGTAGAGGAAAACCACCTCCTTAGGAGAGCAGTCGGTCCAGCTCTTATTATCTATAACACAGCACAGCATCCCCCCCCAATCGCTGCTTTCCCATTTCCTTCCCTTCTCTATTTTGTTTTCACATCCTTCCAAATTGCACCAACACCTAATGCCGCAAAAGGAGAAGTCTGAGTCAAGGCAGCAGAGGCCACAGGTAATGACCTGGCATCAACCCGAGTCACCGCAGAGCACCCTGCGGATGAGGTGCCCAGAGTTGACGGGGAGCATCCACACAAAGCGCCCTTCATTGCAATAAAGCCAATGCTTGAAGCCAGGCTCCGGAGAGAAAAGCCTGGAGATTTAAACCAGCGTGCCTCTAACAAGCCTGTCCTACCCTTCAAGAGGAGATGACACTCTTCTGCTCTCACAACTTCGTCACCGGAGGTCAGCGACCAAACCTTTACAAAACAGCCATGCAGAGGACAGCACTGATAGCAACTCCTGCATCTTCAGGCCTCTGTGACCGGGGTAGGGATCAGGAAACCCTGCAAGCCACAGGCTCTTCGCAAGGCAGCAGGATGGGCAGGTAGAAGAGTCACCTCGACTGACTGCAAGGAGGCAGGATCAGTGCATTCAGACTCCTGCTTTGTCACCAAAAAGCCGCGGCCAAACACATCCACCTCGCTCCTGATCCATCAGAGTAAGGCACGACCCATCCAGCGTTGCAAAAACGCTGCCGGTGGAAGCGGCAGGGAACAAGCGAGCACACGGGCTCAAGCATGGAGCCCCAGCATGCCAGGGCTGTGGTAGAAGAGCACATCCACCTGCGGTGGCTTTGGAGCTTCTCACCTCCCTTGGGTTCCAGGTGGAGCCTCTCGGGCATCGAAAATACCCCACAGGCTTTTGCCTCTGCAAGTCCCTACTCATGCCACCACTGCGGAGAGCACGGCGTGATAGCAACGCTTTACGTCTGAGATCCCGAGCGGCTGCTGGAGCGGCGGTACTTCAGCTGGAGCGGCACAGGCGAAGAGCTCCCAAAGGATTTTTCTCCCCGCGGGGAGCAGACAGGGTTGTTTTTGAAGACGCGTGTGATGGCAAAGCTTCTCAGTTCTGCCGTCAGCATTGGAGAGCACCGAGAAAAGTGCAGCATAAGCTGATAAAGCAGCTGGGACGCAGCAGATGCAACGGAAACCCAAAGACTGGGGTATAGAAAAGCCCCTTCTCGCATCTCCCATCGCAACAGAGACATCAAGATGTGGATGCTCCTGGAGAGCCTCTGTTCCAGCTGCCAGCAGAGCAGCACATCAGCCAAAGATGAAGCAACTCATTAGACAAGCTGGTAGTCCTGCTGGCTGGATCCAAGCGAGAGCTTTCCCTTGTAGGAAAGACGACGTTTACAAGCCCGTTGAGTCGCAGTGCTTAAACGCCTTGTTCCCAAGTGCAACCAGCCTCTCATGAGGGATGCTGCGAGCAGCGGCTCCAGGCTCCGTTGGGGCACTACCCGCTGAGCTGCACGCACCAACGCCGACAGCCGACGGACTGCACCGCGTACACACGCTGGCTCAGAGTAAGACCACAGTAAGCCAAAGGGCCAAGAGCACAGGACATCCCTGCAGCAGCTTCAGCTTGGATGGTCAATAGCAGGCGTTTCCCTTTTTATATCCACCATCCTATGATTCTGTGATTTGCACAACGGTTACATTCAGGCAGGTACTCGGCTAACGGTGACCTCAGCTGCTCCAGCCTCGGTCCATCTCCCGTGGAGCTCACGTGTGCCAAGCCCTGGATGCCAGCGAGCTTGACGATCCTGCCGCTGTCCTGCCCATCGGCATCTGTCTTCTACCGCCTGCTCCCACCACCCAGACAACTTTGCCAATATTATTAAAGCTCAACTTGTAAAAGGCTCTTGCTCTTTCCATTCTTTTTTCTTTCTAAGAAGATGCTACTGTGGCATGTTGACAAAATTAGACAGATTTACGCAAGGGATTATGAGGAAATTGCCTGAAGCTCGTTTCCACTAGTTCTCCATAATTGGACTTGTATTTATACACACAAATATAAACAGCGAGCGCACTGAACCCATGTGTCACTATAAATACTGTCTGACCTCTGGCAAGGAAGAGATACAGAGGACGAAACGATGTTACTCACCAGCCAAATTTTATCTGCTCTACCCACCCTTTATTTCTTCAAAGGACTCCAATTCTTTCAAATTAATTTGCATTTAAAGCTCAGCCAAAAGCCTCTTCCTGCCCCCAGAGTTAGCATTTTGGGCAGCTGCCCGTGCACGAGAGATATCTTGAGCACCAGCAGATGAGAGGTTCAGAGAGGTGGGCGAACTTCTTCTAGAGCCTGCAGTGCAGAGCCAAGCAAAGGGGCTTCAAGAAGCACATGTGAATTCCTGACTCAAGCCTTCCAGAGGTGCGACAAACACCCGGAGCAGCCATTTTCCTCAAGTCTTCAAAGGACGACCCTTCTGAACGAGCAAGGGTCTGAACTGTGTGGACAGAGAGGTACTGGAGAGACCGCAAAGGTACTGAGAGACCCCAAAGAGCCCCAGGACAGGAGGAGGTAGCTAGGGGAGAAGAACTATCCAACCCAAACACACATCTAAGCTGCTCTTCTTCAAACATCCTTCTACATACAAAGCAAAGATGCAAGGCAGAAGGCCCATGAAAGCATCATTAACCTCTTCCCACCCAAAAGGGGGAACCTATATAAACAAAGGGTCCAGGAGATTCAAGGGCACAATACATGTATTTCACCTTGTGGAGGTCTCAACACACATTCCCTGCCTCCTCCCTTCCTTGAGTCAAAACACTGACATCTAGGAATCGTATGGACATGTTAAAACATCCACTTGGGCCAGAGTCCACTGTGTCTCAGCCACCGTGTCCTTCAAGCCTTCACCCTCCCTCAGACGAAGAGCTCAATTCACCTACGTGAGGCTCCGTCTCAAGCAAGTCCTGTGCGATCCCACGAGACATCCAGCAAGTCGGAATTCGCCCTCTGCTCTGAGGCAGCGCCGGCTGCTGCCTCCATCCCGGCATGCCATCGCGCATCGCTTGAGATCCTTCAGCGCGAGAGGTGCTAGAGAAACACAGCGGTGACGGCCCCTTGCCCCAGAGCTGCTGCTGCCAAGGCACCGCAATGACGGAGGAAGGGGCTGGTCACAGCAGGGAGCACACCGGGCAAGGGGGTCCCTTCTACAGGTCTGCAGACACCACGACTCATCTACACAACGGACTTCACCATGCTGACGGGAGAGGAGCGGGGAGGAGAGAGGGCGAGGGAAAAGGGGCCGGACTGGAGAGGAAGAGGGGGATACAGTCATGGGGAAGGGGGGGAAGAGAGGAAGATAAATGAAAAACAGGAGTGAGAAAATATATAAGTAAATTAAAGAGACTGAAAAGAAAAAAATAATAAGAAAGAAAGAAAGAAAAGGAAAACGCACTCAGACAAGCAGACTCACAACTTCTCCAAGCAGGAGGCAGCATGAAACACATGCAGAGGATCAGCACATGGACAGTCTTTAAAGGGGAACCTGTTTTCTTTCAAGCGGGGAGCGAGGGATGCTCCTCCTCCCGCACACCAGGTGCCGACGTCCCTTCATCACTCAACGCTATGCCACGGCCAAGCCCCCGAACTCCCGGCGTCGGCAGCGCTGCCCCAGCAAGGGGGAGGCTGGGGTGGCCGCCCAGGGCGGGCTGCAGTGCCGAGGGGCATGGGTGCTTGGTGCCTTGTCTGTGGTTTTTGGGTTTCCCTCTGCAGGGAGAAGACAGCCCCCTCTTCCCCGTTAGGAAATGCACCACTGCGTGCTGCATCCAAAGAGAAGAAGATGGGAAAAACTGCTCGTGCCAACTCAGTAACGGCATTTTTTTGGATCCCTGCCCATCGGTAAAAGCTTCCTGACCCTCGTTCAGCGAAAGCCAACGTGCTGCAGCCGCCACCAGGCCCCGCAAACTGCGCCTCCCTCTCCTCCTCTCAACTTTTATTACTGCAGTACAGAAATCTGGCTGGTCTGGTATAAAATCCCCATGCTCTGCATGCACTGACAATTTTATGACCCCAAATCATCAAGAAATTACTTGGCTGGGCTCTTTACAGGATTCCTCGCTTATTAAAGTGAGATTTATTCTTCTGCCTTCCCCTTTTTGGGGATAATGACTCTGGAGTCACTCCTGCAACTCCAATCCCTGGCAGCATCTCCGAGTAAGACACAGGGCTGCTCCTCCACAAGCATCCTGCTGGGCAATATGACCCCGCTCCTGAAACCCCGTCAGCCCACAGCACCCAGCACGGGAGACAGGAGCCAGCCAGGATCTGTGCAACAGCCACGCCAAACTCGGACCTGAGCCTGGACTCACCTCTGCTGTGCTAAAGCCACATTCACTCGTGTCCCTAATGCTCCTGAAGCAGGGAAGCACCACAGAAAAAGAATAGAGAAAACAGTTAACGTCCTCAGCAAGGGCTTCCCCATTTCTCAAGAAGTCTGGCACAGCCCAGATCTCACCAAGGCTTGGTGCTAGCTCTGCTCCTCATGGGACACCCTTCTCTAGGATCAGAAGAGGAAAACAGAAGGTGGCCAAGTGCTCAAGAGCTTTGGAAGGCTGCAAGGCTCAAACTGGAGGAGTTTTGCCATACTGAGAGGATGGCTTTTCCACAGAGCACACATCCTGTACCTGCTCTCATCGGCCGTGACCCGACACTCCTTCCTCACGTCTCCCACTCTCCCCACCCCGGGACAACCCTACATGTCAAGCTGAAGGAATTCCACTCTCCTGGAAACATCCACCTGATTTCTCTAGGCATCTCATCTCTCTCTCTGTTATGAGGCTCTTCTCCACGCCAACAAGGCTCCTCAGGCTGTTAAGAGAGCATCGGCCAGGACCTTGACTCTTCCCATCCAAGGCAGCAAGGCTTAAGTTTCTGTTAAGACCTGTCCTAAGGAAGCTTGGGCATGGCCAGGCCCTAGAAATGGTCCCGTCTCCAATCCCACCTCTCCTTCCATAACCAGCCTGGCTGACAGCCAAACAGGTCAGCATTCCCAATCATTGGGGTCAGGAGTGACTATTATCCCATCTGGCTTTAGCAGTTTTAGTGACATTCTCTGCTTCTAAGGTCTGAAAACCATCTCCCAATTACTCCATCCCAGTACCAGGGATGCCCATGGCCATCTAGGAAACTGGTCCCATGAAGGCAGCCCTAGAAGTATTTTCTTGGGAGAGTCTTTCAAGATCTGCTTAGGGGTGGGTGTTTAATTACAGGTGGGTCAGAAGAAGCCTTAAAGATTTCTCCAAGGAGTATTTCAGAGAGGGAGGGCTTTTACTATGACTACACTTGCGATGGGAACGATAAAACACCTCACCGGCAGTCTGAAACTGTAGTTACGCTGCTGCCAACCACACAGACCGTCTTGAAAGAAAGACTTCTCCCATTTCCCATGATTGAGGAGACTTGGGAAAAAGAATACAGATCCAGGTACTCCTGGGAACAAAATTCTCCATGTCCTGGACTGCAGCTGGAGACTGATTTTCAGAGCCCCACTCTGAAAGCACTGTCCACGGCTGGTTGCTCCAGATGTTGCTGTTTTACCTGGCTCCAGGGGGTAGCCACGAGCTCCTCCTGGTTTGGATCATCCGGGACAAGCCCACCTCGACATGCACCTCCCTAACACCGCACAACCCTTGCGTCGCACAAGCCCTGCCAGGGCTGAGGGGTGCCGCGTGTCACCATCCTCCAAGAAAGGAAGGACGGCCACGGGGAGACAGCAGCTCGGCTCATCCCAAACCTCAACACGAAGACACGGCTGCCAGCACTGGGCTCTCCAGCCCCACTGCCACCCCAAAGGCAGGGGAGCAGCAGCGTGCCGCTGGGAGGGGAAACCCAAAAGCCACAGAGACTGTGCGTCCAGAGGTGTTTCCTAGTGTTTTCGGATTCCTTATTCCCCTTTAAAGGAAGAGATGGTATTGGAAAAGCCCCTTCCGTGTCCCCTCTCATGCCCCGCTCCCGGCCACCCTCCACAGCGCCCACACCATCCTTTCGGACATGGATCACCCTTACCTATTGAGCTGAGGAGAAGCTTGTCTCGACAACACTGCCCAGATAGCTGAGATTAATCAAAAACAAAGCAGTTATCAACACCCGCAAGGAGCCGAGCTCCGCAACACATCAGCACGTCAACAACTCCAAAGGAAAAGGAGGGAAAGAAACCAAACCGAAACATAAACGAAACGAGGCTGGAGAAGAAAGGGGGAAAGAAACAGAAGAGAAAGGAAAAGAAGAAACGAAAACAATAATCAACAAAGCGAATGGATACACTGCGTAAAAGCACGGACAACAGTGCTGCTCTAACACGGATCTGTCCTGGAGCTGGGTCTCCTTGGGGTGCCCTGGTTAGGAGACGTGGACATACGTCTACATACTTAATTGCATCGCTCCATAGCTGTGTTTTCCAGAGGCACACAGAAGTCGTTTCAGGCTCGTTCAAGCTCCTCTCCCTCCCCAACCTCTCCCCCTGAGCCCTCTTCTTGCTTCCCCCCCTGCGCACCCCAGGCGTGCCGTGCCAGAGGGGTTTTCTAAGGCCATAACGCTTCCAGGTACCAGAGGGTGGGAGTGAAATGCGGAGGGCACTGCGGGGTGAAACGCTGCCTCCCCCCTCCCCGAAACACACTTCTCCGGATGCGTCCGACCGCGCCGGCTCTGCGGGGCCGGGTGCCCCGGCCCCCCGACTCCTCTCTGCTGCAAGCCGGAGCAGGGCGGGCGGTGTTTCAACCCCGCCAGACAACAAGCCGAAATGAAGCGAGACGAAAGGATGGGACGAAAGCACGGCTACGGGGTCTAAGGTGCTGTGAAAGACAGAGGAAAAGAGGAGAAATACAGAGAGAAAGAGAGAGAGAAAGAGAGAAAGAGAGAGAGACGCTTTTTGCCTGGAGCAACCCTGGTACCTGGAAAACCAGCCGCTACTCTCTAGTGCAGCCACATCCCTCTTTAGGGCAGGATCTGAGCGTGCCGGCAGCCTCCCGATCTCCGCTGGGGTTAGTTTATTTTTATTTTTCCTCCTCTCCTGACATGTTGCTGGTGTGGCTAAGTCCTTGATCTCTCCCTGCCCGCGTCCTGGGGCTGCAGCATCCCTTTTGCAGGTGGGGCGGTGACCGTGATAGCTGTTTCTGTCATGCATTAAAGCTCTCTAGACTCCGCGGGAAGGAAGAGGAGGAAGACAGAGGCGCGGCGGCGGCGGCCCTAACGTTCGAAGAAAGCCAAGAGCCAGCAGCTAGAAGAGGAAACAACCGCCAGTGACACCAGGACACTTACCTACGCGAGCCAGGAGCCAGGTCTTTGCACGCCTGGTAGACGGCCCATTAGCCCGAGTCACGGCACTCCCGGGTTCCCCAAAGGAGCCGCCGGGGAGGAGGCAAGCGCGCCGCCGGCGCCGGGAAGGTCGCCTGCCTAAAACCCGGCTCTCCGGGGCAGCGGCCATGCAACCCGCGCCCGCGGCACCAGCCTCTTCCTAAAGCAAAGCCCGCGGGACGCCGTCTCCAAAAGGGATGCTGCAGCGCGCCCAGAGAGACCCTACGAGTTGGGATGGCGATGGCGGGGAGGGAGTCGGAGGGAGCAGGTGAGGCAGGGTGGGGGAAGCCGGGAGGGGGCCGGGGCGGGGAGGTCGGGGGAGCGCCACGGGGCTCACGCACTTACCCCGTGGCGGCTACCGTGGTGGATGTCGGCTCCGGTTGCAGAATCTCCTCGCCGGCCCTCCTGGGAGAGGGGATGTCTCCGAAGACGTCCATGGTGTCCACGGGCAGGGAGGAGCCCTGGGAGCCGGAGTAGCCGGTGGCCAGGGAGGCAAAGGCGGCGGTAGGTCGGTAGCTGGGGCTGCCTCCCCGGCTGCTGGGCGCGGGGGATCCCGTCGACGGCGTGGACTTGCGGGAGAAGCTGACGGCCGCCGGGGGCTGCAGGGTGATCTCCGACACCTCCGCCTGCTGCTGGATGAGGCCCGGCCGGGGCCGGGCGCGGGCGGTCAGCTCCGGGGAGCTGTTGCGGGAGCTGAGGGGGCTTTGGGTCAGAGGAGAAAGCCTCGAAGGTTGTAGCACCACCTGATGTAAACTGGGCTCGGCCCTCCTGACCTGCCGAGGGCTGGGCCGAGGTCGGGGTTGGGGCTCGTACCACCTGGTGTCCAGGCCGAATGTGCTTGCGCCGCTGGGGCCGACGGGCTCGGACGGTTCGTGGTAAGGCAACACGGGTATGCCCATACCTTGGCTGGTATGTCTTAGCTGCCCTTGACATCCCATGGGTTGCATAGGTTTGTCCTGCCACTTGGTGGTGGTGGGCACAGAGGGTTGGCCCCTGCCGGGCGACTTGCCGGTCCAGCTCTTTGGTGCCTCCAGGGGCAGGATGCCCGGGTAGGACGCGGGGACCACCTGGAGGGAGGAGGGGGGCGGCCCCCGAGGAAGGCAACCGGTGGGCTGGGCGCCCTCGGCCGCCTCGCAGGGCTGGAGCTGGTGGGGGAACGGCGCGGGGGCCGGCTCCAGGCCGCCGAAGGGGAATTCGGCCCTGCCCCAGGGCTCGGGGGACCGGCCCCCCGTGGGGGTCTGGGCCAGGGGCAGCGTGCTGTTGGAGGCGTTCTCCCCGTTCTCCTCGGGGATGGTGGGGTGTCCGAAGGGCCCCTCGGGGGGCAGCGGCGGGGAGGACATGACCGAGCTCAGCGGGCTGACTTCTGGCATGTAGAAGGGCGGCGGGTCCACCTCCCCGGGGCTGCTGCTGCTGAGGTAACCGTAAAACTGGTGGTGGAAAGCCCGGGGGGCCGGCGGGCGGGCCTGGCCGGTGGCCTGCAGGGCGCCGGGACCCTCCAGCGCCCGGTGGAACCGGGGGCTGTATGCTGGTGGCTGAAGGTAGGACTCCTGGCTGGAGGAGAGAGGGGTGAGCTGAGCTTTCAGGGCGGTGACCGAGGCCGGGACGACGGGGTCGTCGTTCTCCTCGTCCGACTGCCTGAACTCGGGGTACATGTCCGTCTCCTCCACGAAGGGGAAGCCCTCGATCCGCCGCGTCTTCAGGGACGGCTCCATCTCCGCCGGGTCCATGACGAAGCGGCCGTCCGGCCCGCGGCTGATGAGCTCGATGGGAGTGGTGGCCTCGGCTTCGGCCTCCGCCTTGGAGACGCTGTACTTCTTGCTGCTGATGGCTCGCTTGGTCTTCTTGTAAAGGGAGAGCTCCTTCTCCTTGGTGGGGCTCAGCATCCGCTTGGCCTGCGGGCCCTGGTCGTCAGAGGACTCCGAGGGGGGACGGAGGGTGCGGATGCTCTCGGGACTCACCTTGCCGGAAGACAACCTGGACCACAGGGGAGAAAAACCGAGAGAGGGGACGGTCACCCGGAGGGGAAAGGAGGTCTCCTCACCCAGAAGAGCCGCCGGTCAGATCCGGAAAACAAAGTGCTACCAGCTCTCAAAGGAGGAACTGCTGGGAGAGAATTGCGGGGGCTAGCCGGGACGGCACAGTCTCGCCCGGCCACGGCACAGGCCAGAGGACCAGCAGCAGCACACGTCATCCCCGCTCCTCAGGAGCGGAGCTCAGCACGCTCGGCATCCCCCCCCAGGGCAGGCAGCTCACACCAACGCCTTGCAACACAAGCTCCACCAACGCCTTGCAACAAGCTCTCCCAACGCCTTGCAACAAGCTCTGCAGCCCCAGCAGGACAAAAGACAGATCCAGAGCCCACTTCCAACTCCTTCAAAGGTTTCCTATGTTCACCTGAGCTATCCATGCCCAGGAAAGCCCCCCAGAGGAGGGACATCAGGCAAACGTCCCCTCCCGGAGAACTCAGCATCTCACTTGGAGATGCCGATGGATCATTTCAGACCAACTTTTTCTCCTGTTCTCAACAGTCAAACTTAAGGCTGAGAGCCTCAAAAGGCAGAAAGCATCACTCATCCCTATCTGAAAGCCTCGGACAAACAGGATTGAAAGGCAAAAGGCAGCAGATCCAACACAGACAGTGCAGGCATGGTTATTTCAGTGCAGTGGATAAACTGAAAAAACAAAAAGCAAGATTAAGATCCACCAGCAAAAGGAGATTTTGCAATGGTCCAGGAGGCAAAGCATCAGGCGTCCACATCTCAAACTCTCGCGCTCACATCGGGAAGATGCTCCCATTCATTAGCAGCTATACATGCTTTTGATGGGCTCTGCAAAGAGCTATGGCTACTGCAGCAGCATGAACCACCACCTTTGGGCACGTGTGGAAAGAGGCTTCAGCAGGGCACGCTTCATGGGAAAAGAAAAGACACCGATGTAAGATTCTCCGAATTTCCCAAGAAAAACCAGAGCCAACAGAGAACGACCCAAAAACTACACTGAGCTTGTACAAAGGACTCTGTATGCAGCCGGCCAGCCGTTCTCCTAAGGAGCACCTTCAGGCTGGGTGTGTAATTGAGTTCCAGAGGTCAGCTCCACCTTTGGTCAACGTTCACAGATCCAACGGGGTCATCTCTTAGCTCAAAGTTTGCTGCATTTGTCCCTGCTGCTTTCTGCTCCAAAGCCCGTTTGTCTCCTGTGAACCGTTGTGTTCCCACAAGTTCAGGGAAAACCCAAAACAACTCATCAGAAGCAACCGAACAAGGTCAGACATTTCCATTTGAGCCTTGCAACAACTGTAGGAAGGAGGCACCTTGAAGACCCACAGCCTGGTGGCTGCAGCTAAGACAGATACTTACGGGGACTCCAAACTCTTCCTGCAGTGGGTTATCGAGAGAGGAGGGTCTGGAAGAGAATAAAAAGGGGAAAGAAGAGAGAACACTAAGGAGGCGCAACACAACAGAGACAAGACAAACTGAACATCAAGACAACAAAAGACACTCAACAAGAGGCCAAGGTTTCATTGCTCCAGCGCTTTAATGGTTGCTGACAACAAACAGCTCCCGTCACAGGGTCCTGCCCATCCTACTGCCGCAGTCTCGCAGGCTAGAGGAGAAGGAGCCAATTCCCCTGCCCTCTCCGGCTCCCCAGCCGCCCTTTTCCCTAACGGCCGCTCCTGCATGGTGCCCGCAGTCCCAGCTTTCGGGAAGCAGAGCGGCAGGGTCTCTCTCCTTTGCGGGGGTCTTCTCTAGCCTAGCGCGGCCATCGGGCACTGCCCGCTCCGGGTTGGGCAGAGCTGGGCGGAAAGCAGCTGGAGAACCCAGCTCTGGGGGGACCTCGAGGAGTTGAGCGGTCCCCCCCCCCATCTCTGGCCCAGAGGACACCCCGGCCCTAAACCCCCGGCTCTAGGAGTTATCACCACGCGAGAGCGCTCCCTCGGAAATCCCAGGCTAGTTTCTCTGTCGCCTCTTCACCCACCCTGCCTCTCCCGCTCCCGACCACGGGCGCTTTCAGGCACAGCCGAGGGATGAAGTCAGGGCTTCACCTGAGGACGCGCATGGACGGAAGAAGAGACAGACAGGGAAGAAGGTTACCACCACAACACAACCAGGGAGGAGAAACGAGGAGGAGGCGGGAGGGAGGAAGCAAGCACACCGGCGACCGGCTCACCTTTCTTGCGCTTGAGCTTGCGTTTGCGTTGCTTGTTGACGAAGCAGGCGGCGAGTGTGCTGAAGAGGATGGCAGCAGCCAGGAAGCAGATGGTGGCAACGATACCAGCCAGCACCGGGCGGGCTAGACCCTCGTCTGTCAGGTCAGGCTGAGGGAATACGTCTGGGGGAAAACCACGACAATTAGGTGTTATGCACACACCCCTGCCTGCTGCCTTCCCCAGGGACCTACCGCAGCAGTGAAGGCAACTGGTACCAGGAACGATAATCTCTACTTAAAGACCCTGCTTCCAACCTGGGGAGAGCGGTCAGCGTTGCTGCAGGCCACTGCCAAGGGATTTAGCAACCTTGCACCAGGTAGACCTTTTTGTCTTAGCTGATAGACCCCCAGGGAAGAAACCTCCACGCCACACAACTACGCACTTATGTGCAAGCACGCACACACAACTGCACCAAACCTGCGGTTACCTCCTGGCCGAATAACCCGCTGCAGCAGCACAAGGTATTTTACCCTGTTTGTCAGTGCTTCATTTCAGCTTTTCAATGAACACTGGGCTCCGAACCCTCATGACGGCCCTTCGCTGACCCCCAGCGCATCCGAACCACCAGCAGACCTCAGCTGCAGCCCTTTGCAGACGCAAGCCCCACACGCACCAGCATTCCTGCCGTGCACTCGCATGCAGGCTCAGAACGCTTTCGCCAGCCTGGGAGGACAGCTGCCTGGGGCCGGGGTGCACGCACGCCCCGCGGGCACTGCCAAACCCCATCAGAAAAATTGTGCAAGAGAAGCAAGGGCAAGCAAGCAGGCAGTCTGCAGCAGGCAGGCTCTCCGCACCGTGCCAGCACCACTTGGGGGCAGAGAGAGACTGCTGCATTCCTGCGTGCAGCAGAGCTGGGTGGCTCCTGAGCTTTTCCAGAGAGCCACAAAAGCAGGGTTCTCCCGCCGCATCCCCATCTCCTCCCTGCTGTCCTTGCCTTCTCCATCGCAATCACGTACCCTCGCCTGTCCCCTGCTCAAGAAGCATCCTCCAGGCTGGACCGGGGTGCAGGGTACATGCACGAGCTGCAGTGTGTTGCAGTCTCCTGTTGCAAAGCTTTTTTTCCCCCCTTTGGACTCTGCACTGCAGTGCTACGTTTCCCTCTCTGCACCTTTCATTCCCATTTCCAGGCTGCGCAGTGCCCGGTCAGAGCTTTGTTCTCTGGGCACCCCGCAGAGCTGAAATGGGCTGCCACTCTGCAACAGCGGATGCCCGACAACGCTGTGCTCCACGGGAAGGACTAAATGGGGCGGTTTGTCCTCGCCCGCTCCGAGTGCTGCTGGTCCGTTTGCATCAGGAGGTGGCACGGGGCCAGCAGCGTGTCCAGGACACCAATCCTAACCGTATGCCCATCAGCCCAGCTCACAGCCCCAGCATCTCGGGCAAAAGCACAAAACCAGCCATCGCTGGCGTAAGCAAGTACTGATGACCCGAGCACTAGCTTAGGTACCTGCAGAAGCAGAGATGCTCCCACAGCTGGGGAGAGAAGAAGGAGCCATCCCTTACCTGTACTGGACACGCCAGCAACGTTGCTGGGTTCGCTGATGAGATCCTGCATGACCGCCAGGACCCGAAACTCGTACCAGGTGTCCTGAAACACCAAGCACGTCCATCAGGTTCCCTGCCACAGCCTCCAACCTTACCCACCTCCTTGAAGATCCCGGCACGGGGACCGAGCCACCCCAAAAGCTTCCCCAGAGCTGCAGCAGACGGTGCAACACCAGAGGTATGGTGTGGGCAGCCCCGGCTTACCTGGGACAAGTCCTTGGCAAAAAACTCGTTCTCGGTCCCCGGGATACCATCATCCAAGATCTCCCACCTCTCCGCGACGCGGAACTCCATGATGTAGCGGTCAATGGGGAAGCTGTGGTTAGCGGGAGGAAGCCACGACAAGAGGACGCCTTGCTGTGTCCGGTTGGCTGTTAGGCACCTCGGTGGGGTAACCAACACCAGAGGCTCTGGAGTTGTTACAGGGAATGCTGCAGACAGAGCAGATGGGACAGGGGACACCTTTGAGATAGGGCAAGAGATGCTCTCCTACGTGTGCCTCAGCAGCAGCAGATGACCACCGCAGCAGCGGCAGGTCCCACCTTTCAGGAGTTAAGGGCACATCTCAGACGCGTGCTCTTATCTCAGAGATACAAAAATGGCTTTCCAAAAAGCAGGGGACTAACGATGCAGTGGCTCCAAGAAAAAGGGGCACAGCGTTAGAAAACCTCCTGCTTCCTCCCACGTCCGCCCGAGACAGCCCCAAGGCAGGTACCAGTGCAAGGCCCTTTGTGTTAGCTCCCGCTCTGAGCTGCACGCAAGTGATTTTGTGCTCTAATAATACCTTCTGACCCCAGCTGAACTTAAGGAAGATCTGAAAGGTGACTGGTACAGCACAGTTCTCCTACACTGTCTCTTAGGACAAGCTTTCAGGAGCCTCATGCATCCAGCAAAGTCTACAAGCTTCATCCAGGACCCTCCATGAACAATCTTCTACGCAGCTGGAAACTACTGCTGCCGATCACCATCTCTGTCCCCAGCAGATAGGGCACACGGACCAAGGGAAAAGGCCACTTGTCCCCATGGACCCCCTGAATCCCTTCTCCCTCCTCCCCTTGTGTCCACAGAGGACCCACCTAGAGTGTTCACAGTGACCACCTCACTGAAGGAGCTGGTGCCCAGCTTGTTTTGAGCCAAGACGCTGAACTGGTATGCAGTCTCGGGTTCCAAGGTATCCACCAGTAGCCAACTGGAACCAGCTGGCACAGGGAGAGACAGCCAGTCATGTGGGCCAAACTGGGCTCTCTTCATCCTGCGGAGAGAAAAGGGAGGATCCTCCTCAGGGAAGGTGCCTTTGGCAGGGAGGACAAAGAGGCAGCATTAACTTCTCGAGCGAAAATGGAGCTTTCCCGAGCAATGATTTGGTTTGACAGCAGCAATGTGTATGGACGTGGGGCAGCCGCTTGCCAGCCAAGAGCTGGCTTGGGGACAGCGCACGCGAGGACTGCCAGGCACGGGGCACCATCCCGTTGTGCCACACCAGCATCCCCCAAGTCATATGGACACTGTCACCAGCCCTCCCCTCTGCCGTGCACCACCCGCACCCTCTGAGCAGGGTCAGGGACAAAGGCGGTGCCAACAGCCTCACTCTGAGGTTATCTCCATCAGATTCCCATGGGCAAAAGTGGAAGCTGCCTCATTTTTACGCTGGTGAGTGCTGCAAAGGGGACGGCTGGAGCAGGAGATGGGCCCTGTTCCCATTTATACCTTGACAGCTCCCAAGCCAGAGCCAAGTCTTCCCTCGGCTGTAGCCCCGTACATGCAATCCCCCAAGAAACATTTAACTAAATCACCATTTTTGCCGTATTTGCACAAGTCGGGGGCTGCCAGCACAGCCCAGGGCATAACTTGGGGTTTGGCAGTGCAGCAGAGGCACTTGCGGGGAGCACAGTACACAGCCTTTCTGCAGGGGTCTATAACCCTCAAACCCAGGGCAAAAAAAAGTTCCCAGAGCCACCCCAGTGCGACCCCAGCACACACGAGCGTGCAGCCACCCCCACAAGCCATAACCCCGCTGGGAATCAGCACAGTCAAAGAGCCCCATGTCCCGAAGCAGCATCACTGCACTGCAACGATATTGCAAGTATCGGTGCCCACGTTAGAGAGATGCTCTAGGAAGTCCCAGCCCTTGGCTGCAGGTTTTGGTGGTGTCCACAGAGGATTTGGGAAGGATTACTGCAGCCAGTCTATTCTGCATAGGTAAGTGGGCATATCTGTAGCTACTGGCATACAGCCAGCTAAATCCATCGCGTAGAAAGTAAAAGATGGAGCAAAGACAAATAATGCCGCTGTAAAGGGAGCAAAAGGTGAGGCAGGAAAAGCAGCAGCAAGCTATGGAAACAAGCGAGTCGGCAGAGAGCCATGCACGTGCAGCGTGCCTCCACCAAACCGAGCGGCTGCGGGCAGGAAAGCCTCTGTATCACCGTGGCTCCGGCTGGGACTACAGCTGCCAGGATCCCTCGCCGCCACAGTGGAGGCATGGAGGGCAGCGGAGCAGCCCATCACCCAGAGCAGGTTTTTCCTTGTAGCATTTAACCCCACCACATTCGCATCCCTTCTCCCCAGCGCTGCTGCGGGCAGGCACGCAATGGCAAAGGGGCTGAGGGTGGGGAGAACGGAGGGTAAATGCAGCGCGGGGATGGGAGACCACCCTTGCCGAGGGAGAGCGTGTACGCAGGTGGGATGCTGCGGTGGCCCTGGCCATCCCTGGGGAGCAGGGTGTGCATTTCCAGCATCAACAACGGCAGAAGCGGGAGGAGAGCATGAACTCCACAGGAGGCGAAGCCATGTTTTGCTTGAGCATCCCATAGCCACAGCAGGGAGGAAAACGCATGGATGGCTAGCATCCCTGGTCCCACAGCCTCCAGGGCTCACACCGTACAGTCAGGGCAAAACCAGGTCTCTGTCTCCCTACCCCAGGTCCCCACTGCACTCTGTAAATTACCTAAGGCAAGCTTCGGGCAAACATCCTTCCCTGCCGCTGGCTGCTCTCCCCAGTGTGGGGTCTGGAAGAGCCTTGAGGAGGCAGGAACCCAGCAGCAGGCTGCAGAGCAAGAGCAGCAGCAGCTGCAACCTCCCTCCAAGGTTGGGAGCCATGTCTCCCAGAGCAGAGAGGTTTAACCACTCCTTCCCAAAGACTTTTTCATCAGAGCACGGTCTGCACCGCTCTGCTCGCTCCCTCATTTTTCCCCTCTGCTCGCTCCATTCCTCCTTCTTTCCATCTCCCGACAGACTGTCCAGCCCCACCCCGCAAGTGTCCAGCCTCGGGCTGGAGCACAGCAGAAATCATTACAGACAGCGTCCACCCTATCAGCAGTCTCCATCGGGTTAAATTAAGGCAAGAAAGGAAAGAGAGAGCAAGAGCAAAGGCTGAAGAATGCCAGCCCGGGCCTGGGAAGGGATGGCGTCATCCCCTCCACGTTTGCAAGGACAGCTCTTCAGAAGAGGAAGAGGACAAGAGCAAGTGCAGAGCCCAAAGCGAACCCCAACCTCGCTGCAGCTAAATTTCACCCTCCCCGGCCCCGGGGAAAAGCCTGCAGGGATGAGCCCAGCCCCACTGCGGGAAGGCAGGACGCACCCACTGGCTTTGGGTACCGGGTAGCGCGGGCTGGCACAGGAGCGATGGGAGCAAAGCCCTACGAGGCTCAGACCCGGCCAGCATCTCTCAGTGGCTGGTTGTGAACTCAGCTGGGATTTAACCACCTCCAGGGAGCCGCAGAGCAAGGAGAGATCATTTCTGCTTAGTCACAGCTCTTCCAGGACGCACTCTATAAAGGTTGCATTTTCCATCCTCTCCCTGGCTGTTAAGCTTCATAAACAGTTTATCTTGAAATTAGATGCCAGAGGCAAAGTTACATGAATGCTAAGCGTCTCCCTTGTACCACAAGCAGAATAAAACCTGCTGGGGCAGACGGAGGTACTGGCTAGCACAGAAGGAGAGGAAATACAGGAACTACACGATCCCACCACCACCCATCTCTCCGAGGCACCAAACGGGAGCTCAGCCCTTTAATACCCGCAGGCACAGAGCTGGGCGCACCACCCTCACCACCCTCCTCCCCGCCGGCTGCTCGAAGCTCGGGTCGGCTAGGAAAGAAAAGAAGCAGAGAGCAAAGCATGCCGGGATGACTCACAGAGGGCCGTACCAAACTGAGAAAGTCTGCTCGTATCCACCGTCGTAGCCGGGCTCCCAGGAGACATTGGCAGAGGTCATAGCGACCACAACGTGCACGCCAGTCGGGGCGTGAGGGCTTGTGCCTGCGGGGAGAAAGGGATGGGTTAAAGGGGAGCAAGACCATGCACTAGGCAAGGGGGCTGGAAGGAGTCTGCTCCCAGCCTTGGTTCAAAGGGACTCCTCTTGCACCAAGCAAAAGCCACCTGGAATTTCTGCTAGAAATAGCAGCAGGACAGCTGCGTCCACAGGTGGCCGAAATAACAGAGCAGAAAAAGGCAGCTCCACCAGTCAGCAACATTTAAAGGAGACGCTGCTCTTCGCAGCGAGCATCCCCATCTCCTGCCTTACCCACACACTGCCTGGGGGACTCTACCCAGGCACCCGCCGCTGGCCGTCCCCCAAGGACCCGTCCCCTGCCCTGCCCGTACCTACGACGGTAAGGTGGGTGCTGGCAGTAATGCTTGCGACGATGTTGGTGGCGACGCACTCCCACTCGCCATGGTCGTCCTTGCCGAGGGAGCGGATCTGCAGGGTGCCGCCGGGCAGCGTGTTGTGCTTGCTCCTGCTGGGCTTCCCTACCTTGGGCAAGGAGCAGGGGGGAGCCGGGCAAAGAGAGAAAAAAAACACGACTCAGAAGCGGGTTGTGGGGCAGGGTGAGGCGGCAGTGGGGTCACTAAGCTACCTGCGCGGCCCAGGGGACACCGCCGGCCACCGGCAAGGGATCTGGTCTCTCCGGTCGCGGCAAGGCAGCCGGTTCCCCCGTTTTCGAGAGGACCTGGCGGGGCAACGCAAGAAGCACGCGTCAGGGAGGCTGATGCTCAGCACTCGCACACAAGCGGAAAACCCCACAGCACTCACACGGACACCGAGCCCTGCGCCGGGACTCAACCTCCGGCATCCAAAGCCGAAACCGCTGCGGAGGGAGGTGTACTGGCCACCCCTGGCAAATACCCTCCCGGGCCAGGGAAGGCACCGCTTGCCCCAGGAGATGCCCAAACTGCCCCTCAGCCTCAGCCAGCGGCAGAGGAGAGGCAGGACCCTTCACATCAGAGGTTTGGGCAGCAAGGGCCCCACAGGGACGCAGGAGGATGGCGTGCGTGGAGGTGCCCGGGAGCTCTCAAAGCCGAGCAGAAAAATGGAGCTTGTAACAACTCATGTCTATGCCCAGCAGCCAAAGTTGTGCAAATCCCACGTTGTCCCGAGTCCTCTTCAGCCGTTCTTCACGCAGGGGTCTCTGCTGATTGACACCAGGATCCACGGTTCGATGCCACGCAGGACGAGCAGAGGAGCGGACGGGCACGTGGGGTTACCAGTGCCAAGCCCAAGTTGTCAGGAGTCTTTCAAGAGACTGGTCAGCGCTGGTGGGCTGACGGGGAGCGAGGGAGCTTGCTTCTGCCACTGGGAAACGGAGCCCAGCCCAAGCCAGCCCTAACTGGAGTCAGCAGGGGGATAAGCCCAGAGTCATGAGATGAGGAGGACCGCCAAAAGGCACAATAGGGGTTGAAAAGAAACCTGAATAAAAAGGGGGGGGGAAGAGAAAAATAAGATGGAGAAAAAGACTAACCAGGCAACAAGTCACTTGCAATCTGTGCAAGTCATAGTCCTCCTCATGCTATTAAAAGGAACTCAAAGAGATCCAGCATCTAACACCACAAGGGTTGAGGATGGTGACCACTGGGCAACGCAGGGACACCGCTCACTCTCAGGAGCCCCAAGAAGGGGATGGGAAGCTTGGAGAGAAGATCCTGACAGGGGGACAAAGAGCCCAGGAGGTCCCCTGCATGGTGGCTTTCCTACGGGAGCAGTGAAGGTAGGAAGCAAAGGGAAGGCTGGAGGAGGACTGGAAAGCCCTGTTTGCTCCCAGGCTGCGCCACCATGCCGGATCCTATCCTGCTCTACAGAAAGGGACATCCTGAAATCATTACGTCCAGCATCATTAAACCAGCTTCTTCCCAGGGTCTTCGAAGTCACAGGGCAGCAAAGCAGCTGCCGACTGCTCCAGCCCCTTGCCGAAACACAGCCAAGAGACCCCCCGGACACGCTCCGGTGGCACGTCCCCTCCCACCGCGGGAGGTCCACGCCACGAGAACGGCATCGCCGGGGCTGCCACGACCTGCCGGCGACCACCTCGCAGGCAGGCAAGGAGGAGGGTGTCCGGCGGGCAGCGCTGGCGAGGAAGAGGAGGGGGGCCAGGGTGGGGGCAGCGCTCAGCCTTGCAGATGCTGCCGTGGTGGTTTCACGGGATTAAAGTACTCGGTGGCCACAAGCCGGGCTTCCCCCACCCACCTGCGGGACAGGACGGCAGTGGCTCAGCCCAAAGCGAAGCAGCTGTACCTGCAGTTTGTTCTTACCGGGACAGAGTGTGGCTTCTCTGTCTGCAATATTCACCAAAAGCCAAAGGCACTGCAGATTTGTCTGGCAGGCCGGGTACCTTTCTCCAGGCGATGATGGGAAAGGGGTCTCCGGCAGCAGCGCAAGGAATCAACAGCTCCCTCCCTGCCTCCTGTCTGTACTCCCAGCCTGGTAGCACCGTGAAATAGGGGGGGTCCTGCAGCCGAGGGAAAAAGCAAGGAGCGTCAACTCGCGCCAACTACCACCACGCACGAGCGGCTCCCCACCACCAAACCCAGCCCTTTTCCAAAACAAATGAACCACCGGTCCAGGTAAAGTCGAGACATTGCAAGGAAAGCCGCAGCAGAGAGCGTGCGCTACGGAAGCTCTACGGTACACCAAATTATATACCCAGAGGGAAGTTTTCTTCAAAGAGCCGCTGCACTAGGGCATCCTTTTTAAGGAGGTAAACAGGAAAAAAACTACCCACATCGCATCAGACATCAACCCGATTTCATCAACTCTGCAGCCGCCTTAGCGGATGTGTCTATGATAAAGAAAGCGTTATCACGTCAACCTTAGCGATACACCATGAATCACTGCCGCTCACAAGCACAGGACTTTTTGTTCAGGGAAGGAAGAGGCAGCCGCTCCCACCCCAGCAACACCAGGAACTGCACTGGGAGCCCAGCACGCCTCAGGCTCTGCACACAGCAAGACCACGTGGAGCATCTCTAGAGCTCAAATCATCCATTTATTAAAATCCTCCGTGAACCCAAGCCCAGGTCACCAGGGCTGTATTTTGTTGGCAAAAAAGGCCATCCCAGGGACGCGTTTCCTCAGCCTACCCCGGTCCAGCGCTACTAAGCCCTTATACTCATCATACACCGGCTGTGGCCCAGCCCATGCCAAAACCCGTGCCCCTGCTCTGGCAGGTTATTTCCAGATATGCCAGGCAGGGTGCACTCCAGGTTTGCCTGTCCTGGTGGGAAGCACACCTCCATCCACAGCACAGATGCACCTTCGTGCTCAAGCTTCTGCTGTTTCCCTTCAAGGATGCTCGCGAGGGCCCACGTTCGCCTTTCTCAGCACAGGTAAGGGACAAGGCTCAGAGCAAAAGGCGACAGGTTTTTGCTAAGCTGAGTAATGCAGGTGGAAAAGCCGACAAGTTTGGGGGCACAGAGCCCTTCTTGAGCTCTCTTCATAGAGAAGGGCTCGAAAAACCAAAGTAAAATCTGAATTTCTGCACAGAATTAACAACCAACCAAATAAGCAGCATGGAGAGAAAAACCCACCACCTCATCCATCCCTGCAGCTCTGTGCCGAACAGGAAGGCAGAACGAGTGACACGCACATTGCAAAAATCTACGTTAAAAAAGCCTAACTGCAGAGTGAGATACCTCTGCAAAGCATGCACGCATTCACGCCGCCTGGCCCGGGGCTCCAGCACCCCGCACAACCATGGGAGCAATTCTTGGCACGAGAGGACACAACTCACGGCAAATATGCCGGCTGCAAAGCAAGGATTTTAGCAGGCAAGTTACCTTCAGTACCAGTCGGGCAGGGGGAGACTGGCCCATCGTACCCAGGGCGTTATAAGGCACACAGGTGTAAGTGCCGAGAGCATCTTCGGTTGCCTCCTCTATCCGGATCGACCCATCTTCCAGCAGGTTCCAGCCAGAATACTGCAGCAGTGAGCAAGAGAGAGCTGACTTATCCTACACCCACCACAGCTTATTATTCTCCCTTCGGCGAAGCCCCCCGCCTATGCCCAGGGCGGCTGTCATGTCCCTGGACGATGCCCAATTCAATTCCCAGTATCCAAGCCATCTCCTCAACTGCAGAGAGAGGAAACATGGGCAAGATCAGCCCGTCCAAACGCAGCCCTCCCGGGAAGGGTTCCCCTGCTCTGTATGCACCCCACGACATGCAGGTTTATCTTGCAACTGCCCTCCTCCCTACACACAGCCAGGCTTCTTCAAGTAGCCCAGAAGATTTAACATCAGAATCTATCACACCCCAAGTAAAACTCGTCCTGGTGGCACCAAGGAGACAACTCCACTCAAGGGGCTGAGGGCACCAAGGACCAGGAACCCACAGCAGCAACAGGTTTAAACAGAATTAAAACTTTGGATCATTAATATTTAAGCAAAAATTTAAAATACTGAGCGTTTTCTTTAAATATTTAATGGCTAATATCCTTGCTCAGACTATCAAACCATGATTATAGGAAGACAGAGACTTGTTAAAAGGGTCTTTTAACTATCAGTTGCCATTGGGAAAAAAACCCAGGGCCATCAGGAGGTGACTTTAGAGGGATGCAGGCATTAGGTCTGGGAGATGCAGACAGTGCGCCTACAGGCACCCAGGGCTCCAGACAAGAACCCGAATTAACTCTGCCCACAGCTGATAAGGAAGCACAGCATCATCCCACGCACGGGGCTGCTTCTCTCCTGACAGGCAGGCTGGACCCGCAGGGTGCCCGGTGATGCTCACTGGCATTTGCAGAGGACACGAAGGTCTGAACCCCCTCTGCGCCCCCACGCATCCCTCCCCAGGGGCTCCGTTACCTTCTCGATTCGCAGGGGACGTCCGTCTTTGTTCCACTTGACCAGCGTGACCGGGGGCTCTGCCTCGACCGGGCAGCGGATGTATCCATGTATCCCGATGGGAACATAGATGACGGGGGGCATGTTCACCACGCGGGCAGGATCTGGGAGAGCAGCAGCACCGCGTTAGCACGGGGAAAGAGCCCGTCTCTCCCCCACCACCCGGCTTCAGAGGATCTACATTGCTTTTATAATGAATTCCAAACCCAAACACCAACTTGGCTCATGCAGGCTGTCATCTCTAGGCTTGCTACACACAAATCTACTATAATACCTGGCATTTCTGGGAGGCTTTACTCATGCCCAGGGTTCATTAAAAGTTGCATTTAAGAAGAAACATTAAATACACCTGCTTCAACATCCCCACCAACTTGTGTCCTGCTGAAGTCCAAGCTGCTCCATCACACTCGGCCTGCGGCGCACGTGCAAGGTGCGATGCATACCCCGTAAGCCGCCCGCCTGCCCCGCAGCCTGGTTTTGCACAGCAGCAATAAAAACTATTATTTCAACTCCCAAGCCTTAAAACACACCAACTGCAGCAACGAGATGGGAGAAGAGATCCGTGGCCAGGCTGCCATGAGCCCTTTACCTCCTGTTTGTACTCGCAGCTCGCGCCTCATCGAGGCTGGGTTGCGTTGAGCATCAGACACCTCCACCCTTTCCAACAGGATGCAAAAAGCTTAAAATACATACCTAACCCCCCCCCGCGCTGCACCACCCACACAGAGAGGCGTCTCACAATCCTCCAGTCTAGAATGTGTCATTAACAGTGCTTCTAAGAGCTTTTTAATTAAGTGTGAGTGGGTTGAAGAGAATCTAGACTTTCTTTAATAAGAAGCTTTTTTAAAAAAAGTTACTTTTAATAAGAAGAGCGAGTATTTCTACAATCTCGTCTAGACACCGGCAGTGTGAGGTTATGGGAAAATCCTGATGGGGCTTACACTGCATTAAGGAATGAATGCATTTGGTGGGGGGGAGCAGCTTCCCTGCGCTGCTGATGCAAAAGCGCAAAGCTGGGGTTAAAGGTAAGCTGTTTTGAAGGAAGGGATGGAGGATGCGGGGGTGCCCTCTCCTTATTGCTTTCTTGGGGCAAAAGCTACCGAGTTGGGGAGCTCTGCTCCCTCCCTGCCGAAACACATAACCCCAACCGCTCCCTGAAACCATCCGCCCCCGGCAATGGCACCATAACCCAGATTGCCAAGCACTGCATATGGAGCAGGCTTTACCCCCCCCTCCGCTTAACTCCACCTCTTAGGAAATGTAATCAAGGGCTCGGGCGGCGTGGGAGAGGGTAATGGGATCGAGCCTTTCACTACTAGGTCACTGGCTGGGGGCCAGCCCGGCTCACTAATGACCCAGAGCCGTGTCCCCATCCGACAGCTGCTTCGGTAGGTGGGAAGCCTCCCTCCCCAGGCATCGGCCCCCCTACAAATGAGAAGGTTTGCTCCGGAGGAAAGGGGTTTGCAGCACAAAAAGCCAAGCACACCCCCTTGCACCAAAGCCTCGCAGGGCCGTCTGACCGGCAGATTGTCCAAACGCCAGTTTTCCTGCCATTAGAGCTATTTTTAACAGCTATCAGCCTTGACGAGTGGTCCTGGATTAGCGGCAGGGCAGATTTAATGGCCTGAGGCTGCATGTTTTCCCAAGAGCTGCCCAGCCGGGCACGTCCAAGCCCCGAATCACACCTCTGCCTGGGCACAGCACCAGTCGCACCGTCCCCCTGCCCCTTCATCCATCCCCACAGGGAAACGACGGGACCTACCAGCCCTTCTCATAGCAGCTCCCTGCCAGCGTGGGGCTTCCCACTAACCAGCGCTGGGTCTACAGGCGGCAGCTCTAAGGCAGCCTTCAAAACGCAAGTCGCGAGGCCACTTTGCACAAGCCTGTCTTTCATTATAAAATAAAACCATTGCAGTCTTTTACAGCAGAGCAATATTGCAATTGCGAGCGGCAGCAATTGAGGCCATTACTGTCGAATGCCACAGGACGCCGGTGGCACACTACCCATTACCGCCTGGGGAGCCAGAGAGAACAAGCGTGGGAAGCAACGCTCCTGCTACAGCCCCTTCTCCTCAGCTTGTTTAGATCAGTTACCGCCTGAAAAATATGACACGCAAAGCTACCGAGCTCACAGAAAAACCACGCCGCGGGAACAAGCCCCCATAATAAACACCAAAAAATACGAGTAGGCAGTTGAGAGCAAGAGCCCTGATCCCATGTTTCCCTGCCCAACACAATGATGAAGACAGCGTGCCAGCAGCAGCGGTGGGAAGATGCCCACCTAGTCAAAATGCACTTGTACCAAAGGTGGACACCGGTCCCAGCCGAGCGGTGGTACCCAGGATGCTCAGGCTACTTGCTTGCTTGTTGCCCGCACCCTTACAAGCACACGTGGGATGCTCTCAGCCTTTTGCTGAGGATGACTGCATGCTCATCCAAAGGCTGCTGTCACGTCAACCCGAGCCGCCTAGCATCATACTGGGACAACAGAACCTCTGGGGCTGCCTCAGAGCTGGGAATCATCAATCCCGGCCCCACCACGCAGGATCAGGCCCCGCTGCCCGCACTTACACTGCACCGTCAGGTAGGCAGAGGCTGATGGCGAGCGGCCCAGGCTGTTGCTGGGGATACAGGTGTATTTTCCAGCATCCTCTGGCTTGACACGGAAAATGATCAGCGTCCCATCAATCAGGATCCGCACCCTCAACTTCAGGTCGCTGCAAGAGAAGAGGGGACAAGGATCGTGGGGAGACCCCGGGGGCAATGCCCACACCATTGGTGGCCCCAGCACGATCTGGGAGCAGGAGGAGGACACGCCAGCTGCAAACTCACTTCTTGAAGTAGACGTTCTCCTCCTCCCAGTACCACAGGTAGGTGAGGTTCCCGGGGTACGCCTCGGCCTGGCAGGTGAAGAGCGCATCCTGGGAGATGTTGACCGTGATGTTCTCCGGAGGGGAAACGATGAAGGGAGGTCCTGGAGTTGGGGGGGGGGGGGGGGGGAAGAGAAAAACGTCACCCCCACCAGCACAGGCATCCCCACAAAGATCGCTCAGGCTCAGCTCCATCGCAGCATCGTTGGCTGGCAGCTGCTGGAGGGCTCTGGGGTAGAGCTGGCCCCAATCCCCCAGGACCACAGGGTGCAGGGGCTGACCTCGAGGGGCACGGCGGCTCTGTTATTCCCAACCCTTTCCCCTAATCTCTGGAGCTTTGGGGAGGGGCCCGTGGCGCACAGCTCTGCTGCTCCCAGGGCACACGAGCTCACACCTCCCTTCATCCCGAGCACATCTCCCGGATCACATCACCCACGGGGAAAAATGCAGGGGGAAAACAGCAAACTGCCAGGAGCGGGCAGCGAGCGTCCACAGCTCGCCGACACGGTGAAAGCGGAGCAGATGACACCCCACGCTCCTCTCTCTGCCAGTAGCTGTTGACCTAATTAAAGATTTATTTAATAAAAGAGGGAGCAAGGAGCGGGAGGCCTGCCATACATCACCGCTATCTGACAAGGCGCTTTGTGACAGCCTCAATCTTTTCCCCGCTTCCCGAACAAAACCAAGCTGCCACCAGGGCCCAGATGTTCATCGGCACGGCCACCGCAGTTGCCCCAATTAAGTGGATTCCTCCATCCTACAAACGGGATGCGGAGCCACAGGGCAGCCGGCACGACGCCGAGCCCGCAAGGCTTGCGGGTCCCTTCGGGGCGGCACCGCAGCCCACCGAGTTCCCCCCACGAAGCCCATTCCCAGCCCCCTGGGGTTGCCAGCGGCTGAGGATGGGCCGGAGGGGGCTCAGGTGGAAGATCTCACCTTGAACGAGCAGGCGCGTGGTGTGCACAGCCTCTCCCTGGATGCTGTACGCCCGGCAGGTGTAGGCACCCCTGTCTTCCCGGCTGACGGAGAGCACCGTCAGGCTCCCGTCGCTCACCTGGGAATGACAAGGGAAGACCCTGGAGCGCGGGCAGGGACCCCAGGGGCAGGGGGGTGAACCCTAGCCCCAGCTCAGCACCCTCCCTCCATTGGCTCTCCCCACAGTGGAGAGCTGCCAGCGCTTTTAGGGCCCGATGAGAAATGGGTTTCCCCGCTCTGCAAGACTTCGGATATTAATAAACCAACACACGCGTTTCTGCTCGACGCCAAGGGGAAGGGAAAAAAAAAAATAAAATAAATAAATAACCCTCACAACATATTCATCTCCTGCAGAAGTGACTGGCAGGCGGCAGACTCCAAAGCGCTTCTGCCAAGCGCCCCGGCACCATCAGCGCTTCACAAGGAGCGGAATGCCTCGCCGGAGCATCCCCGGCTCCCGAGGGACCCTCTCCACCCCTGGGGTGGGAGTACCAGGGGGAGACCCCGGCTCGGTCGCTGTCCTCCCCGTGGGGCCACCTCGCAGCTGCAAGAGGAGCGGCCAAATTCCTCCCCGGGGACACAGCCAAGGAAGGACAGGCAAGGGATGGTCACCCCGGGGGTAGCAGCCCCCCCACGCACAGGGAGCCCTGCTCCCAGCCAGGCTTCCCACCCCCCACCCCCCTCATTCTGCCTCATCCTTCTATTTCAATTAGTAACAAATGATTCCTAATTACTCTCATTAGTGCCTGCGCTGATTCCAATGCCTGATTTACCAATTACAGCTCAGGGGGGAATCTCTGCCCGGGAGACTCTGGGATGCAAAAAGGGTCCTGGGAGGGGGGGGGAATGGGAAAAATCCTCCTTGCCCAAACCTGCCCCAGCCCCGCAGCACCCATCCTGTTCTCCAGGCTACAGCCCCCACCCCATCTCTGGGACCCAGCACAGCGCCTGGCCGGAGGACAAGCATTCCCAGGGAGCAGCTGGGGTGCCCTAAATGCTGGGGGGGGGGGGTGTCCAGCCCCCACCCGAAGGCAGGCAGCATTAGAGGCTGCTGCTCAGCAGAGATGGATGGTGGGGGGGAGGAATGGACATCTCAGCAAGGAGAAGTGCTGAGAAAGCACAGCTGGCTCCAGGCACGGTAGAGCTGCCGCCGTCGCGGTCCCATCGATACCATCCCCGCCGGCAGGGAGCCCGGGAGCCCCCCATGGTAGCCCCCACCGCCCACCTACCTGGTACTTGCCATTGGCACCCAAAAGTTCTCCCTCTTTCAGCCAGGTGACGATGGGCTTGGGGTTCCCGAACGCCATGCAGGTCAAGGTGACACTGCTGCCTTCCTTCGCTTCTACGTACTGCGGCGGCGTCTCCGTGAAAGTGGGGGGAGCTGTGGGGTAGGGGGGAGACTGTGGTGACCCCCCCCGTTTCACACGTGGCTGCTGTGGGTCTCAAAGGGGGGTGGCCAGGGGGACAGAGACGGGGGGGCTGCCGCCTGGAAATGGGGGACAAGCCACACATCCCCGCGGCGGGGCTGGGACCACCCCAAAGGCAAATGGGGCTGCAGGGAGGGGGACAACAGCGGCTGTCACGGGGCGGGGGGGGGGTGGGGGGGGCTGTCCCCAGGGACACCCACCGAAGGCATCCCCTCTGGGCCACATCGCATCCCAGCCCTGTCCCCTCTCCCCCCCAGCAGCTCCAGGGCACAGCACCACGTCGTCCCCCCATTGCACATTAACTTGCTATTGTCAAAACATGAGAAAACACTGCAGTGCAGATCGAAAGGCTCCTTCCTGATTAAAGAGGCTGGCAGGATTACAGCCCGCCCCTAATTACCAGCAGTTGTTAAAGCCCACTTTCGAGGAAGACAGGTTGGCAATTTAATCTGCTCGGGGAAAAAAAGAATTATATTTTGTTTCTCCCCAAATGATTTTTATTTTCCCCTAAGAAAATTAAGCATTGTAATGAGCCGGGGGAAAGCCGCAGCCTTCCCCCTGAAAGCAATTCCTCGGACCGTGAGTATTACAGTTATTATTTTGTTATTAAGCCCCTGCATGCCCTGTGCCGCTTTAAAACCTCAAAAGCACCCCATTTTGCACAGGGGGTCGAGCCTGGGGAGGGACAGGGCACCTGGGGCACCAACGGCCACTTCCAGCCCCTTGGGCCAGCAGTTCACAGGATCCATGCGCACCGTGGGAGCGAAACAGGCACCATCCTCCTCCTCGTCCTCTCGCTTCCCTCTCTCCCTCCTTCCCAAGCCCTCTGAGCTCGTTAGCAGGCAGGAGGAGGGCAGGCAGGCAGGGGGAAAGGAGGCAGCGGCAAGGCAGGGTGGCAGGCAGGGATAGGGCTGGCGTGCTGCACGGCCCTGCTTGCAAAGCTTCCGCTCGCTAATTGGGCTCAATTAGGTGGCTCTGCTCCGTGCCGCAGCCCAGCCGTCCCCAGGAAAGGTTAAATTAATTGCTCAAGGTCAGGCAAGACCAGCGAGGAGCTGCCGGTGCCCACATTTCTTCTCCAACCACCCTGCTGCAGCAGGAGAGGCACAGCCCTGCTGCTGGGCTAAAAATAAAGACCTCTCCTGATGTGGAGAACGACAGTTTGCTAATTAGTTTAATATGCAGCCTTAATAAAATGAAAAAGTAATTTGAGTAAATCTGAATTTCAAGAAAACAAAGATTTGATTTTCTGATCTGTTTGTTAAGAGGACACTCGTTCCCAGCCCCGTTTCTTGATGTCTCTCCTTCAAACAAGCTCCGCGTAATTAAAACTGCGCAATCCCTAATAAAAGTTTGTCCCTTTTTAAGTCACGCCCCAGCTGGAGCAGCCAGCCTGGATGACTTCAGGCTCGCTCATCTGCAAGGCGCAGATCCCGCCGAGGTCCGGCGTCCATCCGAAATCAAAGGGAAACCCGTCTCGGCACCACACGCTACCCCACGGCGACGCCGCAAGCCTCCCCACCGCCCCCCGCCGCGCTGGGCTCACCGTTGACCGTAAGGTGGACCCAGCTGCCGTTGTGGAAGGTGTCGTACTGCTGGTCCAGCATGAGCACTTTGCACTCGTACCAGCCCTGGTCCTCGGAGCGGACCTGCTCAATGCGCAGGGAAGCTTTGTCGTGCAGGCTGGCCCGGCCTGCGGGGAAATCACAGCCGTCGGCTCGGCAGCCCCCGGCTCCACACGATGACCCCACCACCACCACCAGAACCAGACCAGTCCCCCCAGAGCATCGCTGCAAGGGACGCCCCAGCCCGGTGCAGGCACCGAGCGGCTGCAGCACCTTTGGGACCGGGCAGCATCCCACCATACCCACTTTCAGGGCTGGTTGCAGCCGGCCGGTGACACGTTCGCCCATCTGGGGAGGGCAGAGCGAGCTGTGGTGGTCAGGCAAGGTGCCTCGAGCGGCGTCTGCCCGCAGCGATGCCGGCCTTCTGCTCCCATCCGGGGGCTGGCGGCGGTACGGCCGGCAAGCAGGCGCGCCCCAAAGCTTATCCCCGGTCTGGGAGCCTCCCAAAAAGCAGGGTGGCCCTGGGCTGACCCCGTGCACAGCCTGGGAAACTGGGGCTGGCAGCAAAGCAGCCAAGAACCCACACCCTAGCCCGGCGGTCACTGGGCTCCAGCATTGCTCAAGCATGAGCTGAGTTTGGCAGGGCTCAGCCCAGGCTCAGGTGCTGGCATCCTCCCAGCTGCAGGATTTCCCAGGGCAGCAATTTCAGTGGAGGAAGCCCCACAGAGCCTGGAAGCAGGATAAGACCCAGGGAAGGTCCTCAGGATGGTGCTCCCCAGGGAATGGCATATAGAAACGGGTCTGTCCTACCACGCCACTCACACTCCACCACTCAGGGCTGGTCCCCAGCCCAGACACCCCACCAGAAGCCACCGGCCACGTTGGGCAGGTGGCACGTTGGCGAGCTGCCACATGGCCTCTGCAGCTCCAACTTGCCACCTCTGCCCAGCACGTGGCCCCGGATCCATCCCCACCGTCCCCCCAGCATCCCCCCTCTCAGGCTCACAGCTGCTCTGGGGTGCAGCGGCAGCAGCGGCAGCCGCTGCCACCACGCATTACCCTGGGTTTCTCTGCCTTGCTTGCTCCCGTCCCACGCAGCCCAGCTGGCTTCTTAGCACTGCTGCTTAATTAAAACCAACTGGGTGGAAAGCGAGCAACGAGAGGAAGAGCCCCGCGCGGTTTCCGACAGAGGAGCGGATGGAGCGGAGCAGCGCATCCCAGGCTGCGCCGCAACCGGGACCTGGCACGTCCCCCTCGTACCCACCCACGCCCCCCGGACTCACCGGCATACTCCGGGTCGACATGGGGAGGGTAAAACCCAAACTTGATGAAGATGGGTATGGGGACGCCGAACTTGAACCACTCCACGACATAGGGAGGGGGCTGCCCCGTGAGCGGGTGGATCACGTCGCATCCCAGGATCACGCTCTCGCCAGCGCGAGCGGTCACGAACTCGGGCTCCTCCCTTGAGCCGAGGGCACCTGCAAGGGGGCGAAGGAAGAAACTGTGGCTGATCCCATCCCTGGATGCCGGCATTGGCGTTAGCCGGAGGACCGGGACTCCCGGGAGGGCCGTAGCGGAGATGATGCCCATCCCTGGCCACGCGGCTCTGCGGAGGGTATCACCCCAGGGTTGGGTCTCCCTCACCCTGAAACCCACGGGGGGGGTCCCCAAGCCCCTCCACCCAGCTCCAGGGCTACCCCAAGCCGTTACAGGACTCAGGAGGGTGACCTTCAAGTACCTGCTGCTCTGGGATGGCTTCCCACCCCCTGCACCGGGGTGAGGGTGGTGCCCAGCGACCCTGCAGGGGTTTCGGGGCCCCCCTGTTCTCAGCAGAGGGGGTGCCTGGAGCACGCCTAGCGCTGCTCCCCACCTAGCAGCTCCGTCAGGGCTGCCCCGCGTCCCTGCAGCGGGGAAAAGGCTGCTTTTGCAGCCCCGCTTGCGCCCCTACATCCTCCGGTGAGTGGGATCGAGCACGCAGGGACCACCGACCCGCAGATCCAGCTTTCCCACAGGAGCTGCCCCAGGGTGAGCAGAGCCACCGGAGCAGCGATGCTCCAAGCCAAGCCCACCCGTCCTCAGGTATCCCCAAGAGCTCCGGGCCTGAAACCCGGCTGCAACCTGTGCATCGAGTCTGGCACCCTGCCGGCTGGGGTAATTAAACAGGGCTTTGGTCTCAGCCTCAAATGAAGGCACCGCTCCACCCCGGCCGTGCCTCCCCGCTCAGCTGCAGCCTGTCGTCATCCTGCTCTCGCCATCAGCAGCAAAGCTGCATCCTCAGCACGGCTTTCAGAAAGGGAGAGGGAAACCCAAGGCTGGGGGGGGTGGGGGGAGCCAAGGGGAGGTCCCCAAAACTGCAGGCACAGGGTTCAGCCCCACATCTCCCTTCCCATCAAGGAAGGGGCCCCCCCATCTTTCCTGGCACCACGCGGCCACCGCCTGCTCCGGGGGGGATGCTCGGGGAAGCACGTTCCCACTCCTCCGCTCCGCTCCTCGGGGCTGCCGGTGATTGGCGGCGAGTGACATCACCGCTTCCCCGCCACGGGAGCCGAGCATCACCGGCTATTTTTGGCTCTGGCACAAGCGCGTACCGGCAAGAGGCCCGCGCCGTGCCACCCAACGGGCACGCCGGCCGAATCGCCCCCATGGGAAGGGGAACGGGCAAAGCCGGCTGTGCCGACAGCCCGGGACCGTTGCCGAAACCCCCTGCGAGGTGTGACACTGTAGAGGAGAAGAGCCCCGTGGGCCAGGCAGGCGTCCTCTGTGCCCGCAGCACCGGCAAGCCAAGCACCGGGGCTGGATGGCGGCCGTTTAAACCGGGAGGGCTGGCTGGTGGCAACGGGGAGGGCGACGCCAGGATGCGGAGCCGCGAACCCCCCTTTGCATCACCCCAACGACGGCTCTCGCACCTCTCCATCCCTCCTTATCGCTGGCGAGCTCGAGCATTCGCACCCTGTCAGCGGGGACAGTGTCAGCCCTCCCCTGGCATCCCGACCCCACTGCACCCATCCAGGGGGCTGGGAACCCCCCTCCCTGCCCACGGCCCCCCCCCCCAGCGCCGATCAGGGACAGCGGCTGTCACATGCTGCTCAAGAGCATCCAAGGACGCACGCTTCCCCGGCCACCTCGCCGGAGCGAGCGGGTCCCCGGCACCTCGCCGCCTTCAAAAGGACAGTCCTGCTTTCCAGCAGCGGCAGAGGATGGAGGCGGCAGTGCCACCAGCCCCTTCCCGAGCCCCCCCGCCCCAGCCCACCAGCTCCTTTGGGTACCAAGGTGGGATCTTGGTTTTCAGCTCCTCAACGCCAAATGGAGCCTGGGATGCTGACGCTTACCCGGCTGGAGAAGCACACCGCCCAAGAGACCACCCAGATGCCCTGGGGATGGGCACCGGGGAGCCACGCTCACAGCCCTCCACTGGGATCCCCTGACCGGCTCCCCCAGCAAACCAGCGGGTGACGTCCCCTGGGGAGGGGACGAGCCAGCCACCCTGCCGGACCCACGCCTGGCCAAGGCCGCCCGGCTGAAGGAAAATAGGTCAGCCCCAGCAGCTCACAGCGCCGGTGTCTGATCGCGAGGCCGGTGGGGAATTGCACGCACGGCTGAGCATCGCCTCCCCACACGCACGGCCGACTGGCAGCCGCGGCGGCTAACCGGCCCCCGGCTCTCCCCAGCTGCCACCCACCCGCCACCGGCCCCCGTGCCCTCCTGTCCCCGTTTCCAGAGACAGCAGGAACGCAGCGGGGAGGTGTTTTACAGACCCCTCCTCGGGTCTCCCCAACCTGCTAACACTGCGCTCCCAGTGCCGACCAGGTTTTCCTCCCAAGTCCTGGCTGCTGAAGGCACGTGAGCGGTGGAGACCGCAGCTCGCAAGTCAAAGAAGTGTTTCTCGCCCCCACGTTTGTGGGGAAACGCTTGAAAACAATCCACAGACGCCAGAAGAAGCAGAGCGCAAACAGACGAGGTATTTTTAAACCCACTTGATTTTTCCCAGCCAAGTTCAGGGGGGTTTCAAGGCTTAACGTGTGGTTTGGAAATAGGGTCAACATCGGGGAGCCGCAGCGGGGACACGAACCCCAAATCCCCCCTCGGTGCGGGAACTCGCGCGAAGCTGGGGGATGCCTCATAAAGAAAAACAAGTAATCAACAGGCTTCGTCATCCAAGCAGATCCAGGAAAAATAAAAGCACGCTGTGTGCCAGGAGGCAAGAATACAAGATGCGGAGGTGGAGTTGAACAGCATCCCAAAGGGAGAGGAGGGAAAGCTGCTGCCACGTAGAGACGGTGCCACCGCGGGTCTTCCCGGGATGGCGATTGCCAAGGCTGGGAAGACCCTCGGCCAGGCCCGGGCATCCAGTTCCTCCCATCCCGAGAGCAGAGACGTAAGGCAACTGGGGACTCGGTGAAGCTGGTGGTACCCAGCACCTCAGGCGCACTCGCTGAAGCGGGACCCTTCCTGCAGATGCTCCGCGAGAAGGATGCGGCCGTGGCAGAGCGGGTTTCCAAATGAACTAGCACTGCACCTCGGCTTGCGGTGGGGATAAACGCCGATCCCACAGCCGAGGGACGATGGTGAAGAGCCCGGGAAGGCTGCCCTGCCCAGCGGACACCCATGCCCTGGGGTCAGAGAGAGGATCCCAACCTGACCCCCCACCCCAGGCGCTTGTGTCCCCATCCCCGTCCTCCCATGGGGATGGGCTGAAAGAGCCTGTGGACCTCTCCTTCCCACCGAGCGGAGACACGATCTGCTCTGACACATCCTGCTCACATCAGCGGAGGCGGGATATGGCGGGGATCTCTGAGGACAAGGCCACCGGCGTGGCATATGGAGGCCAGCAGGGAAGGAGAGCAGGCAGCCAGCACCACGAAAGAAGCAGGGCAGCGACCGCAGCCTGCACCAGGGGTGGGGGGGACACCCGTTCCAGGGACCCAGCCCCCAGAGCCAGTGCATGGGATGCGGGGAGAGCTGCCTGCCCCCCCCCCCAAACAGCTCAGCGGGGGCTGCAGCCCCCCACTGCAAGTTTGGACCCGCAGCCCCGTCCCCGAGAGCATCCGCCTGTCCCCTGGTGGGGGTAACCTCGGGGGGGGGTGGGGGGTTGGGAACACAGCCCTCGCCCCCTCCCCCAGCGGGAAAGCAGCATCTGGGCTTTCAGCGCGATTTCTGCGTTTTAAACCCGATTTTCCAGATGGATGGAGGGCGACGCGCAGGTCAAGTGACGTGCCTCAAGGTCACGCGGGGCCAGCGGAGGAGCAGGATTAGCTGTGAGGGGTGGCTCGGCACCCCGTTCACGGCAAGACGGTGCCTTCAAACCCCCGTCCCCGGGGACAAGGGGTGTCCCGTGGGACCGCCAACACCATCCCCACGCAGGCAGGCAGCTGCCCTGGCACCCCCAGGGGAGCACGCGTGCCCAGGGTGCTGCCCCACGGCAGCCCCCCACCTCCCACGGTGGGGTCCCCACTCCCCACGATGACACAGGTGGGACGGTGCCCAGCTGGGTGACGGCTCAGCGAGCGTATGTGCTAGCACAGGTCGGTGCTCAGAGAGGCACAGAGATGGAGCGTGCAAGAAAATTACTTCCCTGGGGGCACCCCGGTGTCCCCGGCACCCCCTCCCTCTAAACGCCACCGGTCCAGCGTAGAGCATCCCCACGTGCCACACAGCAGCCGCCTCGTGGGAGCCATCATCTCCCAGCAACGACCAGCAGCTACCTGCGCGCTCCCCGCGAGCTCCCTCCACGCGCCGCAGGGCCGAGCGAGCGGAGCAGCTGCGGCAGGAGGCTGGAGCCGAAATCGCTCCCAGGCGAGAAATCCTGCGCCCAGAGAGCGCTGCCGGCGGTACTGTGCCCCTCAACCCAGCGCATCCAGACCCACATCGCGCCGGTACCCACGGGCAGGCTGCTCGCATCGCCCTTCCCGCGGAGCGGCGCGTACCACCCCGATGCCTTCGCAGCCCTCCGATGGTAACTGGGATGCAGGCAGCGCTCTGAGCTGCCCGCCAGCAGCTCCTGAATCACGCTGCTCCTGGCTCAGGCAGCCCTCCCACCAGCGCCAGCCTCTCCATGGTGAAGCAAGAGGAAGGGAGTTGTTTTTCCAAAGGCCAGCTGGTCGCCCAGGGCCCGCCGCTCCGCTCGGGAGATGCCTACTGCAGGGGAAGGGAGAGGGAAGAACTCCTCCATCGGCACGGCACGGGGCTGGACCCACTGCTCACCCATCTGCAGGGCTTCTCTTCCAGCCTGAAGCCACGACCTCCAAGACGGAGGACTGGAGGTGAACGGGAGCTAACCCATCGCGCCACAGCTCCGGAGAGGAACTTGCAGGGTCCACCCATCACCAGCGAAGCCGCATCTTCCAAGTCAAAAGCCAACCAAGCCGGGAAAGCATCACCGCAAAAACCCTCAGGGAAGCCAAGTCGACGACCGAGACGCGCGCTCCCATCCAACAGGTCCAGAGGAGCAGAAATCCTCCGGGGAAGGATGGAAACGGGAGCTGGGCCAAGCCCCTTGGCCGCTCCCAGTGCCAAACCATTCCCTTGCCAGAGGAGAGTGGGGCCAAAGCCGCACGTGTCAAAGCCGGTGGCTGCCGGTCCAAACCCCTCCACGGCTGACGAGGCACCAGCCCTCGCGTGCAAGGGCTCTGTGCCGGGAGCGAGTAAGGGATGCAGCACCGGCACGGCCACGGCGAGCCGCTCTGACCGGCCAAGGTCAGCGCCGCGAGCATCACCTGCCGCTGCATCCAGGACGGGGGGACACCTCGTCGACGGGAGCCCTCGCCCAGGACGGGCAAAGCCGAATCCTCGCTCCGCAAACCGCGCCTGCCAGATCCGCAAGCATCCCCGTGCGGCGCTGCGTCACGCTCGTGGGAGAGGGAGGAAAAGCCCCTCGGCATCGCGGCACCGCTGGGAATGCCAGGAGGCCGGATCCCTCCTCCGACACCCACTCCCGGCGCGGTCACGTCCCAGCACTCCTCCCCCACGCCGTAAGAGTGGATAACGTGCCCTCCTTCCCTCTCTGAGCCGATTAACGCCTGGAAAGCCCCCGGAGAGCCAGGCCAGGCAAGAGGGCTGCTCAGGGCCAGCGCTGCTGCATCTCAGCCCGACTCAGCGAGGAGGAGGCGGCGTGGGAGGAAGGCCACGGCCACGGGAAAAGCCCCAGCGAGCGCGCTGGCGCGTGGCGAGCCCCAGCCCTGCTCCGAAGCCCCGTCCCCAAGCGACGGGGGGTGACGGCCCCCCACGAGGAGGGGACGGTGCTGGGGCGAGTCCCACAGGCTCCCCCCGTCCCCACGCAGCCCTCCCGCGGGGGCCGCGCCGGCCCGCAGCACCCCCTCGCCCGCTACGCCCGGCGCCCACCCACGCATTACTCACGGCGCGCTCATTCATCACGTACACGCCGCTCCGTCGTACGAGCGGCACCCCCGCGCCCGGGGTCCCCGGCGCGCCACCACCCGCCCTGGCACCGGTTCGGGAGCCCCATCCAAGCGGTTCCAAGGTATTTCCAAGTTCCCAGGCACTGAGCTCGCCGCTCTGCTCCTCTCCCTCCACAAACCCCTGCTGCAAACCACCGCCTCGCCACGCCGCAGGATGCATTTCAGGCAGGCAGCAGCCGGCCGCCGCTCAACAGCGAGAGGGGGGCCCCGTCCCCCAGAAAAGGGCAGCCCCATCCCGACGCCACCATCCCACTCCCCCCTGCCATCGAGGAGCCGGCTGCCAGGCAGAGACGCCAAGGGTCCGTGGCAGGGTGCGGATGCGACCCCGCGCGCTCCAGGAGCGCCGTGATGCAGCGGGGAGGCGGGGGAGGTTGCGGCACCCCGGCGCACGCCAAGGTGCCCCCTCTCCCAGCCCACCCGCGCCCGCCGAGGCGGCGTTCCCCCGTGCCGTGGGGTGGGGAGCGGCGGTGGCCGCCAGCCAGGCATCGCTTGCTGCCCGGCGGCCACCGCATCCCCACGGGCAGGGCTCGGTGACGCCCAGGGCACAGGTCCCGGGTCCCAGCCCGGGTAGGGACCACCGGGGTGGCAAGAGCCACCCCGCGCCCGTCGAGGTACCGGCAGCGGAGACGGGAGACGGTGCTGCACCGGCAGCGGGCAGCTCCCCTTCTTCCTGCAGGGATGGCTGGGGGGGAAGGAGGGGGCTGGCAGTTAAAGAAAAAGAAGCCGGAGCAGGAAAATCAGGGTTATTCCCCGCCGCTGTCTCCCTCCTGACCTTGGACAACCCTGTGCCTCAGTTTACCCTGGCGCAGCAGCCTGCCTGCAGCGGAGGGGGAAGGAGGACAGCCTCCCCTGGGCAGAGGGGAGCAAAGTCACCCCCAAACCCGCACAGCACAGCGGGGGGCTCTGCAGGGAAAGGCACCGAATCCCTTTTGCATTTCTCCTTGCCCAGCCGGGCTACCCTTGCAGGGAAGGAAGGGCAAACGCTGCCCGCGCCCCTCGGGGCTCCTGCCTGCTGCTTCCCCCCCACCCAGGCTGGGAGAAGAAAAAAGGGAGAAGGAGAAACGCTTGCCCGGCCAGGGGACCACGCTGCCCGGCTCCTCCCCCCCCCCCCCCCTTCGCAAGGTTGCCTTTCTCCCAAGGGGAATTTGCAAGCAAAGAAAGAACCAAAACCTGCCGCAAAAAAAACCCCCCTAGAGCCGCTGCCGGCTCCTCCTTCCTCAACTTCCCGACTTCCCTCCGGGAGGTCACTGCCAAAAAACACCCGACCGCCTGGGGAAGATGCATGGCGGGGGGGGGAGAGGAGGGGGCTCCCCGCTTCCCAACAGCCCCCCCCCCCCAAAAAAAAACCAAACAAACCCCAGCAGCGAGGAAGAACGAACTAGCCAGCGCCTACGCTGCAGCGCCGGCGCCCGGGGACACGGGCAGCGCTCAGCCCCCCCCCCGCTCCCCGCACAGGCGCCGGAGAGGACGCAAACCCCCCCCCCCCCCCCCCCGAGCCGCAGCGCGCCGCACCCCCGGGGCGTGCTCCCCCCTTTCCCGGTGCAAACTCCGGGACGTGCCCCCCCCCCCCCCCCCAATCCCCATCCCTCCCCCGGTACACCGAGAGGGGGGGAGGATTGCAGAGGCGGCCTCGCCGAGCCCGGTGGACACCCCCCCCCCCGACCCCCACCACGGGGGCACCCCGGAGGAGGACGTCCCGCCGCCCCCCCCCACTCACCTTGTACGGGCAGCCCGCGGGCACCGAGCACACTTGCTACCAAAGCGGCCACATACCAAATCATAGTACTACCGGTCCCCGGTGAGCAGCATCTTCCGCCAGCCGGGCGGCCCGGCCGGGGCGGGGCAGGGCTCCCCCGGGCCGGGGTTAGGTTCCCCGGGCCGTAGCGGGGCTGGCCGGGCCGGAGGGGCGGCTCAGGGCCGGCCGCCACCGGCCACCGCCGCTGCGCCCATGCCCGCGCCCATGCCGCCGCCTCAGCCGCCTCAGCCGCACCTGCCCTCCAACCGCCGCACGGCGCGGGGCGCAGCCTAGCCTGCGCCCTTTAGCGGCTCGGTGCCGCCCCCGCCTTCTTCCCATTGGACGATTCGCCGACGGAGTGGGCGGTGATTGGCCCGACGGTGGGGCCCGGGCCCGTTTCAAGGTGGGTTGGCGCGCGCGGGGCCCCTGCGCCGCAGTATCATGCGCACTGCCGGGAGCGGCGGGCGGTGCGCCGGATCGGTACGGTACGGTACGGCTCGGTACGGCACGGCACGGCACGGCTCGGCTCGGGGTCACCTCTGACGGCCGGTCACCTCCCGACCGGCTCTGCCACCCGCCCCGGAGCGGCGTCTCCTCCCGGTCCGCAAGTGGGCCCCCTGCACCGGCACGGTGTCACCTCCCTGCTCCCAGATGTGACCCCTGCACCGGCTCAGCATCACCTCCCTGGCTCCAGATGTGCCCCCCCCAGCTCAGCATCACCTACTCGTCCCCAGATGTGTCCCCTACACCAGCACAGCATCACCTTCCTGCTCACAGATGTGCCCCCTGCACCAGCTCAGCATCACCTCCCAGTCCCCAGATGTGCCCCCAGCTCAGCATCACCTACTCGTCCCCAGATGTGTCCCCTACACCAGCACAGCATCACCTTCCTGCTCCCAGATGTGCCCCTTGCACCAGCTCAGCATCACCTCCCTGGCTCCAGATGTGACCCCTGCACAGCTCAGCATCACCTTCCTGCTCCCAGATGTGCCCCCCCAACAGCTCAGCATCACCTCCCTGCCCCCTGATGTGCCCCCTGCACCAGCTCAGCGTCACATCCCTGCTCCCAAATATGTCCGCTGCCCCTGTGCCACGTCACCTCCCTGCCCCCTGATGTGCCCCCTCCACCAGCTCAGCATCACCTTCCTGCTCCCAGATGTTTCCCCTGCCCTGGTGCAGTGTCACCTCCCTGTTCCCAGCTCTGCCACCTGCCCCTGCTGCCATACATCACCTCTCTGACCCCCCCAATGCCACTTGGTCACCTCCCCACCATGGGCTGAGCCGCCGTCCCCCCCCTGCACCAGCTCCGCATCACCCCAACATCAGTTGTGCCATCTGTCCCTGCCACCTTGCACCACCTCTGGGTCGCATCCCTGCCACCTGCCTGGTGCCACTGCAACCTTATACCCTGCATCAGCTCGGGGTATCATGCCTCCCGCCATCTGTGCCCCCAACAAAGATTTGGCGTCACACATCCCCCCCCCCCCCCCCCCACCCGCATCAGCTGTGCCACCTGCCCCCTGCACCAGCTCACTGTCATCTCTGCCAGGACCCTGCACGGCTCAGTCACCTCCTCGCCACCTGCCACCTCACACCCAGCACCGGCTCGGTGCCACTGCCACCCCTTGACCAGCTGTACCACCCTCTCCTGTCACCCTGTGCCACCTGGGTCACCTCCCCCTGCTCCTGCTCTACACCGCTTGCCCCCATCCTTAACCCCCTGCGCCCTGTGACAGCTCTGTGTCGCCCTGTCCCCCCCCCCCAGGCCGTGTCCCTGGCACAGCTTTGTGCCCTGCTGAGCCCACCCCTCCGTTTGAAAAAAGAATCAGCTGCGGTCCGCTCCAATGGAAAACAGGTAGAAAATCAAAAGTCCCCCTGCGCTCTCCCGCCTCAGCCCACCTCTCCTCCCTGCAAAGACCTCTGGTGATGCCAGATGGGCAAACAGCCGGGCTCGCTCCCTGAGGAGCGTGCCAGCAGGAGAAACGGGCCACTGAACTTCCCCCGAGATGACAGGCAGCCCGGGAGGGGACAGGCTCGCGCGGAGAGTGGGGCACGCCGTTTTGTCCCCAGCACTCACCATCTTTCCCTTGCCCACACCGTCAGGAGAGTATCTGGGGAGAGGTTGGAGCAGCTCCCGATCTTCCCACCTCTTCCCATGCGCGTCCCGGGAAGAGGCAAAAAAACCCCAACCCTGTAGAGAATGCAGGCGTTTGAGGAGCGCGAGGAGCATCCCACACCTTCTCCCCGCAATTACGTTTATTGAGGGTCAGGCATCGGCGTGGCAGGAGGCGAGAGCCTGCAGGCGGCACGAGGCTCGGCAGAGAGCATCCCCCAGCCCAGCCCGAGCTCTCGGGCAGTTTGCTTCCCCAGCAAAATCCAAGACCTCATAAAAGTCTGACTCAGCTCTTAGTCCTAAGGTCTGAAGTGAAAGCTTGCAAATCCGCAAGGTAGGTTGGCGGGGTTGGCAGAGCCAAGGATGACCCTTGCGTTGGGGCAGATTTGCTCTCTAAGCTGCTCTCCGGGTCAGTGCAGCCTGTCTCCTGGAAGTCAGGTTTGCAGCAGCCCGGGAGGGCAGAGCCCCTTGGCCAGCACCCTCCCCGCTCCGGTCCCGCCAGCTGCAAAGCACCCGAAAAACCCCAGCCATCACCCGGAGCCCGTGAGGGAGCAAGCCCAAGGCGGGCAGAGCTCCATCCACCCTCGCCCAGCCGCTGAGAGTCGATATATTCTCATCCAGCTGGAGACCATGTTACCAGCCAGATCATCTTCGTGTCTTTAGCTGGGTTTTGCCACAATTTCAAAGAGGAAAAAAAATAACGAAGGGTATCGAGGACACCTACGCTAACACAGCCCAACCCGGGAGGCATCAGAAGCCCCAGCCCCGCTCCCAGTGCGTACGTCCCCAAGCCGAGCACAGCGCGGGGGCCCCGCCAGCATCCCTCAAGAAACTGGAAATATGGGCTTGGGTTGGAGCACGGCGGCTGGTTCACACCCTTGTTTCTCCAGACTAATTTGCTGGTTTTATGAAATCCATTCCCCACTGTTTTCACACTTCTCTCCCTCTCTATTTATAGCTGGGTTTATTTACATGAGCAGGGCACTCCGTGTACTTTCACGTCAGTCTGCGGTGGCAGAACTGGGAGCGGGTGAAGGCAGCAGGCAGCAAAGCGAGGCAAGGAGTACCCAGGTCCTCGGCCGCGGCCACCTCCTGCCCGCCACGTGGGAGGCAGGCAGGCAGGCAGCCCTCCCTGCCGAGATGGGAGCTGCCAGGGAATGAGCCGGAACCAAACGAGCCACGCACGCCCCAGACCCACACGTGTCCCAGACCCACACGTGTCCCAGACCCCGTCCGGCCACGGCAATGCAGCTCCCATGGGATGCGGGCGGCCCCGGAGCCGACACCTTCCCACCCCGCAGGTGAATCCCTTCTCTTTCCGAGGTGGAGCACCTCTGGCAAGCAGCGTTTCTCTGGGCTGAGCCGTATCTGTTTTTTGTGCCACTGGCCTGGGGACCCCCGTGGCCTCTCTGGCTCGAAAGGCGATGGAAAGGGGAAAAAAATTCATTGCAGACCAGGACTCGGTAAGACTGCCCTTGCCCTCCACCCCACCGCTCAGCCACGGAGAGCACAGCCTACCACGCACAGCTGAGTCACTTGACAACTGCCCAGCGATAAATTTACCACTTTGCCTAACAAGAGGGATAAAATCGTCGTTGCTTTTTGGGTTTTTTTGGAAAACTCTGGCCGATGAGGCAGGAGTCCTCAGATTAGCACAAGAGCAAGTGACTTGGGGGATGCAGCTCTCCCCATCGCACGTACGGTCATCTGGGAGAGATGCAGCCTTGGTCGAGCGCTGCTGCCAGCTCCCTGGGACTTGGCTCTCGGGGTCAGGGACGGAGGTTTAGGTTTGGGTATCAGCACAAGAAAAGCGGGAACGAACCGCAAATCCAGGCTGGACATTGAGAGACTTCCAGCCCTCGCAGCAGTGAGGTCCTGGTTCAACCTTTACACGGGGCAGCGAAACTACTTGCCGCTGGCGAGGGGCTGACGTGAAAACAGGGCTTCCCGGGGTGCGGGTCACTGCCGCTCTCCTCCTAGCCCCTCGCTGCCGGCAACCTGGCCGGGAGAGCAGGAGATCCAGACTCGGCTGCCTCCCACCTGGCCGCGGGATGCTCCAGCCTACACGGGGCTGAGTCTCCCTGCACAAGTACATGATTATTCACAGCCTCCAGCATTTGCATGGTGGAGTCACGAGTCTCACAACACCTGATCTCCCGGGAGAGCTGCCTCCTGCACTTCGGGAGGCAACGGCCCACATTCGGAAAGTGGGACTCGGTGTCTCACGGCATCCCACATCGCCCAGCTGTCACCTCCTCCCCGCTCTGCCCGGGGACCTGGACAAGGGAGCCCACCCCATCCCTGCCACCGAGGCGAGGAAGAGAGCTTCAGGGCAGGGACACGCAGGAACCCTGAAAACACGGGCACTGAGCACCGAAATGCTGAGCCAGCCTGCAGCGTCGCTGCACGCACGGCGAGCCTGCCACGGGAAAGACCAAAAAAGCCCCTCGACGGAGTCACTGGAGGATGAGCAGGCAGATGGGCTCGGCTCACGCCGAGCCGGGGTTAGGCTCATTCCCTCCCCGTCCCCTCTCCCATCGCCGGTGGCTCATCACCGGCGCGTGACTCCAGCTGGCAAGCAAGGAATAATATCCCGCCATGCCTTCCCGGCTCCACATCCAAGTCGTGGAATAATCCACCTGTGGCATTTCAGAAAAGACACACTAACTTCTGCGGAGAGGGGTCAGTTGAGTCACGTTAACAACTTTTTCCTCCTGTTAGCAGGTCTCCAACGTAGCTGATTACTCATCAGCCCACTAATAGACTCACTCACACAGCACTCCCTGGATCAAGCAGCAGCCATTGTCTGTCTTGTCTTATTAACCTCAAAGAAGGATCCGACTCTGGCAACGCGATACCCCATCCTTGTCTCGTCACCTACTTCTCCAGCCAAAATACATCTCTCCTCAGTGCAGGGCATCCCCAGCCCAGTGCCGGCCAGGGGAAGCCAACACCGTCGGGCTCAGCCTCGCGGCACCGCTCCGCGGGACCTCGGCTGGGGCAGATGCCGCCCGGGTGGGCTGGGAGACCCCAGACCCACGGCACCCACCTCCAGGCACCATGGGCTGGGGTTTGCTCCCCCGAGCAAGGGGCAGCGAGGCACTGCCGACCTCCCTGGGTACCCACCTCACCCTCAGCGCGAGGCAGACCATCCCCAAACTGGTGCCGTAGCCCCCCATCCTACTGCCCCACGTCCCCCCCAGCACTCCTGGGGCTGGCGGCCGTCTCTCCCCCCCACCCCCCCCCCCCGCAATCCTAAAAAGATGCCGGAGCGTGTTCTGCTCGGTGCCACCAACTGCAGCCCCCTCCAGCCTGGCAGCACCAGCACTGCCACTCCCCCCCCCCACCCCCACCCCCCCGCAGCACCCCAGCACTGCCGCCCACCCCATTACTCACTGGGCCTCTCTGGTACTGGGAACACACCTCCCCGCACTGGGAGCATGGGCACAGCACGTGCTCCTGGGGGCTGGGGGACTTGTCATCGGCGCTGTCATCGCCGTGAGTAATGACACTTTGTCTTGGCTTCCCCTAGCACGTCCCCAAAAAGCCGGGAGCGTGCATCTCTCCTTGCAAGGGGGGGGGGGAGCCCAGCTCCATGGCAGCTGCTCAGCTACCACCTCCCCTGCACCGGTGGGGAAACTGAGGCACGAAGGTTCGGCAGCACGGCTGCCCTGGCGGAGAGCTGGGCTCCCAGAGGGAGAGGGACAGGCTGGGCCACTTCAAACGTGCTACGGCAGACTGGGGAGGAGAGGTGACTCACTGAAGGTCGGGCGGTGAGCCTGGCTCAGCACCGTGAGGCAGACACTGCTGTCCTGGTGCTCCAACTTCTCGCTCTGGCATCCTTTCCAGCCCCTGCACATGCAGCGTGTCATCAGCTGTGACACACTCTGCTGACGTCCCTGAATCATGTGGCATCAACCTCGTCGGTAATTTCCAGCGGCAGGAGCTCCGAGCTCTTCCCTGCTGCAGCCAGGCACGCTGGGGTCCCCAGTGCCCGTGGCCAGAGCCCACCCATGGCTGCTGCAGGACCCTCTGCCATGCAAGTATTGCCCCCCTCCCTCAAAATCCCAGCAACAAGGGCATGTGCTGGCCCAGCTGCAGCAGGGGACAAGGCTGTCGGGGTCCCCTCCACAGCTGGACCCCGCAGCACCCCGGGAAGGGGACGGGCAGGCAGGTGCCAGGCTGGGCTCCAGCAGCAAAGGGGGCTGCAGCCCGCCCGGGGAAGCTGAAGGCGGGGGGGGGGGGGGGGTGGGGGGGTGGGTGCAGGCTTGGAAAGGGCTTTTGCTGCCGGAGAAAAGGGTTCTCTTGTAACGTGCCAAGAGGCAAAGGAGGCTCAGAGAAGCCTTTGTTCGGAGGGGAGCAGACATCGGCTGCAGGGGGCTGGAGCCACGCACCTCCCTGCCCAAGCTGCACCAGCCTGCTGTGCTTCTCCCTCAATCCGAGTATCCCTGGTCAGGGGCCAGCAGGGTCTCAGGGCTGCCCCCAAGGACTGAATAGCCCGAGACTGTCCCTTGCGGGATCACTTTGCCCACAGCTGTGCCAAGCAGCCCCCAGAAACCGAGCTGTGGGGAGCAAACCTGGGGGGGGTCTGCATAGAGGGGGGGGAGCAGGCAGAGCCTAAACTGCTGGGGGAACCAGCCGTGCGCCTCCAGCCCCAGCTGCCCCCCCCCCACCCCCCCCGCTGCTCCCTGCCCCACAACGTGTGGGCAAACCCTCACCTCCCGTAAACAACTGCCTGACAATCAGAGAGCTACCTGTAACAGGATTACTGGAGGCCACAGCCCTCCAAGCCCTCTGCTCCTGCACATGCAAGTGAGCCCAGGCAGAGTGAAAAAGAGACCATGGCCCTTCCACGGGTCCGCTCCAGCCGCCGCCCAGATGCCACAACGAAGGGCTCAAGGAAACACAGTGTGCCCGTTTCCCGTGCTGCCCCACAGCACACAACCCAGGACCGGTGGCTCAGCCCCGCCGGAGGCTCCCAGCTCTGCACCCTGTGCCTCCAAGCTCAGGGCATCGCAACGACAGCCCGAAACCTTCCCTGGGTCAGGAGGGACCTGGGCGCTCAGGGGATGCTGCAGTGATGGGGGCGAAACCCCCAGCCAGAAATCGTGAAGGCAGCGATACCTGCCTGCGGGTCCAGGGACCCCCCCAGGTCACCCCTTTACAGCCCTGCCATGGCACTCCCAGGGGACACAAGACATCACGGGGAGAGGGGAGAGCCTCCCGGGGCTCCACGGGAGATGTGGGGGTCCTGTACCACCAGGACGCACAGCTCCCACGCCTGTCCCTTCACAGGAGGCTGGCACAAACTAGAGGGATGAGTTGGCTAGTCCTCAGCTCGCTGCTGCTGAAACCACCCCAGCGAGCCAACCCGGCCGGGGAGCTGCCGGCATCGCTTCCCCACAGCTGGGCTTGGCCCCGAGTCGGCTTCCCCCCCAACCCTCCCTCTCCGCCAGGCAGCAATCAGCCCTGCATTCAGAGGGCTGCCTGGGAAGATGATTAAGCAGCGAGTCAGACCACTTTGGGGACAAATGTGCAATCAGCCCTTGGGAGCACGCCTTGCTCTCCTGGAAGGGCGACGCAGCCCCAGGGATGCCCCGAAGCAGGCTGCGAGCCTGGGCAGCTTGGCACCCTGCTTTTGCTGATTGTCCCCCATCCCCAAAAGCAAAACCTTCCCCTGGGATGCTCACCCACTCCTGCTTCATCCTCCTGACCCAGGAGCTCCCAGCTCGGGCAGAAGGACCATGAAAAGGCCCCCCCATCTACCCATCTTCGCTGATGAAAGGGCTGAGGATGGTCCTGGGAGGGGAGCAGCTGGAAACACTCAGCTCCAGGCCTGTTCTCCCCCCATCAGACAGCATCAGGAGACCTTTCGGGGCCCCGAGACCCTGGGCGACTCGTGACTGACGTGTGCCCCAACCCCGCTCGGCTGCAATAGCATCCCAAATAACTACCTGGGCAACATGACAGCCATGCTTTGACCCGCCAAATTCAGGGAGTCCCCCCCCCTCTGCTGTTGCCCTGGTCCCGATTCTCCCGGATTTGATCCCCCAGATAACAACCATTTCCCTCCCCATCTCGGGCACTGGTGTGTCGATACTGCCACACACTGACATTTCTTTCCTCGGATGCCACTTATTTATAGCATGCCTGACCTTTTCCCCAAGTTTACATCCTCCTTTCCCTTCCTTTCCACCCACCGAGCGCTGAAAACCACCCCCGGCTTTCTCCCAAGCCCGGCTGTGTGCAGACATCCCCCAAGGCCCAGCCGGGATGCGGTTTTCCAGCATCCCCACCAACAGCACGGGAGGACAAAGCTGGGGGTGTCCGTCGGGCACGAGCCCCCTCCTTCCTTCTGCAAGGAACAGCTTCCAGTTAAACCAGCTGCCCGGCTGCTCTTTGAAATCCAGATGGCCCCATAATTCTTGCTGGGGAAGAACAGAAAGGCCATTTCACCGCAGCCCCTTGCAAAGGCAGAGCCGGGGAAAGCAGCCGGCTCGCTCTGTGTGGGTGGGATTTGCCAGCGAGTTGCAGGGAGGCTGGAAGGGCAAGGGAGAGCCGGGAAAGGTTCGGCACACGGCGTTGCAGCCCAGCTCAGGGCATTTTGGTGCCGCTTCTTTGGGCTGCAGGGAAATCTTTCCCCTTTTCCCTTGCCTGTAGCAAGACCTGACTCCTGCCGGGATCCCCCATCACTCGCTCCTTGGGGAGTGCAGTGGGTCGCCGAGATTCCCCCCTTGCGGGCACCTTCCAGCACCCAGCCTCAGCCCAATTTGGGAAAAATCTCTTCCTGGGACTGGAGATGCTGCTCCAGTGGCGAGAGGGAGGGAAAGCACGCTAGAAAACCATTTAGCTTCAGCAACCAGCCCTTAGCAGTGTAAACCCCCTTGTTCCTGCCAGCCGGGGGGGGGCGGCTTTGGGTGCCAAAGGGTATCCCGCCTGCCGGCCCCTTGCCCTCCCCGCTGTCCATCCATCCATCCCTCCCCAGGCGGTGGGTTCCAGCGGCTGCCCCAGCGCCCCAACCCCACGGCAGCTGGCCCCACGCTGCCTGTGCTGCTCTAATTACTCCTCTCGCACCCAGCGCCGGGCCCTCCGACCAAATTACGATCGATTTTTCGCTCCAGCCCAATCAATGCCATTGACTGAGGCATCAGAAAGACAAATCTGGGCTCCCCACCCCGGAAAGGCGGCGGCAGCCTCGGGGGGGGGGGGGGGGGGGGGGGATATGCCACCGTGCATGGTGAGATGTGGGATGCGCAGGGCTGCCTTCGCTCGATGCTCTCTGTCCCCAGAGCCATATGGATAGGGCAAATGCCTTTTAAGGACCTGAAAGCACCAGCTCGCTTGTTGTCCGGCCACTGGATACAAGACAACCAGCAGCAGGGATCAAGCTCCTGGACCACACAGCCCCAATCAGCCAGAAATCCCGGGCACCGAAGGACTTCCCTCCCGAAACCTCCTCCCGCTCTGCCCAGCTCCTACTCCCATCCATGAGGGAAAGGATTTTTCTCTTAACCTGCTGAATCAGCAAATCCAGCCCGTAACCAGGGCTGCATCCCCGTCACCTGAATTAAGCAGCAGCGCTATTTAATAGCGCGGGCAGCTGATGAACCAGCTAGCCTGGGAAGGGGGAGAGCTCACCCGGGCAGCAGTCAGCCCTGCATGGGATGGGGAGGCTGCGGTCCTCCCCCTGCCCCAGCCCGGGGACGAGCTGTCCTTCTCCATCACACCGCGCGAGGAACCAAACCCCAGCCCGGAGCTGTGCTCCCCGGTAGCCGCAGGCAAGGCTGCAGCAGGGAATAATTGAATCAGAGCCCTGACAAGGGATCGCTGGCTAAACCTCCCCCTGGCCCAGTGTTACACAGATGGGAAACAGGGGGGGCTGGCCCTGAACCCCCTCCTCCTGTGCCTCCCAGGAGCAGATAATAGACCCCGCATGAGGAAATTACAAGGAATTTGCAGCCATCCCATCTAATCCACAGGAGAGACATCTGAATCCTACAAGGAGCATTTGGCTTCTGGGTACAGAAGAGCTTAGAGACATGCAGAGGCATTAAAAACACACATGGGGATTAAGCTGGGAAGTGGGAAGGGAGAACACAGCTGGAGACCACGGGTGGCTGCAGGAGAAGATGCTTGGGGCTACCTAAGGGCTGTGGGTAAAGAGGCTTTAGGCAACGTCTAAGTGTCCCAGTGCCCTGATCCAGCCTCAGAACCCGAGGCAGCAGGGATGGAGGTAGGAACCCACGGGATGCTGCAGGACAGGTGGGATTTGACCAAGGTGTGCAAAAATAAGGTGTCATGGGGTTTGGGGCTCCAACACCCAAGCAGGCACCGAGCACTGCAGCACATGCCCAAATCCACAGCCAGGTGTGAGCATCCTGGCCTCGGGCAGGGCAGAGCGAGCCCCGAGCATCCCCCCTGGCCAGGTCTGTGCTGGTGGGGTCTTCCAAGGATAGACTTTGGCAACGTCCCTCATCATTTAGGATTTATTCTGATCATCTCTAATCCTCCGCCTTGATTGCTGAGGCTCCCAATCTCATTAGCTGGGCTACGCTGAGTCGTTATTTATGTCGGGGGGTGTTTAAAATTGATATTAATCCCATCTCGATAATCTGGCATTTATTGATTTTTATTTTTAACTTCGCATTTTAGTAAGACAAGCCGAGGCAGCTCCCTGTTTGCAGGGGCGGCCCCAGCCCTGCACCCCCAGCAAACCCTCAGCGGTGCAACGTGCGCTGCCCTGACGACACCGAATGCTCCCAAAATCCTGGTTGACCCCAACCCACTGAGGAGATGTTACCTCCGGCTTTTGCAGGCTGCGAGCATCACCAGGGGCACGCCAACGTACCCAGCCGTACTGACCCCCAGTTGCTCTCCTTTAAACCTGTTATTATCATTTTTCTTAATTATCACAGAAAGAGGCAGCTTCCGCTCGGCACGTTTGGGGACATCCGCGCTGGCAATTGCCTGATGAGGAAGGAGCCATTAGCACGCCGTCAAAACAGCTTCTCAAAAACGAGCTTTGACAAAATTGTCACGGGAGAGGCAGGGGGAGCGAGGGAGCCCAGCGCAATTGTACATCATTTTGACAGCTCGCATTAAGGCAACTTCAGGCACCTCTGGGAAATTACCTCCCCCTTAAACAGAGCTCGCAGCAAGCGCGGCGCCTGAGGGGCGAGCTCGGCAGCCCGGGCAAAGCCACCACCGGGCAGGATTTGGCCTCGCTGGGGCAAACCAGGGCAGGAGGGTGCTGGATGCACACGTTTGTGCGTGGAAACCAAGGTCCCCGCGCCTCGGTTTCCCCCAGTACAAAGCCCTCTTGGCTCCCAGGGCAAACGCAGAAGCAACGGCTGCTGAAGTTGCCGCAACCTGGATGCTCGGAGGGGGATTTTCTCCAGCCCCGAGCTCCCCTCTTCTAACTCACAGGAACAAGCCACCTCTTTGCTGCAGCTCAGAGTAAATGGCTGTTTACCCACCTCCTCTCTAGACCCACGGCAAAAAGCAAAATGCCAACAACTTTGGGAACAGCTCGTGTTTAGCTTGGCAGGATGGCTATTGTTCCTACATTGCAAATGCATGTATCACACGCAAATGTTTTGAGCGAAAGCAAACTGTTCCCCCCAGTCCTGCTACAGCAATGGCAAGCGTCGTCTTACAGCTAGAGGCACGTCAAGATGGGCTTTTCAGGGTGAAGCCACCTCCAAAAGCTCCCTCCCCAAGTTATGGGGTGGGAGAAAAGCAGCTGCAACATCCCACCCCAACCCCATAGTAAACCCATCCTTACATCCCAATCGCGCTGCTCTGGGCACATTTGAGGCCGAAGCCGGCAAGTTGTTTGCACAAGGTAAGAGAAGGCTTGATGGAGCAAAGCCAGGGAGTCAAGCGCCAGGATCGCACCGGCTCTATCAAGCGCCTCGAGAAGCTCTTGGGGAGAAAACCAACGCAGAGGTGACGGTCCAAGGGAGAGGTGTGGGGATGGGGAGGGCAGCTCAGCAGCCTTGCTGTGTTTTTAGCTCCTGGTTTTATTTAAGAGCCAACAGTTTAATAAGGAGGTTGTTTTGATTGGAACTCCAGTCACTAAGAAAAACACAGGGGCAGTAAATATATAAAAATAGTCATGTTTCTAAAGGTCCTGTGGTACCTGCCTAATTAAATGGAGCGTTTTAATTACAAATCAAAGTTAGTGCCATTTTAAAAAAAATAACCTGCAGGCATTCGCCTTGATTTGAAGAGCAGCTGACACCGACTTAGAAAAACAAGCTTGGACCCACTCGTTTGTAATGGCACCAAAGCCGATTCGGAGGGACCCCGGGTCGGGCCACAAACGCAGAGGGAACTGGGAGAGACAGGCACGCATCGGCACGCAGAGGTGACACGGAAAAGCAGCTCCGTAAAGAAAACGAAGAGCTGAAGGGCAGAAACGATGCCAGCCTCCCCCCTCTTAACCCCCGGGCACTGAGGAAGCCAGGAGGAGATGCACCGCTTGGAAAATAGATGGATGTTTTATGGCAGTGCCTGGTTAGCCTGGTGGGATGGCTTTCCGTCAAGCAGCGATATTGCCAGCGTTAAAACAGGGCAGGTGGAATACGGTAATTCCTAAAATGTTGGGTGAAGAGCTGCTTCATTGCCCCCCCCCCCCCAGCCCCTCTTGTCAGGTGGATGTTTAGAGGAGCGGACAGAGACCGGGAGGTTTGGGGTCCAAACCCGCTGCAGCTGCCGGGGGTCCCTCACACTTTGCTCCTACCAGGGAAACCCAGCGCTGGAGGTCCTGACTGTCGCTTGGACCCAAAGCAGGAGGTTGCTATGCCCCTGGTCCAGGGGTAGAGGAAGCTGGTGGTACCCATAAGATGCTCCTCAAAGCCAGGCACTTCTAGCCCAGGATCTGGGAACAGCTAAGCAGCAGTCAGTAAAACGCTAGAGAACTGTAGCCATCAAGACATGTGCATCAAGACGCCAACCATCTGGGCGCACATGATGAGCAAAAAGCCACTTGCCTGTGTTGTTCCTGACATCCCGGTTCCCATACTGCCAGCGTCGGGCACCACCTCTCTGGGGCTGGAGATACCCAAGAGCTTTTCATCCTTCCTTTCTTCCCCTCTACCCGAGTGATGCACAGCCATCACCGGAGGCTGTGTGACTGACAGCTCCCTGCCTAGCGCTCCGAAACATCTCCCCAGCAATTACCTCCACAAAAAGTTATTAAGAAATGTCTTTGGAAGGGATTAGAATGGCACTCATTAAAAAAAAAATTGGCATGAAGAACTATGTATATTGCAAAACAAAATGTGTTGCTTTTTAATATGTTTTTATAACCCAAACAAATTTGTTTCTCACACTCCCAGGCTGGAAAAAGGAGCCGTCCGACAGTTTAGGATTGCAGTTTGCAGTCAGCTCCGCCAAAGAATCTGTTGCAAAGCTGTCGCAGCAAATAAATGCCGTTTCCCTGCTGTGCTGCAGCTCCGCCGGCACTCTGGTCACCGCACCGTGGCTTGCACGGCGGCCGCGGCTCCCAGCACCGCTGCAGGGCGGCTGGGAAGGCGAGCAGGAGCTCTGAGCCACAGGGAAAACAGCCGGAAAGCAGCAGCCACGCGTACCTGCGTCACCCCCCGGCTGACAAGGACACGGTGGCCTTGCACGAGGCTTTCTGCAGGCAGCGCAGCCTCTGCAGGGGCCTCGCTCCGCTCCCCCAGCCCCGCTCGCTCTTGCTCCACGGACTGCACCAAGCTCCACGTGCCGTGGCCTCGCCAGGGCGGCCGGGCACTGCCCGTGCCGTGGTTTGGAGGACAGAAACCCTCGGCTCGGCTCCCCATCCCCATGTGCTCCTTCCTCCACCAGCATTTGCATTTCCCTCTCGCCGCCTGGGCCTGACTCCTCATCAGCAAAAAAGGGAGGAAAGAATCACAGCAGATGATTTTATTATTTTTTTTTTTAATGGAAACAAACGTACAGCCCCAGCTCCTTGAACCCTGGCAAGGATGCAAAGGCGTTTGAATATACAAACGTCTCCCTGTTGGTGCTGCAAAGCCAGAGACGGGCTGGGGGGATGCGGCACCAGGCACAACCGGAGCAGCTCTGCAACCTAAAGCCAAGGCAGGCTGGGCCACAGGAGAACACCCGTGGGGACCCACCAGTGCCTTTCTGACCCACCGGAGAGCAAGCCGCGGCAGAGAAATGACCCTTATATCCTTGGTCAGCTGGGAAAACGCCCCAGAACCGAGCATCCTTCAGGATCAGGGGAAGGCAGAGCAACTCGCTGCTCCCAAATTACCCGCACGGGCATCCCAACTGGAAGACCTGGAGACTCCTGACTGATTCCCTGAGGGGGTCCAAAGAAATTACACGCAGACACACACCCCCCCCTTGCAGGAAAGCTGCCTGCAGCAAGCAAGGAGCCATCCCAGCCAACCCCTGGGGACACACACGCAGGGAGCCTGCTCTGCTTTGTGCTCAGAGAATGGCTGATTCACGCTTTTTCCAGGCATCCCCTGCAAAACCTTGGATAAGGACAAACCTCAAAGCTGAGCGGGTGTCTTCCACAGCGCACCACGCTGGGCTTCCCTTCGGGAGGGATGCTGTGAGCCAAAACCATGTATTTTTTTTGTAAAAACACAAGAGAAGGCCTTACAACTTAATTAAGGAGAACTGACCCCCCCTGCGATAAATCAGCCCAGCCCCAGACACCTGCTGCTCCCCCCAGTTGCAGCTCCGACCCTCAGAGCCTGCTTATTTTTAGGCAGCACTGAAAAAGTCAAGCCTATTTTCACAGTATATTTTTGCACTTAATTTTAAGTCCTTAAACGACGCAAAGCGCCAGATCAAGAGCAGTGCAGGCTCAGAAAAGGAGCAGGAATCCCCCAGCACGAGCTGGGTTAGATGCTAGGGGACAGGGAAAGCGGAATAAAGACAGTAAAAAAAAAAAAAAAAAAAAAATATCCTGAAGAGAGGAAAAAGTCAGAACAGTTTTCAGTCCACTTTCTGCCTTAATAGGGCAAGGAGCAAGCAGAGCAGCCGGGTGCCCATGAGCCATCCTTGGGGACTGCACGTTCAGATGGAGGATGACAAAGTGAGAAAGGGGGACCCAGACAGGAGAGGATGCCCCCAAGGGACTCTCAGGGCAGGACAGACCAAACCAGGGCAACCAGCGCCTCGTCCTGCCTCTGACCGCGGCTGGCTCTGGGAAAAACCACCTCCCTGTGCTGCCTTGTCCTCTGGGCAGGGCCAGGGAGACGGGGACCTCAGCCGGCATCACACCCTGACGGGAAACCCCGCAGGGCTGGGACAGGGACTCTGGGAGACACTTTGATATTCAGTAGCTGTTATTAGCTATTAACGTGTGCCTGCACCTCGCTTCGTAAGCGCGTAGGGCCGTGCTCTCAGCACAGCCACCCTTGGAACAAGCTGGGATGCGGTGCAGTGCTCCAGGGATCCTTCCCGGGCGATGGCAATCACACCTCGAGGCTGCCAGGCGGGAGCGGGAGCAAGGAGCCGAGGCCCGTTTGGCGGAGCTCGAGGAAGAAAAATAATTCAAGCCCTCCAAGGCTTGCTGCAAGCTGAGCAGCCGAGCAGGGGGGCTGCAGCCTGCTGCGGGGCACAGCTGTGACCCACCAGAAACCCCCTCAGGGAAGCCTCCTGGCACCCTGCAGACACCCCCTGAATACAGATCAGCTCCAGGGACAGCCCCAGCTCTTTGCTCCACAACCCATATTTCACATCAGGGTGGCATAGCCCCCTCCGCCCCATCACCCTCACAGCCCTTCCCATCCCTCACACCCCCCCCCAATACTCCTAGGCTGTACCTGAAGCCACGCACGCACGCTCAGAGTTAAACAATAGCATCGACGCTTTGTTAATTTGCAAGGATAGAGGCAATTAAGGGCCCTTCGCTTCGAAAAAATCCTAATTGGTTTTCTGCCGAATCTCCTACGGACACGGGTCTCTGCTCAGGTAACTCTTCACACGAGCAGCACTGCGAGGGGATTAGAGCGGTGGGACACGCAGATGCCAGCGGGTATTTATGACTGCTGCGAGATAAATAGCAAGGTGACGTGGGTGACGCTTATCCCCCAGCAGCGCTCCATCACCGCAGCCTCGTTGTACTGAAGGCATGATAATGGCTCCAAAATGTTTGGTGTGATGGATGCTGCGCGAGAGTGACAGTTGCTGGGGCAACCGGCTGCAGTGGTACCCAGCCCTCCCCTCGGATGGGCTCCAAAACGGACGGGGCGTCCCCCCACCCAGGCCAGGCACGGACAAGCTCATCAGCAAGAGAGCAGCGTTGCACGGCACGCTACGCTGAATTTTTCTGGGTAGCTGCAGTTTTAATTGCTTCGTAGGGGCTTGCAGGTGCATTAACAGGAGCAATATTAGGGACGCACCAAGGGCGGCGAGTAAGGACCCCCCCATCGGCGCTGCGGCAGGGTGCTGGGCCTCGACTCGCCCAAATTCACCGCTTCTTGGTAAAAGCAGCTCCTCAGCCACCGCTGTAATCCGGGGCACTGCAGCCGGGCATCCAGACCTACTGCCTGGCTCAGCCACGGGGCATCTGGGAACACAGCACCGCATCTCTCTGGATAACGAGGTTTTCCTCCCCAGGAGCGGGAGCACAGCACGGGGAACGTTCATTAGTGCCTGCGAAGCCACGTGGAGAGGCACGGCTGCAAGGGCACTGCACGGACCCTGCGGAGAGGCGCTAGCAGGAGCTGCGATGCCAAGCCAGCCAGAAAAGGTCTCATCCAGACCCAAATTACCCTTCGCATCTGGTAACCGAGTAAAACATAATTTTCCTGCATACTGAGCAACACGAGCACGTTTTCCTGCCCGTAACCAACGCCACGAACAAACAGGTCTCTCCTAACAGACCTGAGCATCCACTCCATGCCCAGAGCCCCCGGAGCCACATCCCCTGGAGCTCAAGCCAGACTCCCCACCCGAACCACTTCGCACCATCTCAGACACCGTGGAAAGCCGGGTGCTGCTGAGGGAAGGACCCGCTTTGCCAATTCTCCCTACCCCAAAGCACACGCCAAGGCCTGTTTCCCAGGGGAGGGGACACCCTCTTGCAACCAGCACCCCGCAAACACAACCAGTGCACCACCACCACCACCACCATCATCATGCAACCTGGCCGGTCAGGAGAGCCACGGGGACACGGAGCCAGGGCAGAACAGCCAAGGGGTTAAGAAGGGCCCCGCTCCCCTATTTGAAGCTTCATGCTCCGCAGCTGCAGCCCCCCTGAGGTTTGGGAGGCTCCAGGTGCTCCCCATCAGGGCTGCTGTCGCTCCTGCATCCTTCCCCACCCCTCATCCTGTTCCTGCTGGCGGGCGTCCCCTCGGGAATGCCGTCCCCCTTCGTCCCCCTCAGCCCTGGGAGGACCCGTGCTCCCAACCCAGGGTGGCGATGTGCTCGCCCACTTAAAAATCCCTTCCCCACTTGAACCCAAATTGATTATTTTCCTGCATTAAGAAGCTGCAAACCTGCCGGTGGCTCATCCCTCGCCCCTGCCTGCCCTCTCAAGCACCCTTCCATTAGCGTCTCCATCCGTCCCGGCATCAGCCTGGCCAAGAGCTCCTTAAAAGACCTCTAAGCCAAGAGTAAGCCTCAGGGGGAGATGCGTGCACCTCACCCACTGGCAAATCTCGCACCGGCACAGCCCCAGTTGCGCTCCAAGCCCCACCACGCAGCCTCGGGCACGTTGCAGGGACGGGGGCTTGGGGACATCATTTGGGGAGCCACCCGGGGATAACGTGGGACAGGGGATAGGAGTGCAGGAGGCTGCACACCCATCCCCAGAGTGGGGTGCCCGTGGGCAGCGGTGTCCGGCCGTGGCCCTTCAGACCATCGGCATCACCGAAATCCTTCCTTGCTGGCTCGGGCTTGCTGGGAAAGCGCACACGGGCAGCCCTGGGAGCACGCAGGGGTGAAAACTGGGTCCTGGTGCTTGCTGTCCCCCCTCCCCAACACTGTCTGCCACCCCCCCAGGGGACAGTGCTGCGGAGCGGGGGACCATGACCCACGGCGACATGAACCTCCCATTGCAACCTGCGTCTCCTTCTTGGATTAATCATCTCCAACGAGCCCTGGTGGAGGGGGGGGGGGGGAGAAGGAGGGGGCCAGAGAGGGGAGGTGGGCTGTCATCGCTCAATGGAAAAAAAGAACACCCCGTCCCCCGTCCCCCTACCCTCCTCCTCCTCCCCGGTCCCCCCAATTTGATGCGCAAAGAATAGACCCATTTGCTGGCGGGGCTGAGTAATGCGTTGAGCCGCTCCTCCCCGGCAGTGAGTAATCGTGCTTTTGTCTCCCTCGCCGGCACGGTGTTAGCCGGGGATGTGGCACTCCCGGCACAGCACCGTGGCCGCCTTAGCCCTCCTGCCCCACGCGGGACCAGGCAGGATGGGACCCTGGGGCGGCATCGCGGAGGTGACGCCTCGGGGGTGACGCGCGACGGTTTCACGCCGCACGGTGCCACCTCCGCCCGTGGTGTCGTGGCAAGGCCTGAGTGACCATTTTGGGGACATTTGGGTGACATCTGGGCAGCATCCTCTGACCGGGTTCCCTCTCGCAGTGGGAGCCCCAGGTTGGCGTGCCCATGATGGAGGGGCATCCCGGCCTCCCCTTGCCGCACTCCTGGACCCCACGAAGCATCAGGTCCGTGGACAAGCAGCTCCCCACCGGGTGCCATGGAAACATGGCTCCTGTGGGGGGAAAAAAAAAAAAAGTCTCCGCTTCCACCTGGTTTTTTCCTCCTTCCCGAGGAAACGCCGGAGGTGTGAAGGGTTTGACCCCAGCCGCGATGGGTTGCTGGCAGCTCCAGCCTGCGGTTGTCCCCAGGGTGGGGGGTTTCTCCCCCGGCTGTCCCTCCCTCCCAGGGCATGTCCCGGGGTGCTGTGCGGGGCCAAGCACCGAGGGATCCCAGAGCATCTCTCCCTCCCTGGTGCTGAGTCACTTGGTGCCGGCAGTACCCAGGCTGCAGCAGCAGCGTGGGGCTGGCGGGCAGCTCCTGCTCTGGCACCCACGCGGCAGATGGCAAGCCTCTCGCCTTGTGATTTTATTTTTATTTTTTTTTTAAATTTTTGGCTGTTATTTCAGTCCGCGGCCCCCTCTCCCTCCCTTCCCCCTGCCATGTCCCCTTGCAACCTCCTCCCGGGAGGAGAGGAGAGGGCGGCTGTGGTGAGCACCCGGTTTTTGCATGAGGGAGCACGGTTTTCGGTGCCACCCTGCAGCCCTTGGTGGCTTCCCTGTGGGACATGGAAAGCCGGCAGTCCCACGTGGGACAGCACTGGCTGGTGCACTGGGGGTCCGGTCAGCCCTGGAGCTTCCCACGGCCCTGACACCGCGGCCGGCTGAGGTGGATGATGCTGATGTCCCCCACCTGAGGTCTACACGCTCCTTTGCACATCAGACGGTGGCCCTGGGCACAGGGACGTCCTGGGGTGCCCCAGTGAGGGGACGGGTCTCGGGACCGCCGGTGAAGAGGTCCGGCACTGAGCACCACCCTGAAGGGCCAGCAGCGGCACGAGTTTGCCAGGTCTCAGCCTGCAATGGACTGGTGCCACCAAACTGACGTTACAGCTGGAGGGATGTCCCTCCTTGGGGCCTGGTCTCTCCTTCACAGGGTCTCCGAGATCCCGTCGTCACAGATAGGACCGATGCCCCTCATGCCGACAGCACCTAATGAGGTCCCGAATGTGGGTCACGGCTGCGAGCAGCGACCTGATGCACAACACCCCCCCCCAGCCGCCTGCCAGCGGGCGATCAGCGCTAACGAAGAGTGTGGTGACGAGGCTCTTGGCCGCTCCTGGGGAGATCCGAATTCTCTTCCACTCCCTTTGCCACAGCCGTGCACAGCCGAGCTGCAGGAGAAGCCTCTCCGCGGTGTTACGAGTTCAGCAGCTCAGCTGCGCCGGGGAAAGAAAAAGAAAGAAAAAAAAAAAAAAACCAGCGCAAGCAAGACAGGCTATAAATAAAAGCTGGAGAAGTGGGAGGCAGCAGCCACAAGGGCTTTCTGAAGCAGCAAGAAAAGCAGGTGCACGTTGGCTCCGGCACTCGATGCCTTTGTGTTTCCCGAAGAAGAAGCCCGGGTATCCCTAATAACCGGGCTCCGGGTGGGAGCACTGCGTCGACGGGGAGCGGGGCCAGGCTTCCCTCCCGGGAGCTGGGAAGGCACAGATGTCTGAAGAGCAAATATTCTGCGGAAGGGACGGGAGTGTCGCCGAGCTTGGGAAGCGGAGGGAGCCGAGGAAGAGGGAGGAAGGGAGGGAACGGAAGGCTGCGAGGGGGCTGCCGACATCAACGCAGCCCCAGCGGCTTCGGGGTTAATTCCAGAGGGGGGAATCCTCCAGCCAAAATTTGCTACCAGAGTTAACGGTGGATGGAAGGAACTGCCGGAGCTCAACGCCTCTCAGCCTCGCGTGCATTCAAACCAGGATCCCCGCCCCCCCCCCCAAAAAAAGTGCCCTGGCAAGCACCCAGCCGTGCAGGAGCGGTGGAGGGAGGCGAAATGCCTTCCACCCCCCCGGGGTCAGCTGGAGCTGCCGGGGATGGGGACCCCGCGCTCCTCCGGCGCCTGCCAGCGCGCAAAGAGGGGAGGGAAGAGAGGAAGAGAAGGAGACAGATGGGCAGCGATGGAAACATAAGTTAACTCGAAGGAAGCGGATAAACAGCAGGCAGGGAGCAGATCCCAGCACATATGCTGCGCCACAGCCAGCCAGGCACGGGGAGGTTCCTCGCCGTCCTGCGGAGGGGACCGAGACACGCGGGGAGGTCGGCGGTGGGAAGGTGTGAAGGCTAGAGGCTCGGGGGGCAAACCCCGGGGGGGGTTTTAGGCCAGGGCTTGCAGCAGAGGAGCGGCCGGGACAAGAAACTTGGGTGCAGCTCATGGCCACGGGGCGTCGTGGAAGTCGAAAGCAAAAGGCGGACAAACCCACAGAAGAAATATCCGTGAGATGGACACGACTCCCAGCTTGGGAATCACAGACCAATTCCCTGCGGTGGCTGGACTGGGGCCAGGCGAGGTCTCCTGCCTTGGTTTCCCCAGCTGGGAGACGGGGAGCGGAGCGGCATCAACTGGTGTGAAGGGCTGGACCGAACGCCGTTCTCGGTGCTGGTGCAGCGGCAGCTGCGGGTCGCTGCTGAGGACTCGAGCATGCTGATGGGAAAGGGAATAAAGTCAAGTGGAAGGCGAAGCAGGGAGGCTGAGACCCTCAAAAGTCCTTGAGCCATGCAGCACAGCGCTGCCTGCCCATTACCGGCTACCCCAGCGCCAACACAGCACCGTGGCCCGCTCCGGCCACGCCGCTGCGGCAGGAGAGGGACCCCGGCCACCCCTGCATTGCCCACAGCGGTGCGGTGGGGGTCCCCGCTGAGGGGATTCTCCCGCTGCTGCAGCCCCCGACTCGCCCAGAATAACAAGCAGGCAGAGGCGCAGAGCTACCGAGAGCATCTCTCCGGCGACGTTCGGCTGGGTGCTAATGAGCCCCAGGCCCTCCGATCTGCTTGGCAAATGTCAGGACCCGGATCGATTGCTCAATAAGACACCCAAAGGCTGCTGATAAAAGAAAAAAGGGAGAAAAAATCCAACAAAAAAACAGCAAAAAACCCCCAAAAACCCAACCCAACCCACAACAAGCCCCCCACAGTAGCCAGCACATCCCCCCTTGCATCCCAGCGCCGGCAGCCCGGAAAGCCCTGCCCGTTGCAGGAATGCGTGTCGGGGCGATGGGCCAGCGAGCGCGATGGGCACACACAGCTGCCCTTGTTCCCCGCTCCCCGGCGGAGGGTCAGAGCTGCCGGCCGTCCTCGCCGCACAAGGGGAAGCCTGTTCGGAGGCACCCGCGCTCCCCGGAGGGATGCTAACGCCTTCCCAGCGGTTGCCAGCACGACGGGATGCCGCTGCGGGACCCCCACGGCCCTGCGCAGCCCCCTGCCTCTCGCTGCCGGGGGAGCTGCACCTTTCAGGGGCCGCAATATCCCCTTGCAGGGGGCTTTAAGGGACACAGGTGCTTTGCCGAAAGCTTTTTCAATGTCACCCAGAGTCCTCGCTGGCACGGAGTGTTGCAAGCAGTCGGCCTTTGCGACTCCATCTGAGACCTTCCTCCCGAGAGCAGCCTTTCTCCTCCGAGCCTGCAGACATAAGCATCCTCCAAGCCTTTGGCTCCCAGGCCCTCCAGCAGCGTACGGCTGGCCCTCAGGCGCCCTTGGAACTGTCACTCAGCCGCTCGCTACCTTCATGCCGATTCACCGTCACCCACGCGGCTCCCGGCGCTCTGTTCACAGCATCCTCCCGCTTGCCATCTCCTTCGCCGGCCACTTGTCTTTGCACGCCCAGCGGTGTCCCGCTGGGTCCCCCCAGTACCGCATCGGTGCTGGGATTGGGGAATATCCACCAGGGAGGGGCGCACCCAAGGGATGCTCGCGGCAGGACGGGCTCCCCGCAGCCGCTGGCTCAACCGTGCGCTGTGGCTACGGCATCCCTACACCGACGGCCCCGGCTGCTGGGGCCATAACCCATTTACCGTGTGAAAATACCTCCCTGTGTGGAAGGCAGGTCCTGAACGTCCCATGGACACGGCGGCCTCTGCCCCTCCGCAGCCCCGAGGAAGAGGAGGGGGCTGGAGGGTCTCCCTGCCCCACCAGCCAAGAAGGCAGGAGGAAAAGGAGATAAGGGAGTGAAAGCAGATGGGAGATGACCGCTCACCTGGCTGCTGCTCTCCGGTCTCCAGGACTCCCGATCTAGTTATTAGCCGGGGAGGTAAAGCACAAAGCAGAGAGGGGTGGGGGAAGAGCCCAGGCCCAGAGATGGAGAAATAAACAGGTGATGGACAAGTTAACCCAGGGCCAGCGAGCTTCCGAAACGGTCCACGAGACGGACCTTGGCTCTGAGCCGCCGCAGCTCGTCCTGCCGTCGGTGATGCCGAGCCGGCGAAGAGCCGCGGCGACATTTCAAGAGCCGGGAGAAAACACCTTCTGACAAGAGACTTAAACTGCTGCACCCACGCAGCCGAGCGGAGATATGGGGGCTGCGATAGCGCCGGGAGCAGCGCTGCCCGCTGCAGGCACCTCAGTCTGCCGGGGAAAGGCAGCGCAAGGAGCAATGGCTGGGAGAGAAAACCAGGCAAGCACAAATTAGAATTAATAAGGCACAAATTGTTAGCGGCGAGAGGGATTAACGCTGGGAAGAAGAGGTTGCCAAGGGGCACGGGGAAGAGAGAGGCACGTCCTTGGGTTTCCGCTCAGCTTGGAGCAGCATCTCCCGTCTCGGCAACAAAATGGGAGCCAGCCCTGGCCCTGGTTTATCCCAGCACCTTCAGAGGGCAAGCCTCTGCAGCATCCCCCAGGTTCTCCCGGGGGGGGACAGCCGTGCCCAGGACCCGCCACAGCCCGCACATGCCAAACCCAGGATCCGCACCACGCCAACGTGTGTTTAGCGACGCCAGCAGCCGGATCCTGACCTATTCGGGGAGCAGCTCATTCTCAGCAGGCAGACCAGCTCTGTTCCCGGCTCCTGCCCCATGCAGGGCTTGGAAAGCAGCTTGCAGCCTTGCCTGGCACACAGAAGCCTGATTCCCAGCCCAAGAGCATCACTGCAAGACAAGCACCGCAGCTTCCCGCGCCCGGGGATCAGCCGCAATCCCGTCTTGTCCGTCCGGGCGTCCAGCGGCACGTTGTCGGGAAGATGCTCTGCAGCGCTGCCCAGTCGTGGTACCCACCCCCTACCCCGAACCACCGGGCCACTTGTGGAGACCAAGAGGTCACACGCAAGAGCCCACCGGCTTCCCTCGCCTTTTCGGCAGCCCCCCAGCCCCCGGCCGGGTTGGGTAGCAGCCCTTGTGCGGTGCCGGCTGCGGGCGGCTGTGGCTGCGGCGGAGGTGGGAGCGATGACTCAGGAGATAATGAGGCAGATCAGAAGGAGGAGAGGAGAAGAGAGCGGACGTGGCGGGGAGGCAGCTGCGTCCTTCGGGCCTACACCCGCTCCCCCTGACGCGGCACCGCAGCTGGGGTGCGGGCACACGCGCCCCCGGTTGCTCTGACTCACCCGGGGGGCACGGCAGCGCCGGGGCGGGGAGGGGGATAATTTTAGCCCTCCCCGGGTACATCCATCCATCCCTCCTCCTTCTGCTGGGGATGGGGCTGTCAGAGGCTCCCAGGCGAAGAGGCAAAGCCCCAGAAAGTGGGGCTGCATTTGGGGCACCGTCAGGATGATGCCTCTGGGGTCCGTCCAGCTCCCACCCATCACCCGGCGCTCGGGCTCTGGCTGCTGGGTCTGCCCCGCGGGGAGCCCACGGACCGGCCGCCCTGGTTTTGAGCCGTGCCTTTCATCCGCGGAGCTCCTCCTGCTGCCAAACCTGCCGGTTCCCCAGCTCCCCATGGGTAAACAGCCTCTCCTGCCTGGGGAAACTGAGGCAGGGAGACAGCAGACTTACCGAGGCTGCTGTTTGTGACACAGCCAGTGAGGGAAGCCAGGAGTCCCGGCTCCTGTGTTCATCTTCATCCCAAGCTCATTTATAAAGTTGTTTTTCCCGGCAGAACAGCGCCAGTCACCTGCGGGGCGGCCAAGGTCACTGGATCACCCTTTGCTGGCCCAGCCCATTGGTGGCTTCGCCCCCCCCAGCACCAGAAGAAGGCAGCTTCTGCAGCTGAGAGCCACCGTCGCCTCGCCGCGTATCCCCAGGGCACGGCACATCACCCTTCCCAGCCTCAGTTTCCCTTCTTTTCCAAGTGCACCCCCCCGCTACAGAGGCAGACCTGGCACTGTCGGGTGCCTCGGTTTCCCCCGTATCGTTGTTCAGCCTCGGGCCACCTCAGCCCCCCCCCGGCAATGCTGGGAGCACCAGGGACCCTCCCAGCACGGCCCAGCTGGGGCCCTCCGGCTCCCAGCATCTTACTTTCCCGGGAGCCGAGCCTTGGCAAGGGGAAGGAGCTGCTTATGCAGAACAAATGGAATCAATCAAAACAAAAGGCAGCGGGCCTGCTTCTAGTTATTACCCATCCAAGGGTTTAAAACGCATCTACAGGCATCCACAACCACATGGAAAAGGGGAACCCGCCGGGGCCAGGGAAAAGTGCCCAGAGTGCTCGGACGCGGGCGCACGCACCACCGGCCGGCCGTTCGCCTCGCTCTGCCCCCGGGGCTGCTCCGCCAAGCCCTCGCCCCGGGGGTCTTGGGGACACCTCCCGATCTCTCGCAGCTTTTCAGCCCTCTGCATCGCACCCCCAGCCTGTTCCTTGGGACCACATCGGTCCCGAGCCACCCGCCGGTTAGCGACGACGATGCCACCCGGCAGGGTTGCCGCTCCTTCTGACAGACTCCCTGAGCTCCAGGTCGCTTCTTGCTTCTCCCTCGGCTTTATCAGCTGGTGGAAGAGGTGATGCCGGAGGTACCTCTCCGCTCCCCTCCCAGCTAGGGCAGCTCTACCCCTCTGGCGTCAAAACAGAAGTTGGCAGCGGCGAGGAAGGCCGGCGAGAGATGGTTTATTAACGTGCCGAAAAGGCAGCAGCCGGGCAGCAGCATGCCAGGGCATGCACGCCGGAGGACAAGCTGGCTCCTGGCAGATATGGCCAAGAGGACCTGCAGGGGACGGTGCTTTTGTGGCCAGAGGCTGCCGCAAACACCACAGACGTTCGTTCTGCAGGGCTGATGCTAGACTGAGACAAAACTCACGGGTTAACAGCAGACCTGGGCACGGTTGTCTCAAGGTCCTGCTCCTTAGGCTGGCACCCGTAAGCGAGCCACGCTGGGGTGCGACCCCTCTTCTTCCCTACGCGTGCCCAGCACACGTGCCGGGCTGTGCCTCAGTTTCTCCTAGCTGTCAGACATTGCCTACCCTCCTCCGGGAGCCCGGAGGACCCACCTGCAAATCCTGGGACCTGGTTTTTGCAGAGGTGGCGGAGGGCTGGCTCCCGCGGGGGCTTGGCTCCAGCTCGCAGCCCCCCGGAGCGAGGATGTCGAGACGTTTGCTCAAAAGCAAAATGACGCCACGCTGCCGGCATGTGGGGCGCAGCCGTGACCCGGGCAAGTACAAGATGCCAGCTGGGCTTTGCGGTTATCGGAGAACAAACCGGACCACGCAGCTCCCCTCGGCTCTTTCTGCGTATCTGGGGTCCCCATCGCATCCCCCCGCCCCCGGGGACCACGTTAGCCGTGTTTCTGGCCTAATCTGGGGTCCAGGCCACTCGAGGGAGGGGGTGGGGGGGGGATGTGGGGCAGGGCACGACCCTCACACCGTGCTGTGGACACCGAGGGCTCAACCTGAGCCCATGGCCGAGCATCCCTGCGGGATCCCGGCAGCTCCAGGCAGGGATAACCCGCTGCTCTGCCCTGCGCCCGGCAGCGTGTCCCAGCCCGGGGCGGGGGGGGGGGCGCGGCTGGGCGGGGAATGATGATGATGATGATGATGATGGTGATGATGATGGTGATGATGATGGTGATGATGGTGATGTCGCTCGCCGCACGCCGCGGCCGTGGGCTCCCCCTGGTGGCGCCGCCCCCCCCCCCCGCCCCGGTCCCCCCCCGAGACCCCCCGGAGCGCCCTGCGGCCCGGGCAGGGGTGGCATCCCCCCATCGGCAGCATCCTCCGCTCCCCCCCCCCCCCAAGCCCCACCGCCAAGCCCGAAGATCCAGAGCACCAGCACCCCATCTCCAGACTCCCCCCCCCCCCATCTCCAGCCAGCAGAGACTCAGTTTAAGCTCATTCAAATCATCAAAGAGGGGCCTTAATTAAGGCTTTTGCACCTGGGTGCTTCCCAGCACCCTAAGGGACCCCATGCTCCAAGCTGGCCCCCCCCACTCCCCAATTTGCTGCACCCCTGCTTTGGGCTGTGAAGCCCCCGTCACCCCCAGGATGAGGACAGCCCCCTCCGTTGCAACACGGGGACTGCTGCAATGCTGCGGACAGCACAGCTTTTATTGCCCCCCCGCCCTGCAGAGACCCCCCCCGGGATGTACCCAGCGCCCAGCCCAAGCCCCCACTCAGCACTGGCCTGCTGGAGGGAGGGCACGGCCAGTTTGCAAGGATTTTTGCCGCCAGAAGACTAAATCTGATAGGAATCAGGAGGGGAGGGGAGAAGAGTTACTATTTTCTTTTTCCAATTTGATCTTATTAAAACTTCATTCAAAGAAATAGACTTTTCATTTCAAATCTCATGCAAGTTTCATGGCACTGCAGATGGCGGAGCGGGAAAACGCCTGTCGGAGAGTTTAATAACAGCATTCGGCCTTTAAACGGGTTCCTGACCGGGGAGGGCTCTGCCAAGCACCCCCCTCCACTGCCCAGCACTTTAAAGGCCACCCCCCCACCCGCTCCCATCCTCTAATGGCTTTGCTCATGTTCTTCCTAGTTAAATCTGCAGCACTCTCGCATTAATAAATCCCCCCCCCCCTTCAACGTGCCAGATGCGGAATGCCAGCACAGGAGCCATTAGGAGATCAGCATGGCCGGGCCGTGTCCTGCTGTCACCCCTCACCACGTGCCGTGCCTCAGTTTCCCCATTTCTCCAGCAGAGATCCCCCTGTTGCTCTGCTGCGAGGGGAGGCGGCGAGCGACGTGCCAGGCAGCGTGGCAGCATCTGGCGGGGGGGGGGTTTGGAAGCGGCGGTGGCATCACCGAGGCCTCTCGTGGGACCTGGTTATAAGTGTGCTAAGTGGTGCGGGTGCCTGGGTGCCTCGGATGTCTCCTGAGGACAGCAAAGGAGCCTCCCACCCCGTGGCAGGAGGGGAGGCTGCTTCTCAAGCTCCGTGGGAGCGGTGACTAAACAGCATCCCCAATACAGTCATTAATAAACATCGATGCCACCCGGGTGCTGCTCGCCTCCGCTCCGTGCTGAGCCCTGCTCAGCATTGCAGCGAGGTGCCGACTCATCACGGCTCATGGGGAACCAGCTCCCCTCAGCTCCAGCCTCTCGTCCCCCCCGGCAGCCGAGCAGGGACGGGGATCGGAGGGGGCTACGCAGACCTCCAGCCTGGCGCAGGGGAGCCCGCGGAGGCCTCCTCTTTATGCCAGGCTGCTGCAGCCTCCACAAACATCATCAGGCAGCCGCAAAAGCTGCAAAAAGCATCTGGTTTCCTACGGAAGAGGGAAGCCCAGTCTGTCCCCCCCAGTTCGTCCGCCCAGAGGCGGGTATGGAGGAGCCAGGAGCCCCTGCTCTCGGGTCCTGGCTGTGCCACGCAGCCCCCCCCCCCCAACAGCTGGGAATGTCGGGGTTACCTGCCATAAACCGGCTCTCCGTGCTGCCAGGGCAGGCGCGTGCCGCAGCATCCCTGCACTGACACGAACACGGGCGATGGAGGACGCGGGGTGTCGAGGCGGAGCCCCCCCCCAGTAAGGGATGGGGGGCAGAGGTACCCCCTGACGGGCATCCCAAACGGGTTCATCACCCGCTGCGAGGCGGGAGGGGAGCTGGGGGGAGGGGGGGGGGCTGCAGAGCTCTGAGCAATGCTGAGCCGAGCCAAAGCATCCCTGTGGCTCTGGATCCTGGTAGCTCATCGCACACCCATACCCGCTCCATGAGTGCTGTAGGCACCCTGGACCCCCTTGCCCCCCACCCCAACACCCAAGGGTGCTGCTCTTTAGCCGGAGGCACGTACAAGCACCGGCGTGCGGCCGCTGCCGACCCTCCCCAGCGCCCTGGGGGGGGGGTTGGAAAAGGGGTTTGGGGGTGCTCAGCCCACCCCGAGGTCCCCCCCACCCTGCTCGGTGGGGCTTAGGGACCGGTTCCGCGCCCGGCTGCCAGGAGCAGGTTGCCACAAGAGGGAACCCCTGGGCTGGAGAAATTCGTCCCAAAGCTGCTTCACGGCTTTGCACCCACAGTCCCTGTAGCCAAAGAGGGAATTTTCTTTTTTTTTTTTTTTTTTTTTTTTTTTGGCTGAGCACGGATGCCCTCCCCTCGCTCAGCTCGCTGGCAAGTAGCCTTGGACCCCTTCTCTTGCCCCAAACCACCTGCAAGCACCTCCCGTCACCCTGCCCCAGGGGAGATGCGGTCCCACGGATACGTGGCCCTGACCCGGTTTTTGGTTCATGGGATTCCTGCCGCTGACCTCCTTTCCCCAGCTGATCTGATCCGAGTGATGAGGGTCAGGCAGGACACGCGACTCGCGCTCGGGATGCAGGGGAGCGCTGAGTGCAACGAGGGAGCGTAGCAGGGCAAGGTTTCCTAGGTTTCCTAGGCATCTGATAGTACCACAAGAAAAAGCCACATATTCTGCGTGGGCGAATCAGTCAGGCAAGGACAGCTGGGACACTCGTATCATCACGGTGCAAGGAAAGCCAACAGGATTTCCAGGGAAAGCGTAGCTGGCCTGGCTCCGGTTGTAGCACCCACAGAGGCGTTATGAGGAGCAGGCTTTGCATCCCGGCAGGACTTGCAGCACCCAGGAGGGGACCCGGGGTCCTTTGGCGGGGCAGAGATAAAAGCCACCAGAGCTGAGCACTGGTCCCCAGTCCTGCCATTCAGCTTATAACCCCAACAGCTCTTGGAAGCCAGGTCAAGCTTTGGGCACGGATGTGCGTCTTCCCCTCCACCTCCCCGAAGGCTCCAACACACCCCCCCCGGCAGAAGAGCACGGTATTTAGGTTGGCTACGTGGCTCTCCAAACAACAGGGCAGTTCCAGGCTAAAGCTCCCCGTGGTGCTGTTCGCAAGAAGCCCACGGGAGTGTCTGTTTAGGTAAAAGTATCGGATAAACTCCAGGCTGGGCAGGTTCCAGCGCTGAGCGCAGCCGACCACAACCTGGGCCAGCAGCTCGGCACCTGCGGGGTCCCCCCACTTGTGGGCTGCTGTCTGAGCTCCCCAAACCTGCATCTGGGGTCCTGGCAGGAACGTCACCGACACATCGGTGACAGGGCGCCGAGCACGCCTGGAAGGGACGCGGGCAATGCTTCATCGCATGGAGGAGTAGCACCAAGGGGGACAGACAGGCAAATAGAGGTGACGAGAGCTACAACGGGGTCGGGAAGCTGTCTATCCAAAACCCTGGGATGACAAGATTTCCCTGTGGCTTTAATCTGCACAGGGACACTTTCAGGAGAAGGAAAAACATTCCTTGGAAGACAACTAACACTAATGTATTGGGAGAGGGGTGGGGGATGCTGGGGAATTTGTCTGCCACACAAGGCCAGAGATGCTAGTACCAGGAGCGAGGGAGAGAAAGGCAAAGCAGGGAAAGGGGAAGAAAGATGCCAGGAGGATGGAGAAGAGAGGCATGGACCGGCAGGATTAGCAACGATAAACTCGCAGCTAAACTGGGCTTATGTCAGCATGTATTACCCGAGAGTGACAGGAATGATGGGCTTGCTCGTCTGCCATTTATAAGTGGCAAATTCTCCCTCCATCCTGTTTACTATGAATTAGCTGGCATATGTCTAATCGTCTTTGCAAGCGCAACTCAACTGGCAGAGATTAAGGCCCTGCTCCTCCTCCAAACCAAGCACTGCAATTCACTGCAAGGCAGGAGGACGGTGCTTTTACCCGCTGCTCAAGGACAGCGGGGAGGGAGGGTACGAAGGATGGCACCCAGCTACACAAAGCAAGCCCGCCCTGCCCTCGCAGGCCTCCAGAAACCCGAAGCCCTAACGCAGCCAGGCTTCGGACCAAGAAATCCCCGTTCCTACTAGCTGGCAAGGGAGCTCGGGGAGCTCACATCATGAGACAAGCCCTTCTCTCTGACTGCTTCAGATCTCAAGGCATGGGACGCCCGTCACCCAGTTAACTCGTCAGGTAGATGGGGATAAGGAAATAGCATTAGCAGGTGCCTGACAGATCAAGAAGAACCAAATTCTTGACTCCTTTCCAAGCAACCTACTGTACTTGAGCACAGTTGCCAATCCAGAGCCCGATGTAGTACTGATTTCCATGGGTGTCATCAAGAGACTTTAAAACCGGCTTTAGCTGGGGAACCTAGCGCTGTCTGCTGGAGACACGCAGAGGAGAGCCGGAATGGTGAAACCCAAGGCTCGTGATTAAACACTGGAGCCGTGCAATAGGCGTGTGCGTGGCGGGGGTGTTTGCATGGCTAACTGCTCGCCCCAGGGCATGTGTTGTTTGACGAGCAAGATGCTGCTTGGGTGGTGGGAGACCCTTGGCTGACACGCCGACTGCTAGTCAAGCATGTCAAAACAATCTTGGAGAGTTTGGAAAATTCAGCTCGCAGACAAGACTGCTCCACCACATCAGCGTGAGCCCTCAGAGCCAGAATAAACAGTCAATCAGGAAGAGAACGAGCAAAGGTGATTACAGGGGGATAGGTCTGCTGGGAGGCAGTGAGAGGCACTGCAAAAGCAGGCTGTTCGTACCTGCACAGGAAGGGTCTGAAGACCTGGCTGCCCTCTTGCCGTGATGCTGAGGAGCCAGAGCAGCTCCTCCAGCCGCAGGGTATCAGCAGCCCGAGTGTAAGATCAGGGCTGCGGGAGCCCCGAGCTTTGCAGGACATCCTCACTCTGCTTAAGCAAATATTTTTCCCTCTTTATCCCTGGCCTTCTTTCCAAAATAGAGATAAATTCAATAGAGCGTTAGCTCTAGCAGTTATTAGCTTGTTTGCAAACCAGCGCCTAGGTGGGACCGGGAGGGAGAGGAAGCATCCCCTTCCCACTGACAGTCAAACCTTGTTTCCACACCCCAGGCAGAAGAAAAGGGAGTAGCATCCATCTCCTCCACTCAGCCTTGGCCTGGGGGAAGCGGCACTTTGCTATTACCGGCGACGCGTCCGCTAGCGTTAAGACCCGAGCCGGGTCACCAGCCCGAGCGCCCAACCTGCCGCTCTGCGAGTCGGTGCCATCTCCCGGGCTCGCCTTGGCAAGGGAAGAGAGCAGTGTAACGTGATAATGACCAGCTGGCCTTGTAATCTGTAGCTCCAGTTTGCTGGGGGATGGGGCAGGAGAGAGAGGACTTGGCTGTGAACGGAGCTAAAGGAAATCTGCGGCACGATGCAGGCAGCCCGAGGGGTGCTCGCTGCCTAATGGGTCAGCCAGATGCTGTTTGTTCGTCGAGGGGAGAAAAGGGCTGCACGCACCAAATGCGTGCGACGGCTCCCTCGCGCCTCTGGGCTGCCGGTGGGATCACGGCTTCCTCCCCGGCTGCGGTTTGGGAGGATGCCGAGAGCCAGGTAGACAGCGATGCTTTGGGCAGCGTGGTGCTGGGAAGCCAGGGAGACCGGGTTCCTTGCTGGGGAACCTAGTTCAAGGCCATCTCTAATTAGTATCGCTCTCTTCTCCATCCCTGGACCAGCACAGGGTAAGTGAGCTCGACTCGGGGATCCCCGGGGACGGAGGCTCCTCCAGCTTAACGGTACAGCTTGGAAGCAGCTGCCGGCAGCTCTGAGCAGCCATAGGCAGCGGGCTGCAGGACGAGAAGGCAGCTGTGTCCATCCCTCGGGGGGGTTAGCTGGCTCCTCTATATAGCTCTTATCCCACCGCCCTGCTGCAGACAGACCCCCGAGGAATGCAAGCCTTCCCCCCTCCATCCCCGGTCTCTCTGCAAACGGGCTGCTGGGAGGTGAAGGGCAGCGTATTTATTTAGCAGGAAGGTTTCCATGCACGGCCAGTCCCCAGCGCTTACTGCCTGCCCTGCTGACCACAGACGTGAGAGCCCTTGTGCGCAAAATACCCAGAGAAAACTACCTCTAATTAGAGGGTGGCGTTAAAAATACCCATAGTCCATAAACAGAGGCAGGCAGACAGGGAAAAGGCGCATGCCAGTGTGACTGACGCCCCGGGAGGGAGACGAGATTAGGAGCGACTCAGCCTCACACATACAAATGATTCAAAATAGATGAGCATATGCCTGAGCGATGAACTAGGGAAAAATGATGGGACTGGTGTAGGAGTGGGGTCATGGCCTGTGACACCAGGGAATCAACAACTTGTCTAGACTACAGCAGACAAAAAAAGAGATGCTGTCTTAAGCTGGGAGTGAGAGGCACTGCAGCACGAGCGCATCCATAGGAAGCTGCCCTAGCAGCAGAAGCAGCGCAGGAGAGGGAGGGACGCAGGCCAGATCCCCGCATCTATTCCCAGAGCTGCTGAGAACGATCTTGGGTAAATGGCCTACCAGCAAAGAGCTTTGCGATCCTCCGATCAAAAGCGATATGTATAAATACGAGTGTCTTTTCATCTGCAGAGCCTAAAGTCACTCTAGAAACTCTCCAAGACAAGGCAGGACTTTGCTTCCAAACGTCCTACCCAGCTAGACCGAGAGGTCCTGTCCAGCCCCTACAAAAGGGAGACAGCCTCGTTCAGCCAGGGGCGGGATACAGCTCCACTTGAACGCGGTGGTGGCATCCCGCTCACCCGAGCTCTGGGGAGACTTTCCCTCTCCGATGGCCGATTCTGTCACCTACTACCGATGTCGCCTATGACCTTCCCCCTGCCGCACGCAAAGAGACGCTTCAGGTCGTCTAACAAAACCCTGTCTGCTGGCATTTGCCCCCTGAGCAAACACCGTGGCCCACAGCCCTCCTCTTAGGTGTGAAGAAGTTTTTCTTTAACGCTGACCAAAGCTGCTGTCCTCCCGCCGGGCCAGCGCAATCAGCTCCCGCACCCGAGAGCGGCCAAACTCTTGCAGCGGCGGAGGTGGCTGCCAGGACCTCCTTCTTCACAGGACGGCAGACCAGCCTGCCGCAATTACAGCTTCCAAGTTAAAGAGGTCTGGAGCGAACCTAACGGCTGGGAGAGGTCCAGATGGACAGCCCTGAGGACTCAGACAGGCTGCTCCTCCGCACGCAAGGTACGTCTCAGCTCACTGGCAGCGTCCTTGGAGCCCCGGTGCCTCAGATAATAACATTCCTGTCTGCCATGTGTATAGCTACTGAAAACTCATCGTGACAGGCACAGCCTGTTATTACAGGTTGGAGCAGCTTCTTCCCAGCAGGGCTTGAACCTCAGCTTGGGCCTCCAGGCACTACAAGCATCAAAAGGATATCCATTTTCTCTGAGCTGCTTTTGGCTGCCTTCAGATCCCAAACACTTGGTATACAACATGCTCCGTACAACCATTAGAAATCCCTAAGGTGGTTTTTTCCCCAGTTTAGTCCTCGGTCACGTTCCCTCCGTTCTCCAGCGTGCCAGGAGCGAGGTCCCAGTGCCTCATCCTGCACCTCTCCGCTGCCACCGCCGCTGCTTGCGCTTGGGCCGGGTCGCGCAGCTCTTTCTTCTCCACCACTCCCCACCGCAGGCCTTCGCTGGATCTCGGGAGGGCTCCTCGGCAGGACACGTGCTCCCTCCCTCTCATCCTGCAGATTCCTCTTCTTGTTTTGTGCACGGAGGGGAAGCTCTTCAGAGAACAAAGAAATCATAGGAAGAGGCAGGTTTATGCTGCCCCTCATCATGCCTGAATACGTCCCCACGCTCCACGGGGCTGCTCTTAGCGCATATTTTATTCTAGTTACTTGTTTCAACATTGAATAATGAAATGGGAGCTCCATTTGTGTGTGAAAATCAATGTTTTACACTGCAGCGCTTTGCCGTCTTGGTTTGATGGGCGCTACGGTTCTTGTATAAAATTTATTATGACTCCTTTTGCTTGTTGAGTTTCACGTTTCAAATGGCTCCTCAGTGGCGATGACAGATTAAAAAGCAGAACTTTGCTGTAATAAAACCATGGAAGCAGCATAAAGAGAAGAGCTGGCGCTAGCCGTATCTGCCTGAGATTGGCGATTGGCACGTGTGTCCCGTGCGAGGATGTATGTACGAGGTGATGTTCAAGGCTTCATGCCTTGGTGGTATCCGCTAAGGTCATATCTGCTTCGCCAGTTGACTTCAACCCCGGCCTCTGTCTGCATCGATTAGTCACGAACGTGCTCTCAATGCACGCCTAGGCTAAGCTCCAGCAGCCTGGAGAGGGAAATCGAGGCTTAGACGAGCTCCTCAGCACGGATCCAGCTCCCCCTCGAGTGGCCCAGATGGCTGGGGGAAGGCAGAGCACTGCAGCACCGTCCACCCGCCGCTCTCCCAGTACGGCCCTTCCCCAGTCGAGCGTGGCCAGGCTTAGCCTGGTTTCCAGGGGGGTTCCGTGGCCAGCGGTAGATGGAAATCCTACAGTGCAGGGTGCTGCAGACCATCGGCAGGTCTGTGTTTTACCTGGCCATGTAAACACAATTTAGGCGGCCAGAAGGAGCGCAGGAGCTCGGAAGCCTCCCATCCGTTCTTGTTTCCTCTTTCTCGGCTCCACTCTTCCCTGGCCAAGCCGCTGCTGGAAGTTAAAGAGGAACCCGTCACCTCAGTGATTACACTTTATGGCCGATTATACTCTAGGTCATCATATTTTACATCTCCTGTCATTTCAGTCCAAAGGGACTGTGTTAAAATGACTCCTTACTCAGCAGGGACCCAACCCAAAGACTGCTGGAGTCGGGTTTTAAGCCATATAGTCTTATTAGGTGGTTCCTTCCCCTTCATCCTCAGGGAAACGTCCCATCTGGCCATTAGAATTGATGAGAATCTCTGTATTAATTTCACCAGGCTCAGATCAGCCCCTTAAATCTACTCACTAGCATCCTGAGTTAGATTTGCTACATTATCAAGTTAAATACATTTTTACATCCCTTAATTTCTACCAGCTCTGCCGAGAACAGAGGAGAGCTCGGCTTTCATTCCGGCTGCTTGATCTTCACCAGGATCTTAATTACATCCCCATCACACGCTACTGACAGTTAGTGACGCATGAACCGGCATTAACCCAGGCTGACTCGCTGATTTGCAGGCGAGTGTCCGGTGCCAATAATTTTTGTTTCTCCCAGTTAATCAATGAAAAACGTCCCGGGACACTTCCGAGGACCGCACAGCATGCTCGGGATGCTCTCTGTGCAAAGCCACGTTTTGGGGCAGGACCGCTACATCAAGCCCGTGGCCACATCAGGAGGAGTTTGGTACAGCACGAGGATTCGGGGAAGCTCCTCCAGAGAAGCGCGCTCCTTTGCGTTTCTCGCTTCCTTTAAGTCGGTGGGAAGTTTAGAGTTAAAATGCACAGGTCAGGGTGAGACTTTGGGGGGGGATCAGAATTTGGGGGGAAACATTCTCACCAGGGAATCGCTCTCTTTAGGGGTTCTCATTAAATACGGGGGGACAACACCCACCCTCGAGCAACACTTGGGTGGGTTCGCATAACCAAAGCGCTGCCTTCCAGCTCGTTTCCACCTTTTGCTGGGCTGGAAGAACGTTTCCACTCTTCCCAGCTCCTCGCTCTCGGCGAGTTTCCCTCCGCGGACCCAAGGATTTTGGCCGAGCTCCTCTTCCCACCCGCCGCCTCCAGCAGCCGCAGGACCCCCCGCGGGGGTCGGTGTCCCCCCTATCCCTAAACTCCCCCCCCCGCCTCCGCGGTGCCAGGCGCCGGGATCCGCGCCTCCCCACCCGGTTTCCTCGGCGACGGGACGGCGGCGCCCCCACTCCCCCCCTTCCTCCCCTCCCTCCTCCTCCTCCTCCTCGTCCTCCTCCCGCCCCCGCCTCCCGGGCAGTGCGCAGGCTCGGCGCGGCGGGCTCGGCTCCGCACACCCCATCATGGCGCTGGGGCGGCCGGCGGTCCTCCTGCTCCTGCCCCTCTTCGGTGAGTCCCGGGTACCGGAGCCCTCTGCCATCCCCCCGAAGGCCGACTCTAGCCCGTCCCGTCCCGCCCAGACCCCCGGTTCCCCCGTCGGTGGGACCCTCCGCGGCCGCGTATTAGGGGGGGGGGAAAAAAAAAAAGAGGGATGCGGGGGAGGGTGGGAAGGATGGATGCGGTGCCCCGATGGAGATCCCGGGGAAGGGATGCGCTTGCCCCGGGGCTCGGTAAAGCGGGAGGAGCGAGGGGAAGGATGCGCTGCCTCCACCCTTGGTCCCGGGGTGGGGAGGGATGCGCTGCCCCGACCCCCGGGCGGTGGGGGGACGGGACGGGACGGGACACGGACATGCGGGGACGGGACGGTGCCAGCCCCGCAGCAAGGAGTCGCCGGCTTCCCCGCTGGGAGGAGGGTGCTGAAGTTGGGGGGTGGGTGGGGGGTGGAGAAGAAACACGGCCGAAAAGCCCAGGTCAGCAAGGAGCGGGTCCAGGGATGAGGGTGCCAGGAATGTGCAGCCTCGGCAGGCGGGCAGGGCGGACACTAGTGCCTATTCAAGACCCGGCACAGGCGCCTATTGTTCCGGGGGGCCCCGCATGAATGTTCGCAGTTTTAATTGCAAAAACATTTGCTAATTCCGCTCAGGAATGAATTTGGGCTCATTTGTTGTCTGGCTATTAATAGTTGGGGGAAGGGGGGGGGGGGGGGGGAACAGCAGCCGGTGGGCTCGCATCGCCCTCCTCCCCCTCTCCGTTTGCCCAGACGGCAGAAGGAGAAAATGGGATGGAGCGGGGTTAGGGTGACAACCAGCAACCGATTACTAAAATACACGGGGCTGCGTACGCGCCGGCAGACACAAATAACTGTTTTGGGTCAACTCAAGGCTGAAGCGTATTGAAATATTTCAGGCAGTTTACCCAAGGACAAAACAAATCTCCAATGACTCCAAATAACTCGCAGAGCCTCTCGGGCCTCCAATAAAGTGCACTATTTACCAAAAAAGTGAGCGGAGGGGTGAGAAGACAACTCTGATGCTCATCCGCAATGAGGAGATGGTTGGCACGCGCTCCAGGGTCTGTTGTTCGCTTGCTTTACTGTGGTTTGTAGCAGAAACAGTTTCAGCGGGAGAAATTGGGAGGGCCTGATCCTGGAGCGTCGCAGAGTCCTCCGGGTGCTAACCCTGGATTCGGATGCTCCCTTTGAATGAGAAAAATGACAGACTTACTTAACACAACTTTTCCTTACAGTTGGGCCGCGAGGCAGAGAGGTCCCCCATTTCCTTCCTCTGTTACGGGAGCAGTGCCTAAGTGTCCCTCCCGTTGAATCTGGCCTAAAAGATAGCAAGACTCACAGCGAACTACAGATACTTCCACGTTTCTTTAGACAGACAAATGTTGCTAAAAACAGCCAAACAGCGCTAGTTTCACACCTCTGCCTGAGAACGTTTCTCTGGTGAGTAAACCAAGTGGTAACAGGGTTTGCTCTCCATTTAAATACAATGGTTTATGGCCAAATCGAAGTGCCTCGTCCTGTACTGATTTCCAGCTCTTTTCAAATTTGAGGTCATGAGCCCCAGAGAGCGGGCAGAAGCCAGGTAGGTTGAGAATAAAAAAGTTTGTTCCGCTATGCTTGACTTTACGTATGGGGGGGGGCATCCCGCTAAGTTAAGGTTACGCTGTCAGCAGTACATAAAATTAAACATGTGCTGAAGCGTGCGGAGTTGGTGCTGGCTAGGGAGATAGGAGTGGGACCAGAAGGATGCAGTTGATGCCAACCGACTACTTGGGGAGGGGGGGGGGGGGAAAAAAAGGCACAAAAGGAAGCTGACAAAGGTAACACGATACTGAGATCCCGAGCTGCAAAACTCTGACCTGTACGCTTTAGACTATAGGGTGCTGCTTAGACTATAAGCGCTGCGGAGCAGGGATTGCCTCCTCCTGCAGTGTTAGTGCCAGAACGGACCCTGCTCTTGATCGTGGCCTTAAAACTTTGCCACGAAACAGGAGCCAGTGAAGCATGGAGCATTCAGTGCATACCCAGCTCTAGGCACTAAAAGCATCTAAAGATTCTGCACATCAGAGAAATGCCATGCTCATAATTATACTAGCGGAAGTTACTGGCATCAGTGTTGGAAAGTGGAGCTTTACAGTTGACATCAATGTTATGTCCCACCTTGAGGTCTCTGTTGCAAGCTTCCCCGTGGAAATGGGCATTTGGGTTTTGAGGATTTCACATACTGGACTGAGGGCAGAGCTGTGGGAGACCTTCCTAAAAGTCTCAAGTATTTCCTGTTGAAAATAAAACATGTTGATACCTTTTAGTCCTTGATGGGGAGATACAGCAAGTCCCTGGCACATTTCAGTTTTAAAGCTCAATATATTCAAATCTCCCTTTGATTTAATTCTGGGGTTTTGGTAATAGGTTGGATTTTGCAAAAGGCTTTTCAAAATCTACGGAGTAGAAGTTCTCATTTCCTTTTTTTTTTTTTTTTTTTTTTTTTTTTTTTAATATATGAAGTCCATCTGTCCCAGCCACCAACAACTGTTCCGAGTCAGCTGTCAGTGCCAAAAATCACTCGGTGGAAATGTTGTTAGCTCTGTTGGAGTTATGATAAGTTGTTTGTTGGTATTTTCTGATGGGAAGTATTTGCAGTATTGCTTTCTTTTCAACAGGCAGTAAAAAATCGGGACAAACAGCTTTGAGAGCCATGCCAAAATCAGACGCTTAATAACATCTTCAAAAAAATTCTTAGGAAGGGCTTGGTGTTCCTATTTGGGTAAGCAGTATCTGGCATCACCACCAAAGAGTGGTTGGATGCACATCTACTTTACAGCTGTTGACAAAGAACGTGACACACCAGCACATTCTCTCTTGCTCTGAATACTTCTGAGAATTACTTGGTTACTGAAGCACAAGTAGATTCAGAGAGTAAAATGTGTTTTCTTTAGTGAGGAGAAAGAGCTGTGGACTGAGATGTTGCTCTGACGGTGAACTTAGGTTCTTATACCGACCTGTTTGTTTTCCTTGTACAAGTTGAATTCTGGGTCTCCTGGCCCGCTGCAGCTGTTTTTCAATTATCTGTCCACGCACCGAGGATTTGCACCAGGAACACGGGGTGAGCTGCCAAAAATCACCTAAACAAGTAAATAAAGCGGAATGAGCTTCTGCATTTAGCTTCACAGATAAGGACAAAAGCTGCTCCACATAACGGCTGTGGGTGGGCCTGCTTTCTGAGGCTCCTGCCAGTTTGCCCCTAACTTTAGCCATCTCCAAAGGCTAAAACATTGGTTAGCCCCCACTTGCTCCTGCTTTCCTTGCAGCTGACTTGGATTATTATTTAAGTTTCTCTTGCAAATTGCGCTCGCTGCTTTATCGTCCTTTGCGATGAGCCTTTGTGTGTTGAAGCAGAACTGGCCTCCCAGTTGTATATTTAGAGCTAATGCTTCACAGTTGATTGCATCAAGCCCTGATGATCCGGAGAAGGTTCGTGAACTCCTTACAGAGCAGGCCTGAAGTGGTGGGAGGGAGTTAGCGAGGGGAAAGATTTCCACAGACCAACGGGATCCTGAGTCCTCAAGAGTCCTCTTCTGCAAAACAAGAAGTGTGTATTGCTAACGTGCCCCTCAACAAGATTAAACAACTGCTCTATGCGTAAAAGCTGGTGGCCTGCTTTGAAACTGCTGTTTATATCAAGAGAGATGAATTCAAGATATAAAATTAATTAGGATAATTACATTCTCAATCTGGCTTCTCTATCAACTGAAATATGAACTGCACCATCTTCTTCCAATTGATAAGGGCTGTTTGCCTTCCCTCTGAACCCCTAGGGAGTATCATGTTTTTACGAGACACAGGATCAAAACCAAATTCAACCACTAAACATCAGTTCCAGGTAGTGGCGGGGTAAGGGTGTGTGCCATGCAACAAAACCCATTCCTTTGCTGAGTCAGGACACGGCCTAAGAACCACTTAATAGCTTTAATTGCACTAATGAACGTTCTGGACACAGTCTTAATTTTCACCCAAAGGGGCTGGATTGGCGTTTGGGTGCAGTTCTGTCAATAGCTGTGCTTGGGGCAGAGGAAATACCTGCTGGGTTGCAGTTCTCAAAACTCCCATGCTGGCAAGGAGAGTTTTCAGTTTCGGAAAAATAAACAGTAATAGAAAAACAGGACTTTTTCTGGCTGGAAAGCTCAGGTCCCTTCAGAGTGTTAACACCCTCAGTATTGACTTGAGCTTAGAGCTATTGTTTGGAGAGTTTAATTCTTTTTTCTAGAGACTTACCAGCAAAAGAGTACATCTGTGGGGAACAGGACAGCAAGGCACTCCGTCGACTTTGGTCTTAAGGACAACCAACTCCTCACAAACTTGTGCTTCTCATTTTAGATAAGTGGAGGTCAAGCAGGCTTCCTCAGGGGATAAATGTTGAGGGAGGTGTATATTAAAGATGTTTCCTGCACAAGAATGGCCAGCTGAGGTTCTGTTACCACTTCTTCCTCAGCAGTCGCTAACTTTGATTGCCTTGCTGCATTTCATACTGTAAGAAAGCTTTGTGTGACTCCTGTGCAGAAGTTCAGCTGTCTAACACACAGCTTGGAAGTGCAAAACCAAGACAGCTGCATAATTGAGCTGGTGCCCAGTTCTTATTAGAGCAGCGTCCTAAGCCAGGCCTTCCAATTTCTTAGAAAAATCACTAATATGCAAGAAGCGAGGTCTAGAGAGGGTGTTCCTCTGCAGTTCTTAAGTGTCTTGTCAAAGCTTTTTCTCTGCTGCGTTGGGTATTGAAGGAAATCGCTTTCGGTGCATGTTCCAAACCAGACACCTGGCAGAGAAAAGAGCAGCCGATGCAGAAGCAAAATTTATAAATGGGAGTTGGCAAAAAAAAAACCCCAAACCCAAACCCAAAAACCCAAAACCCAACCCAAAATCTCTGCAATTTCCTCTGGTCCTGAGAGCACAGTTGGGTAGGATTCCCATGAACTCACCTGCAAGCTGCTGAGAGTTGTCAAATGGGAGTCCAGTCAACACTGGGCTGGTATTAACTAATTAAAAAGAAAACCAGCCACATACATGCTGTAACCTGGCAGCCCACAGGTACTTGAGATAAGCTCGAAAAATTAATGGGAATTGTTCTGTCGTGCAAGAATCACTTGTCAGTATAAATAATATGATGTATTGGGTTATGTAGTGCCCCTTGTGGGATGGAGCACAGGGCTTAACACCGCATCAGTTACAAGGGGAAATGAAGGTTTCAGCGCAGCAATAGATGAAGTAGATGAAATTAAATTGTGTTCAGATAATGCTTGAGGTTTTCTTTTCTTTTTTTTTTTTTTTTTTTAAATCACAAATCCCAGGGATTTCAGAGTTAAAGCCAGAACACACTCTAACCTATTCCCATCAACGTACCTGATTATTACAACACAAATGTAAGATCAGTGGGTTTTTAAAGAGTCCTCTTAATTCATTTGGGCCCAGCTGCCTTATTTGGAGACACTGAACTTTAAAACTGCAATGTACCAGGGACGTAGTATATCTTTGGCATGCGGCTAAAAGGTAGCAGTGGACAATGTTCAGCAGTATTTCAAGATTTTTTAATCACGCTATTAAAAATGTATTTTGGTGGACTAGGTAAGATTTTCTGCTGAGCTGGAGAAATCCACTGAAATCTAAGGGGATTTGTTCCCATTACGAGGCTGTGTTTCGAACGCCTATGGCCTCTTCTGAAAATCCCTGCCTTAATAAACTCTGGGGCAATTCCTTATATAAGTGGCCAGCATTTTACAGGTAGGATGTAAATTGGGGCACTCTGTTTTAGACTCTGTTTTGGAGGGTGGAAGTATAATACTTCTAAAATTCAGGTCCATTGAAAGCGTCTGACTTCCCTGCTCACTCCCCCACCTAAGACACCTAATTCACTTGCCATTTTTGACAGTCTTGTCCGGTATGTCTCAAGATGTATAACCACGAAGTCCTTCAATGGTTGCTGAAGGAGCCCATAATATTCTACGTATCCAAAGTAAGCTAGAATTTTTGTTTCATTAGCAATAAGGAAAAAGACTGGCAAACAATGTCATGGAAGAGAGCTGTTCTGAGAAACCAAGCTTACCTTTTAACAGAGCCAGTAGTGAGTGCTCTGCCTAGCATTCCTGCTTTTTATTCCCAGTGGAAAGGTTCCTGCCACTTCGCATCTCTCCAGGGTGGCTGCGTGCTCTCTCGGACCTGCTTGAGTGGAGTCAGTTACACAGCTGAGGACTTAATGATTTTTTTCTGCACGTCAATGTACAAGGCTCTGCTTGATCTTTTAGGGCGAGATCAGCCATGGAGACGTTTTTTTTTTTTTTTTTTTTTGCTAGGATGTTACCCTTGGAAAACAAAGGCCTTGATAGATGTTGTAGCTTTTACCTGCGTTACAGTAGCATGTATGGCTTCTGTTCACAGATCAGCGTCTGACTTTGCTAGGTGCTCTCAGAAAGAAAGAAAAAACTCAGTATCCCAATTTGTGTCCTCACTCAGTGAAAGCTACCCAAAAGACTAATTCATCGGGCTACCATATAGATGAGGAGCATTCCTTAGAGTATTGGATGATAATGGCTGCGTGAGCAGCCCTTGAATCACAGCAGTGGAAAGAACCGAGCGTCCAAAGGCAAGGCAGCGTCTACCACATACCCCGAGGGTCCATTAAGGAGATTGCTGCCTGCTAATGGACTTCCTCCTGAGGCGCTCTGGCTGCTAACACTCTCTTGAATGATTTCCGAGAGCTTACACACTTAACGGCAGGGAAGGTGTTGCGAAGTCCTGCAGTTCTTGCTGCTTCTGTAAAATAGCTTTTATCCCCTCAAAGGATCTTATCAACGGCTATTTTTAATACCCACTTAAATCTTTGCTTTAATCTTTTTCTTCTGCATCGATCTCTGCAAAAGCCCGAAGATAAATATTTCTTTATACCCACCATGTTGTTTGGGGTTAGTTATTTTTAGAGCCTGGAAAACATCCCTTCTGTAGTAGCGAGGTCCTGAGCATCAGTTACATACCTTAGAAAGGGAAGTCCCAGCTCTCTGAACAACAGTGACTTGTACCTCTGGACGGGCCCTGACTTCCCCGGCCAGTGGGACTCCCCCGTCCTTGGAAGAGTGGGTTGGTTTTGTGGAGGTGTTTAGATACCAACAACCAAGGTGGAAGGAGTAATACACAGCTCCCTGTTAGTGTGAACGATCTGTGCTTTGCTGACAGGACTGGATACACGTGCTATGAAACGAGTTAGCTTCAACCGCCATGGATCTCCTTGTTGATCTAGGAGCTCCTACGGCAGAGGCGGTACTGGTTTGTTTCCCTCTTTGGTCTTAGCTACTCCGCTGGGATTGCGTGTAGTGTACATCCATGGGGCTGGTCTGATTTCTCAGGGAGCAAGGAGGCAACGGCTTATCTCGTTTCTTGTGCATGAACAAATAGCTAATAATGGCTACAGCTTGGTTAGTGCTGATGGAGTCGCCTTTGAACTGGCGATCTGGAGATGAAAGGCAGAGTGCCTTCTAATCGCCTCCTGAGTCTGCCTCATGGGTCAAGCAGAACTGGCTGTTTGAGTTGGTAAGCATCCTCACGTATCTGGTGTTTTCCCTTCGTTTTGGCCAGTTTTCAACACCCCATAAATAACAGGGCAGCGTGAAGCTCTGCTTGCCAAAGCTGCCTTGTGCGTGCTGGAGGGGAGGTTAAACCAGGTACTAACTTCTCTCTTCTTCCATCAGAAATCCTCTGGTGGGCCTGGCCGACACACAGCTGTCCTCATCCACAGGCACTACATGCTCTCCCACGCAACAGGCCAGGATAAGCCCTTTGATGCCTGCGTTTGGGCTGGCAGCAGCTTCTAAGGCACTCTGGTCCTCCCCCCCCCCCCCCCCCCCATCTCCCAGTTGGCAACTGCGCCTTGAGTTCTCCAAGTCAACAGCTGAGCTGCGAGCAGGGCTGATAAGTCTGCAGTGCTGGATCGCTGGGGCTTTGCCAGAGATCCCAGTTCATTTGCGGTGCTCTGTGAGCATGGGAGGACTCGGGGGCTTTTTCCCGACATCGCGCCGAGGCGTGCTCGTCGCCCGCCGGCAGCCCGCTGTTGGTCAACAATAGTGATTGTTCTCCTTGCCCGGGGAGGCTCCTGGTGTTCTGCTGGAGGCTCCTTCATCGTCCTCTTTCTGCAAATATTTGGAACAGATCCTGTTTGGCTGTTCCGACGGTTTGACTCAGCTGGTAAATGACAAAGGCAAGCTGGACCCAGGTTCACCGTGATAACAAGTAGCTCTACGAAGAGGGGAGACGAGGGTCAAATTCCGAGATGAGGCAGCAGGTTCTGTGGGAGAGACCCAGAGGACGTGCGGTGACCCGGCCTCAACTGTTAGAGCCGGAGCTGGGTTGCATGCAGCAGTTCTGCCTGCAGCGTGTAAGGGGATCCCTAACCTTCTTGGCTGTAACGCTGCACAGTCTCGAGGCGAGCGTGTTTTTGGAGCTTCTTGTGGTCTACTGACAAACATGTCATAATTCTGGCTGCTTAAATATTTCCCGAGAGCTTTTCAATTCCTGGCTTATCCTCGGTCACTTCTGAGACACACATGCCGTACGTCTCACATCTGTCACTCAGCTTCATGGATGCGAGGCAAAGTCTTTCTTTGCTACAAAGGCTGCCTTCCCTTCCCTCTTTTCCTCACTCCCTGGTTTCCTTTTCCTATCGTGTCCCTCACTGAGAAGCAGTAGCTCCTTTAAAGAAATGCGAGGGAACCCATTTGCAGAATTTACAGCTGCTTCCCGAGGCATGAGTGTCCTCCTCTTTAACAGCAAGCTGTTAAGCATGTTCTTAAGTGGGAAGATAAGTGGTGTTACGATCCTTTCATCTTCTGGCTCAGAGCAGGCTGGAGATAACTGATAAGGGGATGACAGCAAGGAAGATGCATAGGCACCTTTGGATTTAATTCCTACTTTGCAAGGCAGTCTTTAAAGCACATCTCTGGTGGGAACACAGGCTGGTAAAATAAAGCTGGTCCTTCCTTTCTCAGCATATGTTTTTTCCTCATGTCTCTGAGGCAGATCCTCTGTCTGTGCCAGCAGAGCCGGTGCAGAGTGAGCTAGGTTCTCCATTTCAGAAACCTCCTTCTGGTGCTGACATTCGAGGGACTTGGCTTGAGTTGCCTCTAGACACTGTTTCGGCTGGTGATTTCATTTCCGCGTTTCTTTTTTTACAGCGGTCCTTTGCGGGTTTGAGCTGTACTTTAAACAGGGCTGCGTTTGGAGTATGGGAGTAGCAGTCTTGCACGTGATGGGCAAAGATGCATTCCTCTGCGAGGGTCTGTAAGAGAGCACACATCAGCGACAGCTTCACGTGGGTGGGAGTCTTCGGACCACTCTGGAACAGACTGTGCATTCAGTTCCAGGATTCCTGGTTTAGTCCCTCGTCTGCTGGCTGAAACAGGTGGCAAGCACATGCCTGTAAGGGTCTTTACTGGGGGTGGTCTTCAAGGCCAGCCGTATCCAGCCCACATTCCAGCTGAGTACCTCATCTTCTGGCCTGGCTGGCTCTGGGCCATCCAGCCCAGAGGTTCCTAACCATGGTACACACTCTGCTCGTCGAAAACAAACCACTTGAAAGTACCGCGTCTGCGGCCCCAGCCTGTGCCAGCCTGCTGCATTTTCCTCCGAGGAAACGGGGAAAAAGCGGTTGGGGCAGAATGTGTCAAAAGCTCAGTAACGCCTCCGAGGCACGCACGCTGCCTGGTGCAGCGGAGAGCTCATCCCACATGCCCGTGAGAGGACACAGCACCTTGCACAACTCTAGTCCGCAGCGGGAGAGGCTGCCTCCACCGCAGTAGGTACCGCAGTCTCTGTTGGTAGCAGCGGCAGCTGCACAGATGAAGTTGGCGAGGTGCTCTAGGCCTAGGAACATAGTTAAAAAGTTGAGCTATTTGAGTCACGGGGCTCAAATTTGAGCTATTTGAGGCTGGTTGAGCCTTTGGCAGGGTGTCGGCACAGTCTGCAAGCAAGCGTCATCCAGAGGAGACGATGCCTATGGGAAGACCGCATCCAGGTGCTGCTTCAAAGGAGCCCTAGCTAGCGCCAGGCTGTTTCCAAGTGCCTTCTTCTGCCTCTACTGTTGCATTAAACAGAGATTTCTGCTCTCAGTGCTCTGCATGCTCTATGTGGTGGCAAGCCTTTTACAGATGAGGCTACACGCCTTCCCGTAGCAAACCCCCGTCTATCTGCCTGGCGAGCCTCCCCTCTGCTTTATCTGGGGAGGTGCTGAGCGGTGCTGGCTTTTTCCACCCTAGAGCTCTTGCATCCCACCCCAAAGTGTGAACTGAGGCTGCAGCCTCCCTCTCAAATCGGCCCCCGGTGCCTCTGCACCTCGCTGTTACTCAGCACTTCTCGCTGACAGGGAATTAAGTAGGATTTCTAGGTCATTGTGGGCCTGTCAGGAGGAATCCGTCTTCTGTAGACCTCATTATCAAGGCTCTTTCTGCAATGCCAGACTTCAGAACAATTGCTGCCTGGTTCCCTAAACACTGACTAATGAGACAGAGCTGTTAGCAGCAGTTTGCTAAATAAAGGCTGTTTCTGCCGGAGACAGAATAAAGCCAGACTGGATTTTCTTAGCTGTCTCTTACACAGAAGGTATTTCAAAGGACCCTTATTAAAATAATGAGCTAGATGTTGCTCTTGTGGTGGCTGCATAGGGTCAGTGCTTGATGTTAGTGCCAGGTGCTTCCCCAAAGCAGTGACTTCAAGCAACTTGTGCTCAAGTGACCTAAAAACCTCACCAGCTCCCTTGGTTTCAGTGTATCTTGAGCATTTACCTGTGCTCCTGTGACTTTGTCCTGCTCTGATAGTGACTTGCTGCCTCACGGTGGACAGGCTGCTTGTAGCTGTCGGTGACCTCCGTTGCCTTGGGTGCCATAGGAAGATATTCTTTGATCTCTGGGTTGTAGCAAAGCTTGCTCAGCATTCACGTGCATGGCTTTGGCAAGGCAAGGGATCGATCACCTGAGCAGGTGGGACAAGCGGGACTGCTGGGAGGAGAGCCTTGTATGGCTGCTTTTGAAAGGAGCTGGAGGTTTGTAGATCGCTGATAGGAGACAGGTGAGACTTCTCCTTATTCCTGGATGCCGAGGAGAAAGGACGTAGCCCCCACTTGAGTAGCCTGAGGCCAGGTAACTTCTGTTGATGTTCCTGTAATGAGAATTTTCATCCTACCTCTCTTCCTGTTGTCAGAAGGGCCTGGATTAGAGATGAACTCCAAAGCAGGGTGGGATGGGTCTGACCGCCTCTAGCTGGAGCAGGTACAGGAGAGCTGGGGATTATTACTTGGCCAGTTTGCAGGTTTCTTTGAAGTGGTGCTTTGATGTGGCAATGGGAGTCCATGGAAGGTAAATGGTGTCTAGGCAGGTTTTTCTCACTCTCTGTTGTTGTCTCTGAAGCAGCAGAAACGGTGCCAAACAGGCTGAACGGCTCCAGGATGCGAGAAGCAGAGCTATTTCTAGAAAGATGGAACAATGGTTCTTCGGGAGAATCCGAGCCGGCTCTCGCTGAACCCTTGTCAAACCTCCTGCAGGCGGAACTGCTCCTCTCTGTGCCCCGTGCGCTGCCTGGATCAGTTAATTGCAGCTAGATGCTATTAAGGGCGAGCAAGGGGCAGTCCAAGAGGTGGCCGCTGTGTTTCCAGGTGAGCTGGCGTGGCAGAGAGATACAGGAGAGGTCCATCAATCAGTGCTCTGGTCAGCAGGGTTAGGAATCGAGGACATCAGTCCATTTTGGCAGCATTCGGAGAGGGATCCGGCTGGCTCCAGCGGCAGTGTGCTGAGAAAAGACGTCCTCAGTTTGGCTCGCTGGATGCTGCCAGGACTTGCCCAGCAGAGCTGGCCTGCATGCCCAGTAACAACTGTAGCCAGTGGTTCAGCTACACTGGGAGGGAAAGAAAAGGCAGGCCATGGTCTAAAGAGACTTGTCGCTGGCTGGCAAGCTGTGCTGTCAATGCTGTCTTGGCTCTGATATGCCATCTCCCCCAGGCTGTTTGGGAGGGGAAGTGGAGACTGCCTTCAAATGCCTATTGTCTGTCCTTCAGCTGGGAGCAGAGCCAGCAGAGAGCGGCTCTGGCAGCATCCGATACAGGGGGCAGATGTTAGGGGAAACATACTCATCCGTAAAACGCCGTTGCTGGGATTTTCAAAGGAGCCGCAAAGGTTAAGCGCCCATGTGTTGGAACGCGTACGTGAAGGTCAACAGAGAAATCCTGGGCTCCTGGGATTCCTGCCGGGCTTGGGGGAGCTTTCCGAAGGTAGCTCTCGTCCACGGGGACAAGCCCTTGTGCAGCATCTGTGGGTTGTCCAGGTGACTGCTGTTCTCGGCCCCATTTGTCTCGGCATAGCTGGGCAGAAGGGCAGAGCCACGCAGTGCCAGGTTTGATCTCTCGCGGGGGCCTTCAGAGGCGCGCAACTGAGTTCAGCCTGGCCCCGCTCTCCGGTAGCCCGCTGCCAACTTCTGCAAGCAGGCGCTGAAAGCGGAGTATTGCCTGACCCTGCCTGTCCTCTCCCTTCACCCCTGCCAAAGCAGGGCTCGGCCACGGGTTTCAAGCAGAGCTGGAAACTTGGCACCGAGGCAAGGAGCAGAAAAGAGCCCAGCTTGCTCTTCTGCGTCTGGGTTGGCTTCTGTACTGCTGTGGGGAGTACAAATATGTTCCCAATCTGTTTGCTTCACTGACGTGACTCCAAGACACACAGGCAACAGATACGCTGACCAAGAAGGGGCCATTGTTAGAGGGACCTTCTTGACTGAGGCTCCGCTGTAGCCAACCGACCGCTGCCGCTCTCCGGCGCTGGGCTGCGGCCTTACCCGTGCTTCGTTCACAGCATCCAGAGCGCTTGATCCTCCCGGGTCCCCCAGCTTTAACTGCACATTAGCGCAGACAAGCCAGGGGTTCATCGCTGTTTGACTCAGTTGATCCATCCACGTGCCCTGATCCGGCCTTTTGATTTACATGCTCATCTCTGGCAGGCAGGTAAATCAACCTGTAGATAAAAGAAGTTACGAGCGTTGCTTCCCTGTGAACCGCCCCAGACGTTCGCTGACACATTGCTAATTGCACATAGGCAGACAGCAGGCAGGCGGTTTGCTCTGGGCTGGAGGCTGAGCAGCGAGGAGCCAGGGGAAGGGAGTGATGGATGGATGGACAGGTTAGCATTTTGGCTAAGGAGGAATCAGGGCCCCAAGAAGACCAGAGAAGAGGAAGGGAGTTACCTCATTGGTTTCCAGCAGCCAAGGCAGGGTTGTCTTCTGAGAGGTTATTTCCTTAAGCTTTATCCAGTCCGATTTTAGTTGTGACTTTTATGAACAATAAAGGCTTCCACGGTTTCCCTTGGAGGAACTGGAATGAATCCAAATAGATTTTAGTGCTGAGAAGCAGATCCTGTTATTAATGTCAGCCTAATCATTTCTCTCTCCTTCCCACCTTTTTTGCCATTCAGACTCCTAAAAAGCCTGCAGGCGGTTATCAAGTCCAGTCCACCCTCTTGCTTCTGAAACTGCAGACCAGATTGCCGCCTCCCCTGGCTTTTAGGGTCTGTGAGAGCATTTAATGTGCCTGCACCAGGCTGGCGGGGGGATCGTCCCCCGTGCCTCAGGAGGGACCTGGCGGTGCGACACGTATACCCCAAAGCCGGCAGGACAATGGAACAGAGCTGAGCTGAACTGGGGACCAGCACACGCTGCCTCTCTGGGAAAAGGGCCTCTGACCAGGACTCAACTGGGAGCATTCAGCTGAGAAAATTCTCTGCTAAAAATAGCAGCAGGAGATGTTTAAGGAGCAAAACAAGTCAGGGTCTGGAGAAGTTAGTTCCCAGATATGTGGCTAATTCAGCTCCCCCGGGACAAGTAATCTTTTAACCCCTCCGTGCTAAGGCTCGTTTCTGCTCTGCTAAACAAGCTTGCCTTCGTCAGGAATCCAGGTTGGGGCAAGCCAGAATGGCTTTCGTCCTCCCTCTTTGCTCTGATACAGCATTCCTTTCCTCACTCTTCCCCCGCTCATTTATGCTAGCATCTTCCTAATAGTGCTCTGTGTCAAGCTCTCCATCTTTATCTGTGTGTGACTTCATTTGGGCTCCCTCTAATTCCCGATGTATTTCCTGAGAAAATAATCTCTGCTGAACCCTGCAGCGCAACTCCCTCTGCAGGTTTGCAGCCTATGCTGAGGCTGATGTTAACAAGGTAAGTCTTTTCAGATCTGTTTGCATGATTCGGGGCTGCCCCTACGAATGATATTCCCTCAACTCACATGTCTTCAGCCTGCACATGGCTGGAGCAGCTTTCTACTGAATGCCTTTTTCCCTTGTAGATCTGCATCCTTTGTTCTGACAGATTCACCGTAAAGCTTCAAAAGCCGCCTTGCAGAAGACGGCCCCACCTCTCCAGCGTGGAATGACGGCAGTAGTTTCACAGGCTCTTGGTCGCAGGCTCATAGGCAGATGTGAATGTTCCCTTGGTGCCTCCAGTCAGTCTCTTGCAGCGTTCATTTGTACACGTTTCGTGCAACGCATTAGCTAGACAATTGTGTTTTATACCCGAGGCTAGAATTATACACGCGAAAAAGACAAAAATGATACTGTAAAATCGGAAAAAATGTTCTTAAAAAGGGAGCTGTTTTCAGCCTTGTCATAAATGATTTCTCTGCGTGCTTGCTCACGCCCTCTCCTGTTCCCTTCTCTAGCCTACTCTCAGCTCTTGGCTCTGATGACTACTACTGTCTTCCCAACTCCCATTTTCCACAGGAAGATGACATGGTTGGTCTCTGATAAGCAGAACTTCGGATCTGTGTTTTGTTGGTCAAGCTATAGGCTGGAGGAGAACGGAGGATCAAGAGATTAGAGTCACAGACAGAGGAATAGAGGATTATAGGCTAAAACCCTGCGAGTCTCTGTATTGATGGTTGGGACACAGCCAGACGCTAAAGAGTATTGCAAAGCCTGGTGCTGATAGCATATCCGCTTATTTCCTGTCTTTGCATTTCAGGCAGCTTTTGATATATATGTCCTCATCAAAAGCCAGGGTCAGGCAGGTACCGAGCATCCTAGCTCCCGTCGAAGTCAAATACCTGCTGAGATCAAGTCTGTGCCTTGGCTGGCGCTCAGCCTGGAAAATGTCACTTTGGCTTGTGGGATTCTCAGCAATCCTTGAGTCAAATTCCCACACAAGACAAAAATAAAGGAGCTCGCCCCTTTTCCCGTTACAGTTCATTCTGTCTCCCTGATCCTGGCCCTAGATCCCTGCCATGTCTCACCGACTTGACTCGGCCCTGGAGACTTCCCTTAGCATCCATCTGCTGCGATGAGAGCCCTGCTGGGAGGAAGGGAGAGGACAGGAGGAAGACCATCGCCCCTGGCTCTTATCACAGTTATCTGCTGGTTACCTCCCACTTTGCACTAATTTGGTATCAGCATCTGCCACTTTGGGGAGGAAAGGGACTTGCTGAAGTGAGAAGTAACGTAGGATGTGCCTGTGTGGCAATTCTTGGGGCTGGCTAGGGAAACAATGGAAGGCAAGTGGGAATAGGCAGGAAGGGTTGGTTTCAGATCTGCCCTGTGCAAATATTCCCCCTTCCCTTCAGTGCTCACCATTTTCGTTCCTGGCCTTTGCTTTTGCTTTTTTGTAAGGCACTCTCATCCAGTAAACAGATCATGGAATGGTATATCCACTGCTGGCTGAGGTGGTGTGTTCCTTACTCTTCCTGTGACTTCCCATTCCTCAGTTTTTTTCCTCCAGTGAACTGGAACTGTACATCCTTACTGAATCGCAGGAGACATTGAATTTGAAGGGATGAGGCTGAACTGATAAATGTGCAGCATTTTAACAGATGAAAACAATCAGGGGGAAGCACCGCATGTGAGAACCTCAGCAGACACCCAGAGGTCCAGCCAGTTGTATTCCTTGGGTTTTCGTGCCCAAAAGCAGAGGTGGGGATGAGCTGACCTCCTGAGATCCCCTCGTGTCCCATTTTCTGTGAATGCACTGATTTTCATGGTCCGTATTGGCTGTGAGCCAGACCAGTTTGGAGATGTAATTATGCTGTCCATTTGTTAATGAAAATGGCGAGAACAGCGCTCTGTACAATGTGACTGTTTTGATATATTCCTAGCCAAGTGATCTGTAATTGTTTCCTTGTTGCCTTATTTCTCTTCTGGCTTTTGCCAAAGACTTGGTGCAGACATAATTAGAAGCTCTCCTGCCTAATGGCCTTCCCTCAGAGCCACACAGAAAGGCCACCTGCCCCTGGTTTTTCCTCCTGGAGCGTCAGCGGAACGTTGCAAGCCCAAAGCATCTGTGGTAGGGGCTTGACCTCAGAGGACAGTAGCCAGGCAAAATAAACGATCTGGGCAGGACTTAATTCCCTGGTTAGTGGTATCTAATGCAATGCAGAAGCTTGTTCCCTGTTTCTGACCCTGTTCCCCGTTGCTTACCCAAGGAAAAATGAGGCTTTCAGTTCAGCCTCACGTTCCTTTCTTGGGAAGGGAGAAGCAATTCAGGAATGCAAGGTCTGGTAATAGCCCTTTCTATGCACGGCTTTCCTATTCATGTTACCTTTCTGTTCCCTCTCCATTACCCTTCATCCCAGATTTTGAGGGGGCAAATTCTAACTCTTTCCATCTTTTCTTTGAGCTGAAGGTGGCCCGAAATATATTACAGAAAGAGAGGCAATCTGACATGCTGGAAACTCTCTAGCCCTTGCTGCTTCCATCTTAAACTCTTTTCAGTATTAGGTATTAGTCATCCACCCAAAGCATTGCTTCCTTCCCATCTTGCACGTACATTCAGTGCTTTCCAGGAGAAGAGCCAGAAACCGGGGTGTGAGCTTGGGAAAACAGGAGAGCTAGGACCAGATCATGTGCAGATTAAGGTGTTGGGCAAGGCACGTACAGCCACATCTGCAAAGCATTAAATGCCCATCTTCCCCTTGAGGTCAACAGCATTTGGATACCTTTGTGGAGCCGGCTCTTGGTCTCTCGAGCCGTGTCTGTTCTGATGGGTGAAAAGCTATTTCAATAAAATGGGCTAAGCGTGCTAGGCCCTTCAACCTGGGAGCTTTCTCTCCAGGTTGCCAGCCGTTGGCTCAGCTCTGGCTCTCTCCTAAACCATCTGTGCTCCCTTAGGGAGAGCAGAGCATGAGAACCTGCTAGTGGACGTGGTCCAAGCTCAACATGTCCAGCCAAGAGCTCAGACTTACGCTAAGACTGTGAATAAGCTTGAACTCCTCCTGTTCAGGCAGCGCTGGAGCATGGCTCATGATGCCTTCTCCTAGCAAGGACCTAAGGATTTGCAAAGTGGGTGGCGTGCAAATCTGATCTGAGAATAGGCTGTCTCACATTTCTGAAGGCGCAGATATGCCGGGCCTTAATATCTCATCTCTAAACACGCTGCAATGCCATGAGCAAAATGGCAACCAAAGATTGCAAAATTCTTACCTCCAGAAACCCTTGTCAGATGGATATTTGAGGCAGCGTGTCTGCAGCTGCATCCCAACGTGATGAAACCAAACTTTGGGAAACCATCAGAAAGCGGTGTGCGGTCTTCACCAGGCAACACCTACGCTGCCCTCCCTGCATGGGAGAGAGGAGGAATGTTTGTCTGTGGAAGGAGGCTGCTTTACAGAGAGGCTTTTGTCTTAAGAGGGCTCCGTATCTCCTTGATAGCAACCTGTTTCGCTACAGAGTGTGGGTGTGGAGGCTCTGTGTATACCCATGGCTTTGCAGTCTCATTAGAAGGTAGAACAGTAAATCCTCCTGCCCAAAAGAGGGGGGGGGGGGGGGGGGGGGGAAGGAGGAAAAAAGACTGCGTGCATGGTCTGGATGCTAATGGGCCTTCTCTGCAGCAAATACAGTCGGGTCTTTAAGGTGCTAGTTTAAATCAGGAGATTTAAACAGGTTAAGATTTTGTTCCAGAGCTGTACGTACTTTATTCACAGACAGGCGTCTCCTTGCCTTGTCTAGTGGTGAGCAGGAAGAGAGTGAATTAAGAGCAAAATCTGGAATTCTTACATCTTCAGATGAATGCAAATACTCAATGGTCTTCCACACAACTTTGTCCTGTGGGGTCCTGGTCCCGCTGAGACCACCAGAGACTCCCTTATCAGCATTTCAGAAGAAACGAGTGCCATCAGCTAGCTACCTAAGAGAGGAGAAAAGCAAAAGTCAGAACCATGTGGAATGCCAAACTCTGCTCTGTAATGTTGCATTTGCCTTCTCTAGGTTAATTATGCTTCACATTCCCTGCCCAGGCGGGCACATCTCCTCTGTTTGTAGGTGCCTCTCGGAGAGTTGGCACCCTTTTCACTGAGCAGTACAAGCCTTGCATCTAAAATAAGTCATGCTGTTTCATGATAGCTGGTAAAAATAAAGCCTTACTAGCTCAAGCAGCTATAACAGCACAGAGGATTTACGACTGAGTGGGTTTTTTCCAGGGTGGGCTGGCCACAGTCTGGTGATGGCCTTTTTATAACCGTTATCAGCTCCCACACAGACCAGGTCCATCTGTTACTTAATTTGAATGGAGACACTCCTAAGCTTTTGTTCGCAAATCTCTCGCTGCACATCTACATTGTTCTCTAGCAGGGCAGCCCACCAGGCTTGGCTTGCTGATGTTGGGACGTGCCATGGAAAACTGGAATAAAAGAAAGGCACACAGCTTGCTCTGGTCACTTGACCAGCATGGTCCACCTGCCTCCTCCCTTGTATTAGCTCAAAGGGGCTTTTAACCTGCAGCTTGGATGCCAGAGCAAACATACAGCCAGTTCCTTGGGCTGGAGGCAAGGTCTGAAAGTGAAGACCAAGTACGACAAAACTCTGATGCACCCTTTATAAATCTGGTCTTTGTATATCACAAGTACATTTAAGTCCCCGAAGCTATTCCCAAAACCCCAGCCAGTTGGGCAAAAAAAACCCCCAAAACCTAACAGAGCGGGTTACGCATTTTTTGGTGTCTCGTTCCTATGCCATACCGTGTTGCCTGTCCCACACCGCCTTGTCTACGCTGGCACGAGTTGGGTTGCGGAATCACAATGAGATGCACAGAGGATAGAGAGGAGGGAGGATAAAAAGCCTGAAGCACCGAGAGACAAAAGGATGGGTGTTTTGAGGTGCAGATGGTCAGATGTTTCTGAAAGTTAGGGTTTATGGTGATTTCCTCAAAATAAGCTGAGGGCAGACACCTGGCTTCCCTCTTCCTTGTCTTATCCAGTCCAGCACAGCGTGGCTTCCTCTGCTCTTCCTCTGGAGGTTTCGCACACATTTTACAGTTAGCTTCCTCTCTCCTGCATACACACAACACTTCTAAGGCAGGCAGGGACAGTCCTGGGGTCAGCCAGGCTGCCCTTAACAGCAATGCTCGTCGCCTGCCTGCTGCTTTGATCATCTGTGCTGTGCTGTCCTTGTCACCCTTTCTTTCACTGCAGCTCACAGTATCGAGGAGGGATGCTCTGGGGGTATCTCCAAACTAGCAGTCATAAACATGCTGACATGCAGAGGGTTCAGCTAACGTGTTTCTAACACCTAACAATATATCACTCACTCTCACTCAGTAGCACTCCTGCTACACAGAGTAACCATCCAGAAAGCAAAGATGCTTAACAAGGCGTGTGGTTTATAGCAGCATTCCCACATGGCTTAGATGCACTTTGAATTGCAAATCAAGCAATGGCTTAGTGATGATAGACACCTCAAGCAAGGCATATTTTTGTTGCTTTAGTGGGCAGGTGTTTAAATACAGCTGCATGTTTTCGTACTGCGTGTGCCTGACAGTGCATTAACTAAAATTACCGTATCGGATAACTGCAATATCGGCAAAGCAGCATGGAACGATACTGCAGCATAGACTGTTGGCAGCAACTTACTTGAACTGTTTCCTGGTCATCCTTTTTACCTTGCCTGTAATACTTTAGCAATATTTCACCTCCTCTTCAACTTTCTGCCTAGAGCTTTTAAACAGAGAAGAGATTGGGGCGGAAGGAGATGGAAGGCCACACTTTGCTTTAAACCTGGTACAGAGAGAGGAGATTTAATGCAGTATAGTTGTTTATAAAGCTGCTAGGGGCTTTTTGAAACTATAGTTTCGGTGTAGCATTTTAAAATAATTCAGATAACATGAGTCACAGTAACAAGCATGGGCTGGATCTCTTTAGCTGAAAGAGGTGCCATAAGAATATGCTATAGACTTCACTGCCTTGTCCTGGATTCTATTTTGGAGAACTGATGGCATTTGGGATTCAACCATATGTCTGGCTGAGCCTGTAGCACATACAGATCTGGTAGGTATTCAGAGATGTAGCACATACAGATCTGGTAGGTGCGTCTGTTGTGGCATGCATACTGCTCTGGAAAGGAATGCACGTCTATGCCCGGCTGTTCTCCAAATCCTGGGTGCTGAGGCCTTTAAAGGGAGATTTACATAACACAAACCCTTTCCTGCTTATTTGCACTGGGCTGAAAGAAGCCTAAAGGAACATCTTTGGAATACTCTTTCTAAAAGGTGGCGGTTGCCACTAACTTGATGATTTAACACGCAAAAAAAAGCGACCCATAAGCGTGTGGTCACCAAAGAGGAAACACTTGCCAACAGCAGGGAAATGTGACATAGCACAGATGCCCCAGCTCCTTGAACAGCAGAGTGCTAACAGCTGGGAAGCACTGGCTTGGTGCAGATTCCTCCAGCCCCTGGGAGTCTGGAGAACAAGGGACACCCCAAAGTAATGCTAAGAAGAGCTGGAAAGGTGTTCTGTTCCTGCTCTACAATCTGTATGGTCACTTGAGGTTTTTGGGTTGGTTTGTTCCCTGCATAGTTGTAGCTTTCTTGTAGTTTAGAACATGCTGCTTGCAGTATTCTTCTGCCACACACAGAAGAATAAATCTGTCTTAGCAGTGATTTAAGCAGCCACATTGATCTCTGCCCACGGTCAATCCATGTAATAATGTCAGAACCTCTCACACAGTCTCCAAGGACCCAGCTTCTGTCTAAAATTTGTTGACATCCTGCTTTGTGCCTAAGGGATAGGCCTAAATCTCTCGTGTTTGGTGGGTGGGAAAAAGCCTGCTGTGAACAATTTCCGAGAAATGAGATGGGGCCGGAGTTTGATGGAGTCCCACTGTCTTAGAGCGAGTACCTAGAGTCATAACTCCTTCAGAATAACACGACATTGTGGTATTACTATCTCCAGCTTCAACAGAACTTGAATTGTAGCTACAGTAGATGTACTTCAGTAGGACTGTTACCATGCCATCTACTTGATGCAACACAATTTTTCTGAGAAAAGGTCTTGTGTAAGCAAGAATGTGTAACAAAGACCAAACTGGTACATCAAGTTTCCTTTAAGGAACGAGAAACCCTTTCCCTCCTCATCTTTCTCTAGCTTTTCGAAAATGGAGATTTATAGGATAGTACAGACCAGATAGATGCTGTGCAAGCTGCCTTCTGCAGCTCTTCAGGTGCAGTGCAACTCTGTAGTCATCTGCTACTTCAGGTCTTGGAAGAAAGCTATCATTTGTGGAAGTGTAATGCAGTTCCCTGATGAAGGAGGGTGCTGTCTGTGAAGAAGGCAGAACCTCCAATTTCCCCCTTTTTGAAGCCTGAGCCAAACGCGCATTATCGGAGCCACCTGTCCCAAGCAGAAAGCCAGCCAGGATCTCCACAGTTAAGCTGAGCGCTCAAGCCTGGGTCCTCCAGAAAAGCTCTCTTGATTCCAGAAGCAGGAATCGCACAGCAGAAGCAATCAAATGCCTCGTTGGTAAGAAGCGCCCTACGCTATTGTTGAAAACCCGTCCAGAGATTTCAAAAGGATTTTCCCAAGATTGTTTTCTCGTCTTGTGGTGACTAGCTGCTTCTAATGCTCTGGGGTTTTGCTGGGATGAGCGAAATCTGTTTATGCTCATGAGGGAGCAAAGCAAGGATCACAACCCCAGACAGAACACCTGAGAGGATCAAAGGACGAACAGAGGGAAACGAACATCTCAGCGTCTTGTGGCGTCATTACTTTTCTTCAAGGAGTAAGTCTGGAAGCACCAGGCCTGATGAAAACGGACTCTCTTTCACTGCAGACTTGAACAAATCACTCGTGGTTGCTTAGACCACATCCTGACTGAAACAAACCCAGACCAGAGCACCTGCTTCAGCCTGCTGGGAGCCAGCTCTGGAAATGGCATTCTCCTGGCTCGCTGGAGTAAAGCATAGGCAGACTGAAAGCAAAGTGCTCACTGCACAGCCCTGTTACTCCTTTCAGCTCTGGTACAGAAGGCTTCTCCCAAATAGCTACGTTATAGTCCAGAGCACTGTCATCTTAGTTCAGTATTGGATTTCTCCCAAATGCTGCATGAATGTCTGAAGTGCAGATGGGGGAAGGGTGGATGGGTCCTGCTAAGAGCAGTTTTGGCTGGGCCAACTATTAGTTTGCCTTAGCCGGTGGCTTTTATGTGAATAACAGTTATTTCTGTGTACAAAGGTAGCTTCTGAACCGTGCCAAACTCCACCTCTCCCCTGTGGTCTTTGGGGTATAAGCGCTGAGAGCCAAGGCACCAAGGAAAGTCTCAGCATTTAACAATGAGGGACAAGAATCAGCAGGGAACATTTAAAAAATGCTGAAAGGATTTTAGGTGTTCAAGACCCTTGAGCTTTCAGTGGGAGTGACTTCGCAGCTCTTGGGTATTTCTCAGACTGCTGCCTCGCTCTGTTACGCTGTCTGATCCACACCACCAGAGGAATTTTGCCCCTGCATTGTCAGATTCTGTCTGCCCAGAAGTTTTCCGCCCTGAAGGCCAGCACACAGGAATTTCCAACTGTCTGTCATGATGCTGAACAGCCTTTCTTTCTCCACATCTCCCTTCAGCTGCCTTTTCTGCTTTCTCTTCAGGTGTGTTACGACTTTTTTGCTCTGAGTATGACAGTCTTAACCTTTAGATACATCTCTTCTCGTGTCACCGAGGCACTGGTTTCCATCATCTTTAGCTTGCTGTTTGATTGAATGCCCAGTGAAGTCAGTGGCCATCCTCCCTTAGATTTCAACAAACTTCTGATTGGATTTGTAACAGCAAAGTTGCATATGGGGCCATGGTGTATCCCTGTAGCTGATTATTTGGCACCAATTAGAGTATGTATCCTCCTCCTGTAAGACAGGGCTTTGGAGCAGCCTGTGTTTTGTGAATACCATAGTCTGACTGAGACGTGATGGGCTTTGCAACAACCAAAATACCCAGTTCCAAAATACCCTCTATGATGAAGGCACGGCTTGCCTCTGCTGCCTGGTTTGCTTTCTTCCTACTGCGCCATGCTGGAAACTGCCAGCTTGTTTCCTTCTCCCTCAAGAGAGTTGTTGGTGAGTGGGGGTATCCAGTAGCGTATGCATGTTGTTGGTACCTGTTCTGATGAAAGGCACAGCAGAAAAGGCAGGGGAGGCAGATTTTTCAAAATAAAATAATAGGCGAAAGGGGAAAATGGCTGTATTAATTGGAAATATTTTGGTGCTCAGAGCAAGGATGTAAAGGGAAGTAGCTTGTGGTATAAGGATACCTTGCAGCGTTGTGTGATTGAACTTTTGTCCCAGTGTCAGCCTGGCTGGGACTCTACCCAAAGGGCTGAACTCCTCTGTTTTCTCCTGAATCGCAGTCCTTTCACGATTTACTACCTCACATTTTACGTTACCACGCTGAGTCTTAAAATACTTGAAGATGTAATCGGCATATGTTAGCGGCCTGGCACATTTCATCTTCTAGGAACTGACCGGAACTCTTGAGGTTGGTCTGCTTCCTGTCCTTTCCTGTTCATCAAATTAATTTGCAAAGTAATACTTTCACTCTTGCATTATCAGAGTTCCTTTACCATCTAAATAAGCATAAGACACAAGGAAATGGCTTGTGCTAGCACTATTTTTGTGCCATTATGTTAATCCTCCTCTTTAATTGCTGCTTCTAACAATTACATTTTCCTGTGTTTACACCACAACTCCTAAATAAACTTAGGCCTCCTGGACTGGCGTTAGTAGCTAGGAATAGGTTTTATCTAGGGAAGTTAGTCCTTGTAGCTGGCTGAGAAGATTTCTCAGCAGGCAGCGTGTTTCTAGCTGGGTGACTTATGAGCTGTGCTATTTCTTATTACCTTCTGTTTGTTTTTCCAGGCTGCAGACTCTTGGCTGTGGAACTGACATCCAGCAACACCAAGCCCGTGGTGCAGGAATTCCAGAGTGAGTGCTGCGGGGGACCGCTGGCTGGTTGACATGATGGCTGCACTGCCCTCTGCCCGGGGATTTGCATCAGTCCAAACAATTGAGAAAAATTTTGCTCGTTGCTCATGGTATCTGGTTTCTTGGGGGAGGCAGGACTACCGAGAGCCTGGGATTCAGAAAAGTGCTTAAGAATGTGTCTGTATCGCTCCCTGTTTAGCAAAGCACTTGACTGAAATGGTTTATTGAAGTCCCCTGCAAGCCATTGGCGTTGCAAAGTGTCTGCCTAAGTGCTTTTTTGAACTGGATCCCAAAAGGAGGAAAGGCGGTCACCTTGCAATTAATATACTGAAAGGGGGATCGGGAAATTTCTGTTTTATCTGGGCCCTCTACAGACGTGCAGTGCGATACTGGGTAAGCCACTTCTCAACCCTGCTGCAATGCCCTCTTCTGTAGAGGAGATGGAGATGACGATGCCTACTTCAAAGGGGAGTGGGTCTGCTGGATTTATCCTCAGGCATCGTGGTCCTCAGTACATTACCAGACACGATCCAGGGAGATTCTGCATCCCTGACTCACATTGTAGGCTCTGATTAGCAGCAAGACAGTGCTGTGGACTCACCCTGTCATAAGGTCTTGTTTGGCATAAGTTAGAGCCTGTAGAGAACAGTGTGTTCATTTCTCTCCATAGTTGATATCTGTTCGACTATTATTTTTGCTGGCCAAAATCCATCTTCCCCAATAGCTTCTGGAATCCAGCAGTGTTTCTGTTTGTGAGGCAGATGAAAGAGAAGGCTTTGCTTTGTGGGCAGCATCTCCTAATAAAACACTGCACAAGACTGCTTAAAGCAGAGCAAAAATACAGCTGCTTCCTATTAATCTGTATTTCCTTTATTTCTCCTGCTAGGTGTTGAGCTGTCCTGCATCATTAAATCCACCATAACACCAGATCCCAGAATCGAGTGGAAGAAAATCCGAGATGGCGAAACCTCTTATGTATTTTTTGACAATAAAATGCAGGGTATGAAGATTCATTGTTCTTAGACTTCCAAAACAGCCTCAGAAACAATACAGCTGAGAACAAACAAGTCTGTAAAAGGCAGGACGTCTGGCTGTCTTGCCGCTTTCTTCTGGAACTAGAGTTCAGCAGTTGAAGTACAAGATGGAGAGAGAGCAGGATGTTCTTTGCTCTCTGCCCTCATTATTGACAGTTCACAGTAGGGAGCCGCAAAGAGCTGGAGTGAGATCCTAGGTAGGAGATACTTCTTGGGTAGGAAAGCAAATGCCACAGCTTCCCTTCTCCAGACCCTGTTGGTCCTTGCATGGTCACTGGGTGTCTGAGCTCTCAGGACCAGACACTGACCCCTCCTGTCTTTCCATATGACACTCGAGGGCTCCACCTGCACTTCGGAGAGGATCTCCGTCTTGAGCTGTCAGCGCTTACTGCTGAGGTAGCACAGTGCTTTGCAGCATCCTGGGAGCCTGTGAGCAGAAGCAGACTCTGGCTTGACAGTGAATCTGAAACACAGGACGGCCAGTAGTGCTTAACTCCGTCTGGAATTACTCCAGCGCTTTAGGTGGGATCCACAGCCACATCCAAATGAATCTTCCAAAGGAGACAAGGCCTGAGGCTATCTTGGAAGTCCATTTTTGCCAGTTTTTGAGATTTGGGGTGGTGCTTTCCATTTCATCCTCTTAGATGGCTAGCAGCATTGGTTTCCTTTGTGGTCACTAGCGAAAGGAAGGCTTTTACCTTTCAAGCATCAAGTTCCTTTTAGGTGGTTCTCTTGACCCCAGAAAGAGTCCAAGATCAACCACTTAATTCAGATACCTAAAGTTAGTCTGTGTGACTACCCTGAAATTTTTCTCTCTCTTTCCTCTGTATCAGGAGACTTTGCAACTCGTGCAGAAATTCTGAGCCGGACATCGCTGGTGATTAAAAACACCACCCGGATGGACACTGCCACATACCGCTGCGAAGTGGCAGCACCTTCTGATACTAAAACCATAGATGAGATTAATATCCAGCTTACAGTCCAAGGTATTACTTTAAATCCAGATACCCCTGCAAGCACTGCTAGCTAACAGAAGAGGCTGTGAGTCTTCCCAGAGTTGAAACAGTGGCACTCAACAGACTCTGGAATTTGTTGTTTAAAACCAGCTGGAAATAGCGGAAAGTTTCGATGCCTTTGTAGCACAGCCATCTTAGAAAGTATGTCAGAAATTATTTAGTTCTACTGAGCAGTGCCGTTCACGTGGTTTGTGTCTTTCCCACAGTGAAACCTATGACTCCTAGATGCACTGTGCCTAAAGCCGTACCTGTTGGGAAGACAGCCTCTCTTCACTGCCATGAGAATGAAGGTTTCCCAAAGTCCACTTACAGCTGGTACCGCAACAGTGAACCTTTATCACCAGACACGAAATCAAATGCCAAATTCCAGAATTCCTCCTACACCTTGAACCCCACCACAGGCACTCTGGTAATGCCCTTACAGACATATTGGAGATTTATTTTGCTGCACAGGTTATTTTTAAGGTCGCTTGTCAAAGAAAAAAGTCATTGCACGGCTTTCAAGGAAGGTATAATTTGAAGAAGGTTAGGTGTTCTAGGATCTGAATGACGTGAGAAAGGGAAGATTAATGATGGAAGAAGATGCTTTTGATCACTGCCGATACCACATGCCTTTTTAGAAAGAGGGAAGGAAGGTGTCTCACGGCCCACTGTGAAGCCTGGGCGACGGAGAGTTGCTTGTACATCCTTATGCCCTCTCTCACGGTGCCTTCTGTCTCTCACGTCCTGCTCCCCTGCCTTTTCTCCTCACCAGGTTTTCCATGCCGTGCACAAAGGCGACACGGGCCGTTACTCCTGCATAGCAACAAACGATGCTGGCTTTGCCAAGTGTGAGGAGCAGGAGATGGAAGTCTGTGAGTGGCTCTACGTACTTTTCACCAATGTTTATTAATATATCACCGTAAATAAATTGTCATCACCATAGGGAAAGAAGGGGGACATCCTAGAGCATTAAGTCGTTCCTGCTTTCTCAGAGCCCCTAACCCAGGAAGACAAAAAAATCTAAAGATTCAGGGAAACATTAAAACACTGTTCAGGTTCCTGCACAGTTTTATTCTTGGAGTCAGGGACTCACTAGTTCCCTATGAATTATGGGGGTTGGCTTAAAATATTCAGGATATGTCATTCCAGTGTATGTAAAGCTAGAATATTGCTACTGCCTTAAAGAAATACTGAATGAGAGCTTCTCTCTTTGCCAGATGACCTCAATATTGGTGGGATAATCGGTGGAGTCCTGGTGGTCGTAGCAGTTCTGGTGCTCATCACTCTTGGTATCTGCTGTGCCTACAGAAGGGGTTACTTTGCAAACAGCAAAGAGAGCGGGGAAAGGTAAGCTGGGATCCAAAGTGTTCGTATACAAGTCCCTGCGCCCACAGCTAGCATGAAGTAGTCTGAAGGATGCCAGAAATTGGTGGCTGAAATGCGTTTCGGTGCCTGACTTGGACATATTTCTTCCTAGTTCCCTACCAAAGACTACAGGCCAACCCAGTTCTTGGAAGTATCTCCAATCCCCCGCTGTAAGCCCTGCGCCATGGTGAAGGTTTATTTGCCTAAGGGAGAATTTTGGTATGGCTCCTCTTGTGCTTGCTGCCAAGACCAGACAGAGGAGTGATAGCTGTGCTCTAATGTCCTCGTACTTTGCACGGGGAGGGGGAACCAGCACAATTGAATGCCTACAGGTATTTGTCCAATAGGTTATGTGCTGTTGGTATAATGAGGTCTACAATTTAATGAACAGAGCTCACTGCACAATTAGTTTAAACCATCAGGACATGCATAGAAAATATATGCAGAAGAGTAGGCTCTCTACAGGAAATCTCACTAGTGAGAACCTAAATTTGGGATTAAAAACAACCATTTTAGAATGCACATTAAAACGTTAACAGCATTAGCATCAGACACAAGCTTTGATGTCCTTACAGAATCTGCAGAAGAGATAATATATGTAAACCCAAGATTCTCACCAGATAGATCTGTGCCATGTTAAATGTTGCTTTGCAGCAGAAGTCCTGTCTTTTTTTGTTTGGTTTGGTTTGTTTTTCTGAAAAAGCTCCAAATATCCTATTTAAATGCAGCTGAGGGTTCGCATACACTGGACTTGACAGTCATATATAAATTCCGAATTCATATGGGATTGCAAACAAGTGGCGCTTCCTTACAACTAAGGAAAATGCTGAAGGCATCTGGCAGTGAAGGTTTAAAATGAACTTTATAATTGCCACAGGAAACAATGCAGGAGGCACACAGAAAGGTAGTGCACAGGGACCAGAGCAGGAAAGCCCAGAAAAGAATCAGTTAATCTCTTTGCAGAGTTAGTCTTGTGGAAACATACAGCAATTTTGTTACCCTGCACTAAAGGGGAATTTAGAAAAAATCCTAGTCGCGATGCATGATGGAATAAGCAGAGCTATCGTTTGAGCAACGAGCTGCGTTTCTCCCTGCTTTCTTTTCATTCGGCTGTTCTTCCTCATTTTCATCTTTCTCAGCACCTCCCCTCCCAAATCCTGCAGTCTTCTTGTCCCAGAAATGAGATCTTTTCTTTTATTTCAGCTACAAGACTCCGGCAAAACCTGATGGTGTTAACTATATCCGGACAGATGATGAGGTAACGAATGATTTGCATTTAACATCTCTCTGTTTAGGAGAGGAAGAGGGTGGGCAGAGGACTACTAGCTTTTTTAGGGCCTACAGACTTTCTTAGAGTGGGCACCACTCAGAAGCAAGGATGTAGAACAGAGAGAAAACAGAAGGGTGAAGGCTGAGTCATTTCCTTCAAAATGATGAACAGTTTAAGTTGCCTTAAGTGACTGATGCCAAGAGCGATCAAATGCAGCTCTGCTCTGTCTCAGTTATCTTATGGCTTGACCCCCTTAGGATGAGTTTCATTGGATTAAGTGGGCAGGCCATGATGCTTTTACAAGAGAATTTGCATTTTGGGATTTGAATAGATCACTAAGCTTAAGATCAGAAAAAGCCTCTCCCTAGTAGCAGAGATACTGAAGAGGGAATGAGAAAGTCCCCTGCCATGCCTTGGTTAAGCGAGGAGGACAGTAGAAGGAGCCCCCGGCCGGTATGACTGGTATCTCCCTCTCCTCACCAGCTGGAAGGGGGTGCTACCTAGACAGAATGCTGGAAGTTATTCAGATTGGATCTACCTTTCACGGGCATGTTGCAATTTGGGGGCAGCAGCAACAAAGAGTTGCCCGGAAGGCCACTAGATCCTTCCTACATCCAGAACTGTTCTGTTGCAGGGTGACTTCAGACACAAGTCTTCATTTGTCATATAAGACACCAAAAGAATATTGCAAACCAGCAAAAGCAAGTGTGAAAATACCTCCTCCAGGAACTCAAAGCGAGAGCAAAAGATGAATTAAGTGCGCTTGGAAGAGTTTGGAACACACAAGAACTTGATAGCTAGCTATCTGTATATCTTTTTTTTCTTTGCCAAAGTTTAAAGTAACTCCTCACTGCCCAACTTGCATCTCCCCTGCCTCCGGAGATACCAACAGGATCACCTAAACCTGTCCTTGGACTAAGGAAGCGTTTTAATACTTCCCAAGAGACTGGGCTGTGGAAGCTTGTGGAATTGCCTTCTATTTGTGCTGCAGGGACACAGCCACAATGTGCAAACCAACCAGGGGAACAGCGTTAGGTAAACGTGTAGTAGACATTACTAGTACATAATACTAGTAGACAAAAAAAGGTGCTGATACGGCAATAGATGGACTTCAAAGAATAAGATTTATCCGTGCAAGGGGGAGTCTTCCTCTCAGCAGCTTGTTGCCTAGGCCTGGCTGGTGACTTTTACACATTTGTGATTGTCTTGCGCTTTTGACTCTGACTGCTCAGGTGCAGAACGGGGTATCTGAATAGCCTAAGCCTACAGTGACAGATACCAATACAGTAAAAGCAACTAATGTTCTCAGCCCTTTTGTAAACTTGCTGAATTCTTGTTACTCCATTTAACATGAAACACAGGCAGCATCAGGCCAGAAGGATTGCTCCTGTTCACTGCTTTACAGAAAACTCATTGCACGCAGGTAACCTCTCATTCTAATCTGCACAAAGCAGGCTTGCCTCTTGCGTCTTTTGGTGTTTTAAAGAGGCTTATAGCGGAGGCAGAGAACCTAGTGCTAAGACATCCCTTTCAGGAAAATTAAAGCCAAATACTTTCATGGGCTAAGATTGCCATAAAAGGTACTGAGATATCTTCAAGCTTTTTTACCTTCTCCATTTATTTTGTAAAATCCCACATTCTAAATTTTTTGCAAAGATATATTTTGATTACTCCAGAAAAGGTAACATTTCTATTTAAAGTGTAAATACGTGATGCCAGCAGTGTTTTAAGTAACGTAGCTATTTTTTTACTTTTTAAGCTACAGAGGGGAGCTCAAACGTTGCTATAGTATGGCACTGTCAGAGCATATCAGTATTATTACAAAGTATAATAAAAAACTGCAGGTGGAACGGCATCTCTTTCCTCTTAAGATAGCTTCAGCAATTTCCTTGTCACAAGAGGTCTTACCAGACACAGAACAGAGTCACTCAGGGATAGTTTTTGTAAATTTATGGCAGGAGCTATCAACTTTTTATATATAAAATTTAGTTTTCTTGCCAGTGACCAACACTTTGTTTTTGTTGTTGCAAGAAATATCGAGGGATGGCTTTTGGATTCAGTTCCAACAAGGTGACAGAGTGACTTCAATGTTTGCTACCCCTCTGCAAGTTCCCTAAAGCACTAACACAGTGTCACAGCTATGGCAACTTTACAGGTTTAAACTGCATAGCCAAGGCAACTGTCTCTCAAGTTGGGAAAGCAAAAGCTCAATACACAAGCACTTTTGTAGTGTCAATTGCAACTTTTCTCTAGATGGTAAAAGAAAAAAGAAAAGAAAAGAAAAAACCCCAAACAAATCTAGCTCTCTTGGCTTTAGAGAGAATAATTGGAAACATGTGTTTCCCAGAAATACACATGTTGATAGTGTTGAACAGCATTGGGTAATATAAGACTGCAAGATGTGGATGCAACACTAGAACTGTGCTGTGGTTTAAGAATTTTTTTTTAATGTAGCATAATTTAGTGTTCTTGTATTTCCAATATGAATTGAGTTGTCTTAACTTTTCCTGTATACAGTATTTTGGATACTTGACGATTTGGACTGTCAGTGTTAATTTTTAGTGTTCTGCATTAATCTGCTTTGTTTCCTAGGGGCCTCGCTGGACATGCCATTGCTGCATTTGTTTTGCCTAAACAAAGCGTTAACCACTTCTCCTTTTGCTAATGAAAGTAAAAATAAGGATGGGGCAGCAATAACTATATGTTCTCTGTGTAACTTGGACATTACCACTGCTATCTTGCATCTCCGTTTTGGTTACTTTCTTAGGACATGCTCTTCAACCAAGCCACACAGTACTGTTCACTGGCTGCGCGCTGCCTCTAATCATTATGACAGTAGTGAGCATAACATTCCTTTGCACCTTCTGTATATCCACTACTCCTTTTCTATGCTGCTTTTAGGATACCTACAATAACAGAAAGAAAAGGTTTGAATCAGGGTAGCTCTGGGCGCTATGGGAGCACAATCTACAGTCTCACCATGAGCCAAAGGCAGCCTTCACGTGAAAAGCCAGCAAGCTAAGAATCAAGACTTATTTTTCAGTTCTAAAATGTGACAGTGGCATCTCTAACGAGAAAAGGGGAGATGATCCCCCTGATACAGCTCACGAGATCTGATTGATGGAATTCATTGTATCATTGTGAATAATATTCAGGTTTGTACTAATGTATTACGTTTAACTTTGCCAAGAATGTTTTACATAAATACCAAGCTATAAAGCATTCTTGTAGGGTTTTTTGTTTGGTTTTGTTTTTTTAAACAGCCATATTATTGGAGGCTTTTGTTTTCAGTTCAGTGAAATAAGGGAGAGTCTCTTCTGTCAGAGCACTCATTTACTTACATTGGACTGAAGGTTACAGGAAGTCCAAGGTATGCTGCTGTTTATTCTTGGACATTTGTCTATCCCTGGTTCTTCTCTAGAGAAGACAGATTAATGTGCACAGGGCTCATCTCAGTGCTGCTCGAGTACAGAACAAAAACAAGAAAAGCACAGATTAGGAAATAAACTATTCCAATTTACCATTCAAAGCAGTTAAACAGTATTTTAAGGCAGGAGAGAAGGTACAAAATACATGGATGTGGCCACAATTGACCATCGCTTAAGCCAAAGCCATTCTATGCATCTCCTGTTCCCAGGTTTTTACTTTGATTTTGAGACTAAAGTTTAAGCTCACTTGAAGGTTTCTCTGATCTTCAAAACAGCACAGGGAAAGTGAGAGCAAATCATGGGTTTCCAGTGCAGGAGGTAAGTGCCTGTGGAAGGGCTGTGGCCAAAGCACGCTCAGCCTCTTTGTTTCTACTTGTGTGGAAAAGCCTACTCCGTTCCTGTTGTTCACACCCAAGAAAGACAAACCAGCATGAATAAAACAGATTCCATTTTCAAGTTTCAATGAAATCTAGGGCGAGAGCTCTGTAATAGAAGTTAACCACAGAAAAACTTCAGTTAGGTTCACATGGCATCAGAGAGGCTCAGGAATGGTCAAGATTCCACCATTTGCACAGTGTATTTATGATAAATTATCTCTGTGGAGCACAAAGCTATGCATATGACTTAGCAACCTTGATTTTAGTGAGTTACTCATATCCTGCTTGCAGTCAAATTACAGTCTACATTTAAAAGCTACTGGGTCCAACATTAATTGAACTGAGTGCCTAAGATACCAGCGATGTAGTAGAAGAGACTTAGAGGCTGTAGAAAGCTATATAAAAAAATAATTTCTCTGTCACATCAAGAAGAGGGGAGAAGCTGTGGGTGGAATTAATTCTGTAACCATTTATTTTCATAAAATGTTAATAGTTGGAAATAACATAGTTCAAGAATGGAAATATTCCATATAAAAGAACATTAAGGCTGTTCATACACACAGGAGTTTGCACAACAAATAAGAGGTGATGTAGCGTGCAATTACCAGATTTAGGGGTGTGGCAGTGACAAGCTGTTTTACCTTTGTTCAAATTAAAGCAACTCTAGTATATAACCAAGAGGGACAATGAGGGACTGAGTGAATAAGCTGAGCCATTCACTTCCCTGCAAGCTGTGATAAATGCATTTATTGCTAAGCTTGAGGCAACATTATGCCCTTACTTTTCCAAATGGACAAATTATACATCCTGTGAGTGAAGAGCAAGCCTTCCCTTATACTGCAGCTTTCTAGCACTCCAGCGAGCTTTGTCAACAGCAGCAGCTTATAATACATGCATGTGTTAATGCAGGCTTTGTATGCCCATATTCTAGACAGTTTCATGTAAAAACCAAATAAGAATAGATAAGGAAGGCAGGACATGTGCCCTTGATGATTTATAATTACAGAGGAAGATGACAGATTTCAAGCAACATGATGATTCTGTACAAAAGTTCAATGAAAGGATCAGTTGTCTGGTTTCAGTGGAGTTCTCCGCTGGGACCGTCTCAGAGGGACACGTTGGCTGCTTTTTTCCCTTGCTGGGGATTCTACTTTCCATTCCTGTGGCAGGGATGGCCTAGAAGAAGGAAGCAGAATGACCGTTTATTTTAAAGCACTTTACCAGTCTTTCTCACTGCAATTGCTGTTTCAGACCTGCATTGAACTTACAGTTTCTCTAGTGATGTCAAACAGATAATATCTCTTGGCTTGTCCTCACCCTTTACCTTCCCTGCAAATAATGCATATATTTTAATATTTTAAAAAATGCCACAGATTTGATCATTTGGGGTTTCTACCATCCCTCAAGTTAGAATCACAAAAATAACTTGCCTGGAGCTGAACTGGGTGTCTGCGTCAAGCTGATGTAACTGACCTCAGCACCAAAAGTCAAGTTATTAATGGGCTCTGAAAGAAAAAGCACATATTAGCAGTCAGCTTGTGACACAGCCAGAGGGCAAGGCATGCTGTAGTAGAACACTTAAGTATCACAGAGTAAGTATATCCAGTTAATTGCAAGCCCACATACGTCTCTTTTCCAGCCCAGCAGATGTCAGTGTCTGCCGTCCAGCCTTGAAACTATGTGCTGAATTTTTTGGGCCATCTGTGGACATCAGCTTCATACTCCAGACTTACAGCCTTCCTTGTATGTGGAGGAAATTAATTTAAATACGGGACCTCAGTCACGCACCTCCTTAAGCTACCTAGGTGGGAGAGCCACACCTTCCATTAAAGCTTTGCCATCTTTCACAACATGTTAGATTCAGACCAGTTGCTTTGCCTAGTCAAGGCAGAATACGGAGCCCCTGAAGACTGACAGAGGACCTGAACAGCCCTTCTGTGAGGAACTGCCTGCAGCCAGACAAGAGGAATCACTTGACAAGGAAGCTAGGTAGGATTTGGCTTGCCTGAATAGGCCATAGTTGTCAGCTGTCGCTTTCCTGTCATTTATCTCAGAAGAGATGTCACAGTATTCAGATTTTACTTTACTCAATGCTCTGGTTTATGCTCACGTTTCCCAGAATCTTTCACAAGGAATTAAGGTAGAAAGTGCTTTATACAGCAAGAGTTGGAAACTCTGCTAAAAGGACTTCTCTCTACAGACTGACTGGTTTTGCTCTTTAACTGCTTCCCTGTTCTGGCAGGGAACCACTGAAGCTTATAGTGGAAATCCAACTTGATCTATCTGCCTTAGTTGGTCTCTACCTCTCTCAAGACTGACCTGCAAGTGTCCTGACTTTGTGCAGTGTGTGCCTTAACAAGTTATCTTGGTTAATGAGAAGTTTACATGAAAGGAAGGAAGGGACAAAAGGAAATGGTAGAGAATTGTCATCAAGTAGGGCTTCCCATCCCATCAAAGGTGGTTTCTTCACAACGTGTGTTTATGTACCACAGTGAAGCAACCTCCACTTGCCCAGACCCACTTAGCCATTCTCAAAGTAACGAGCAGGAGTTGAGGAGACCCAAAGATGGCAGGGGAGAGAGTGACAGCCAGAACAGTTGAATAAGGTAAAGAGACAGATGTTCCTAACTTCTCAAGTACAAAATGGTTTACGAAGAACTGCATCTTCAATAGTTTTAGAATGATATACCAGAGAAATAAAAATGTTTTGATTGTCAACCAGCCTGCAAGACCCAGCGCCACCAAGCAGATGGCTCAACACACGCTAACTGAAGTGATGATACTGCTCTGTACAGTTTGTGTCCCCACTGAAGGACACGTGCTGCCTTGAAGCAAACTAGGAATTCAGCCTTAGTACCACTTGAGATTAACGTTCTTCCTCCTTTTCCACCATATGGTGCTTAAGAGAAACAGCCGTGCAAGCTTCCAGAGAGAGAGATGGCGCTTAAAGATTTCTGCTCTCTAAAAACATGCCCCCAATTTCTTTGCACAAAGATCATTGCTTGTTGCTCAGACAGCAAAGAGAAACACTGAGGCAGACGAATCTAGCCAAACAGTGGAGCATACAGGGAAGAGAAGGGTCAGATTTTCCAGTGGATGCACATCACTGCCGCTGGTTTGCTCCTGCCTGCTCGCGGATGTCAGGTATTTGCAGACTGCCGCACAGCCGACTGCCTTATTGGCTGCATGTCGTTTGCTCTCCTGTGTGCGTGCATGCAGCTCAGGTATTTGCACAGATACAGGCAAAGAGTGCAGTCAGATAGCTATGCTTCGGGAACATCGACCCCTCCCCGCAACAATTCACAACTGCCTAACGAGAGCTGACCTGTCAGACACTTACCTATATTCCCCAACTTAATTGGAGCTCTCTCCAGAGCGCATGAGGGTGTTCATCACACTGAAAATTCGCACTACAACAGAGATGCCCTAAAGGAGTTCAGCAGTGAACTGAAATAAAGGAAGGGAATCTGCTGCTGGAGCTCAGCTCCGTTTGTGTTTTACTATAACCGCCTCTTGCGCTTGCAGAAGGCGATACTGCAAAATGCTGCGGGGCTGTCAGAAAGCATTCCAATAAAACCTAACTTTTGAAGGTCAGGTTTTGTGAGATGGCAATTCAGCCACAATGGACATAAGCGCAGCAGACTCTCACAATTTGTGTATTAGAGATTCCTCTCTCTGTATTTTTAATTTCCTCAGCAGAGTGAAAAAACCAAATCATTCCTTCTCCAGTGCTCAGTTCAGTTCTTTCTTAGGATAGAACAGACACACACACTCAGAAGTAACTGTGCAGGTTATTAATCCCACTTGAGCAGATCTCTGTGTTCTCTTGCAATTGTCACAGCTCACTGCCTGCTCTAGAAGCAGGTCCTAACTCACCTGAGATCCTTTGTTTGGACAACAGGAACCCCCTATCTTAAGAGCTGAAAAGGACCAGACCATGAGTATTTCCCTCCACAGCAGGGTTCTGTAATTCAGTCTAAAAATGCTAGGCTATGCTTCCAGAGTTCAGGAGAGGAAGTGTCTCAATGCAACAGAACGTTGCACGCTTTGGGCAACGTATACTATTAAGGAACCACGACAACATGCCTCCTCGGCATCCCAGAGTTGATAAAGGAAGAAAGGGCAGTAGCTCTGTTACTTCAGCAGCCCAAAATAAATGCTCTCCTGCACTGACTCAATGCTATAATACCCTGTGACATGTCAATGGAGACCGTATTGGACTGACTTTTCCTGTGTACATCATTCATCTGAGACCTTTTATTTCAGAACGGTTCATATTTACTACAACCATTTAGAGAATAAATATCTACAGCTATCAATGACTAATTTTTTCTGCTCTTTAGGGGAGCCATGCATTGCTACCTGTCTCAGAGAATGAGTGCTTAGCCCAATTTGGAAAGGGTTCCTTTGGGTTATACTTACGCTCTGGTGTGCTGATTGCGCGGCCCACCACAGAAACATTTTCTCTGGTAGACTGTTGATTCAGGCTTTGAAAGAATACTAGAAGTAACAAGGAAATAATTAAGAATAGAAATGTATTCACTCAGAGACCTCAAGTCTAAGAATCAGGCTGGTCTAGTCCAATGCCAGCTCAGCTTCCTACCTTGCTTGCTGCCAGCTGTGCTTGATGGAAGTGATACAGCCGATAAGCTTCCTCCAACACTCCTGCTGCGTTGCTTGCTTTTGGCTTCCCTTGCTTTCCTGGCAGAGTTCAGGATGGCAAGTGTGCTCAAGGATGCTGGCCTACAGGGCAAAAACCGTAACAGAAACAGTGAAGTGATTTCCTTCTGCAAGCCCAGATGAGATGAGTGTAATAAGGAGAGCAACCTGTCCCCTCCCAATCCCTTAAATGCGAGATGTAATGGAGATTATGCTGCAACACTGGCGACTTTCGTACCACTAAGTAAGAAGTGAATAAGCAAAGCAACAGCCCAGCAGAATATTGTAATTGGTAACACAAACAGAAACCCATACCTGTGTCTGAGTAACGGCTCTTTCAGAACATCAGTAATAGATGTAGTACACTCAGAAGGCACAGAGGAAGGACTTGATCCAGGTGGCAAGGACTGTCTTCTACTTAGAGGAGACTGAGCATTATTTCTCCAGCCACCAGAAAGTACAGCTCTCTCCAAAGATGGAGGTTGCTATAGAAAACAGGAGAAAATATCATATGTCTAACAATGGATACAAGTGTAGAAAACCCTAGATACAAGATGCTTAGAACTACCTGCTGCATGATTAAGAACTGCCCTTTGTGTGATGGATGTAAAAGGGCACTACAGAGAAAGAATTTAATGGCCAAAATTTTAACAAGATGCAAATAGGAAGTTTTGATTGGATACATATGTCCTAGTTTAGAGGTCTACACATAGGTGCTCTTTTAAAGTCAGCAGAGAGAGAACGGTACTTCCAGGGTAGAAGTCACCTCATCGTAAGGGTAGGTATCTAAAATAGTTCAGGACAATTGACCCAAGCACATACTTATTTCTTTACACTGACTTTAAGAGAGGATCGGCATGACTAGGACAGATAAAAGTTTCCACTCTGTATACACCTAAAGTCAGACAAAATGAACCCTTTTCTTTTTGACCCGTTTATCATCTTTATCACTCTGGGAATAGAGAACAATACAACACGTAAGCGCAGCCAGTGGCAAATTAGACTTAGTTTTCCCTTTAAATTGAATTCTTTTTACATTAATTGTTTGCTGCTCGTCTTTGCCTAACGCGTGTTGTTTGTTGTCATTCTAGACGTATTAAATAACTGAAACCAAAGCTTCTGTCAGCAAATGCGAAGAGGTAGGAGAACATGACATAACCATTCTGTTAAAAGTGCTGTAACAAGGTCGACAGACATACAGAATCTGGGTGTTATTGCGTACAGAAACTTTAGCAGAGGAGACAGTACGTGTACAGAGTTAATGGCACCAACAACCTCTGCCTGTGCTGCCGAGACCTGCTCTTGGTCTGACTCCTTCTCCTTGGCCAGCTGCTCTTCATATTTCTTCATATCGTACTCCAGCTCGGCTGCCAGCTGCTTGTCCACAGCAAAGAAGTCTTTGATTTCATTTCGGTAATCTTGCATCATTTCCTGGAGCAATAAGGAATGTTTAAACTCTTTCAGAAATCTCTTCTGACTACTGATTCACGTCTTCATTCAGATCACAGCTGCTTAAGTGCAAAAGGAAATACCAGTTGGTAGAGCAGAGGTGTTTTTAACAGACTAAAGAGTTTTGATTCCAATTTGTACTTCAGAACATGAAAAAGCTTTCCAGCATTCAAGCTTTCTGCCCACATTCCACTGAGGAGGCTCACACGTAACACACTGTGAGATCCTTATCTAAAATCCCTCCACCTCCTACATTATTTAACACAGTGGCAATGTTATAACATCATATGCCTTCTAAATTTCCTTCTAAGAAGGCTGTTCGTTCCATTACTGGTTGCACATCCAACACATTAACTCAAGAAAGGAAAAAAAAAAAACCAACAAGAAGACACTTCCCCTTACCCGTAGGTATTTCATAAGATCCCCAAGAGCTGGGATCCTCTTCTGCTCCATCAGAGACTTCAGTGATGTGATCACCGGGATGATGTTTTCTACAAAGTTTTTCTTTTGAACCTTTGTTTGAACAAGGCATGAACAGTTATACAATGCAATAAAGGAGAAGCCATTCTGTGGTTAGATGAATGGTCTAAGTGAGAGGATTTACTGCTCCATAGCAATGGAATTACCACAATTAAGCCTGCTCTTACACTGCACGCATGTACGTAGGCTTTTAACCTAAGTGGCGTCTTTCAAGATACATCACCAAGTCAGTCAGTTCTCACATTGAAGGCAAATTGCCAAAAGGTGCACCAAAAACTATTGTTATGCTCAAATGCTTCACCAATAAGAAATCTGTAGAACAAATGTAGCCTAGCATAGCTTCAGTGACTTCAGAAGAAATGCATTTCTGATCACTCCAACTAACCCCTCTAGTACAAGTATCCTTCACAAATCCAGCCATAATGTTCTAATTTACAACACATGGCACTTCCACAGGTGCCCTCTGATCAGAGTGGACCTACAGACAGAACCTGAATAACAGCCTATGGACATAGTATGTCACTGGCATCACTATATTATTTGGATAATTTTTGCACAAGTTTCTGCATCACAGAAAGGTAAAATTCCTCCCAGCATGGTGGCCAGCCCTCTTCCCGCACCAGATCAAGTGCCATTCACCTGCGAGATGAGCTTTTTTTGTGCTGCCTCCATGACAGCATTGGCCACTGCCATTTCATCTTCATCAGCCTGAATGTCTTCATCGGGTTTTGATCTCATAGTTGATAGCTTGATTTCTTTGCAGCTAAGGACTGCAAATGTATCCGAGAGCAGCTCACTGGCCTCAAGGTCCAAAGGAAGGACGTTATCCACAAAGCATGCTGGAACACACAGGGAAGAAATAAGAAGCATTTTACTGGAAACAGCAGTGCCAGTAAAGACAGGAAGATAACACAGCTGGAGTGGGAGCCTAATGGTTTTATATAGAAACCAGCTCTTTGTTTGCCAGATTTTTAAAGACAGATCCTGACCTAGGATGCTCTGGCTGATCTTTGTTGTGATGGTAAACCTCTGCTCATCTGTAAAGTGGTCTAGCAGGAACTTGTAGATACGCATTCTTTTTTCTTTGTTAACTTTTCCCTTCAGAGAGAAGAGATTCTTCGCTCTGTGGCAGAGAAAGACATTTTACAAGGGCCAAGTCACATTATGCGAACTCACAGAAATAACAAGACTTTAAATCAGCAAGGAATACGTGAATGTCACTTTCAAGACCCATACACCTGTTAGGATAACCACACACTCCCACAAATTACATGTACAAGTCCTCCCAAAAGTGTCAGGGGGAAGGCAGGACACTCTTAATTTAACACTGTTTCCCCTAGCTGTTTCCCCTGTACTGCATACATAATTATAAGCGCCACGAGCACTTTGCTGTATGGCCAGACAGCCCATCATTTAGCAACAAGGAGATACAAATGTGCTCAACTGACCGCACGCTCTGGGGGAACCTGTTGTACTTCTTATGTTTCTCATAGCTATTGAAATGGAAGATGCACTCAATGAAGTGTTGGGAGAACATTACTGGATTCCTCTTCAGTAAGAGATGCACCAGGCAGAACTCTCCAAACCTGGAAAGGAGGAAAAGAAAGAACTTATCAGCAGGTAGCTTCTAGAAGCCACTCCTGAAACACAGTGTATGGTTCACAAGCTGTAAAGCAGGAGGATGGTTTTCCTCTGCCAAGACTCCCTCCATACCAAATTTAATTCTTGCCCAGCTCCATTTGGACTTGAGCAAGGATATCAGCTCATTGACTTTAAGCCTTTTTTCATCCAGAGAGAGACACGTGTTTTCCACATCCACAATATTACTTCATTTTTTTGCCATTAAACAGAGACAGAAATAAATTTTAACTTGAATCCAGGCACAACACTTTCATTATTTAAATAACTTAAGTTCCATTGTGTTTGAGAGTCTTACAGTACTTTGCAAAAAAGTTAATCACCAGAAGTCCTGTAAGAGGTGCAAGTCAATCCCAGACTCGAAGAACGTGTTTTTGTCTGGATGCAGTCACTGAATGCAGATGCAAAGAAAAACGCTCCCAAAGAAATAGCACCGTGTTCCTTAGCTAAAGCTCTAGGAACATGATGTTGCAATGTCACCATCTACTGGAAAGACATTTTTAGATAGCAAAAACTCACTGAAGAGAAAAGAATGTGTAAATATGCACTAGTAAGCAATGATAGGTAGATGGCCCTGGAAACACCAATCTTCAGATTGATTGTTCCAGGTAGAAACAAGTAGCAAGGTGTCCAAGCCTCCTCTGCATCCAGCACTCCGCATGATCTACCATCCTTAGAGAAACGTGCCACACTCATTTCTCATGTAACAGAGCAGCTTGAGCCTTTGAAACCTACAAAAACTTCATAAACATGCACTTAAAGCCAGCATGCATAATTCCGCGTACACGTCAAAGTATTACAAAATGTGGTAGAAGGTTTACAAATACAAGGCATGCCATATAAGAAAAAAGAGACTATTTAATCCTATTCCTAAAACAAAACCAGTACTCAAGACAGAGCCTATCTGAAAACCATGAGGAAGATTTCATAAAGGCTTGTTTCAAAAATTCCTTTTTTTCTGGATAATAGAGTCAAAAATAGAGTAGAGCTGCATGTTTTGAAGACAGCCAAGAACACACAGCTTGCTATCTTGGGACCTTCAAATGACTTGAAAAGAGGTTCACCACTCCTTTGCTACCATTGCAGACCCTAAAGCATGAACAACTGTGTGAGTGAAGAGGTTAATGGGAGAACCATCTGCTCTCTCACTGAAATTTTTCTTTGCACGCTGCACATGCAAGACTGGGACTGGTTTTGAGTACATCTCTGATCTTCAACTCCTTTATTATTTTACAGAGGAGTATTTTACCTGGCAATATCTGGATTTGGATCCACCAAGACGCTGACAAAATGGAAGAAAAGACAGTCTTTCCATTTCACAAATTCCTCCTGTAAGAAATTGGCAGACAATAAATTCTCAACCTCAATCAGGAAAAACCTAGTATGAACCTTCAGACTATAGTCAGGACAGTATCTCATGGAGCCTCGCAGAATGTACATCAGGCAAATGAGCAAGCCATACAACTTCAGCTGGAGGCGCACAAAATAAACCCCAAGGAGACAATGTTTTGGAGGATGCTTTAAACAGCTTAAATGCCACAGCGGCAAGCATCTAGGTTTACCACAGGTATCAATAAAAAAGTAAAAACATGAAAAATCTGTTCTCCCATCCCAAGGCACACATGCTCTTCAACACTGTTCTCAGAGCCAAATGCACTCCAAATCTGCCTTGGTTGGCTTCATATGAACACTGGGAGAGTAAACACCTTGAGCCTCTCAACATTTACATCTTTAGAACAATAAGCAGAGACAGTAGGAGAAAAAGGTGCTGTGATGCTTGTTATATTCATTCATATAGGAGTGAAACTGAAAGGAATTCAAAGAAACAAAGAGAAGACAAGAAAAGAGGTAACCATTGACTAAAAATAATCTCATTATCCAACTGTGTTAAGTGTCCTCTATATGATTTCTGCCTAGCTAGCAAAAAAACACCCCAAAACCAGCAGTAACAAAACACATAGTTTAAAGTCTTCTTGATTAACTGTAGATTAATCAAGGTACAAGCAATACACCCACTGCTCAGGTAGCCAGTATTCAGCCCAACAGAGGTACTTGAATCAGGTTCTCAGATACAGGCTTAGAACCCCTATTTACCTGCAGAAGGTTGGTAAGCAGGATCAGCGTCTGCTTACGGATGAAGGGATTTGGATCCTTCAGACACAATGAAATGTTGGGAATGTATCTGTCCACCATGGATGTGTAGCGGATACATAAATCACACATAACGATGACAACGTTATTGCGAACAGCCACATCACGTGACACCTCTAGTTCTCGAGCTAGAGCTGCAATGCATTTCTTTGCCAGATCCTCATGCTGTAAACACAATTTACCTGTGAAACAGAGATGAGACTGTCAGTGCTGTGAATATATTCTTGCTCCTAACCACCACAGCCCAGCTTACTGCCTCCTTTGAGTCCAATATGGGCCAAGAAAGGAACCAGGAAGTAAACAGGGGAATAAACAAGAAACACATGCTGAAACTTGATGAGCAATCTGCACAATCTCTCAAAGAAATGATACTTCAAGGAGTTCTTCCAAACTCCTCTTAGACCTATAGTGTGGGTCTCTATGCCAAACTCCCTCCTTCAGAGAGAACTATTTCTGTATACAGGGTATTATTCAAAGCAGCTAAAAAGAACAGCCCCAGCTGTCATAGGCATAGCAGGGAGACACCCACCTCTAAGAGCATCACTAAACCAACTTAATATAAAATAGCCTGCATTCTAACATTACTTCTCCCTAACTGTTTCTAAGCTCTGTACAAAAGTATTAAGCTTTCCAAAGCAGTTAAGGAAAAAATAATACTATCTATCTTCAAGAGACTTGTTCCTAGCCACAGTGGTACTTCAAAACCAGAACTTTCACTTAGTACTCTCCAAAACAGCGGAGATGCAGCTTGACCAGGCTTCTCTCAAAGAAGCTCTTCATTCATGCTGAGAACAAGTCACTATGTGCAGGCATTCTGCTCTAAACTGCATCAAAAGCATCAAGTTTTCTTCATCCTCTGTTGAGCACCTTACTACATGTAAGATGATCCTTCAGCCAGACAGCAACCAACTCCGAGTACAAGGACAGTACGATTCTGAAGGACGTTGCCAATTATTGATCACTATTAATGCATTAACCACCTTGAGAACCAGTCACATAGACGGCAGAATTTTTATGGTTTATGCAACTTGTTACCATGGATATTTGCACTGCTAAAAGCTGTGAGCTGAGGCAATGCAAACGTTGAACACTGTGGCTATCTGTTACAACCGACACAGCTTTTGAGCCGAACTTTAATCAGAAAGGCTGAGAACTGGATACACGAGGTCACGCTTCTATTGCGGGATGGTACTTGCCTAGAGTAATGAATGCATGAGCTCTGACCACTGGAGGCAAGGCTGATCCTCTGAATTGGGACAGTGGCTGAGAAGCTGGAATTGCCTCACCATCTGGAGAACGAGACACTAGGAAAGAACAGGTCGAGAACGAAAACATACTTTTCTGGTAAACAGTGTTGTCTGTAAATGCAAAATTAAAGGCAGTATGGAGAGACCCTCACATTGGTCCTCGTTGACAGAAGCAGCCAGAATGGACTGAATCAAAAGAAAGATGCGTTTCTCCACTTTGGCTGGACACAGCTGTGCAGCCTCACCCAAGATGAAGAGGTGTCTCACCTACAGAGAAAAAGCAACACTGCAGTCAAAAGGCAATGGCTGAGCTGCAAATTAAATCAGCAGCAGTAGGTATGGTACTTCTCCAAAAACAACTTAAAATTCCCTCAGTCCTTTCAAGAGAGTGGCTAGAGAACAGAAGGTGAAGCTTTGAAACAGAAATGGTGTGTGGGTGTGTTTAATACGCTATAACCCCCTCACATCTACTAATAATATTGAAATAATCCTCAAAGCATTCCACACGTTTTACAGACTTATTTCCCAAACAGCTCATCTAAGAAGTATGAGTGGAAGAGCAAAGGAAAAGATGTGTCATTCTATTAAAAATACATGGGGTATCATATCCTTAAAGCTATTGCTGATGTATAAAACTGTTGTATGCTCCCAGGCCCATAAATACCAGATTTCACGATGAGCTTACACACAAGGTGTGCACATCGGTATTTTCCTACGTAACACAGTTATTGGCGTGAACACCAGGAACACCAGTTTCAAGTACACTTACATATTTGGACCAATCTGTGAACGGGAACCAAACTTACCAAGAGATCTTCTTGCAGCTGCTCTGCTCCATCCTCTTTGAGGACTATATTCGAAATATAGCTTTCACAGGTGGATACTAAATCTCCATACACCCGATTGAGCAGCTCCTGCTCCATAATTGAAAAAAATAATTTGGCACTTTATTAATTAAACAAAATGTAGCTGTGATACCTGTCCACACATGAATCCCTAATCTGAAAGTCCTTATACGCTTTTAATAATCTTAAGTCCTATTGAAATAAATCAGACAGTGCCTTAGAGCTTTAAAATTCTTCCTGCACATCAAAGGATGTGTACAAGTGTCAAAACACCTTGGAGAATGTGGCTTTTAATGATCTACAGGCCCAAGTTTACTTCATTATAGATATCACACAGGTTTAAACAAAAAGGATTTAGATGACTGTTTCATGTATATCCAATACACTTGAGATTGTGGATTTTTAAATATTTGGAAAATGCAGTTCCATTCAAATGAAAACACAAGGCAAATTCCAAGGGGTGGAGGGGAAACAAAAAAGCTAATTGCCTACCAGATTGTGATGAAAATAAAGCATCATTTCTCTTTTTCTATCATCTAAAACTGGTAACATAAGAAACCAAATACATATATGTATGGCAGCTAAGCTGTTAGAACTGCTAAAGTGACCAATGTACAGGAACACCTGCATTTGGTTTTAAGCCAACATACTGTGATGACTATGCCTACAAAGGAGGATTTTCTGACTGCCCGTTTGAGAAAACAAAAGCCATTAATCCACCCTGGTTTCTGAAGCACAGACTGTGCCGTTTTGCATACTCTTTACTAAACATTATTGGGATGCCTATTATGAAATAGCTGTCATCTATATTGAAAGAGAAATATAACACATACACAAAGAAAAAATCATTAGCAAGAGAGACCTGCATCAGTTTTAGCTTCTTTGCGACTGTGCTCAGGCTTAGATCTCTATTTTACCAGCAAAAGATAGCCCACCTTCTCACTACAGGAATGGAACAAAGCTATGGCATAGAACATGTGGGGGCAGAAAAGAAAAATGCGCAAATGATGTTTTATTAACTCCGTGTTTGATCCCATGAAAGAAGTCTAGAAATATGTGTACCTTCAGCAGCTCTGATATAGAATAATCAGAGCTTATAGTATAAACCTATAGCTTCAAACTGGACCAAGCCTGAGAAATAGCTGCTATCATAAAGGCACAGCAACAGGTCTCCTTTAGGAATTCTGTAAACTTTGACAGAAGGCAAATGCGGGGGAAAGGGGGGCAGGGAAATCCTTCTGAAGAAAGATTTCTTACAAGTCTGTCCTTAGCTACAGGATACTCTCCACCACAACTGCAGTAAAGCAAGTAAGAGAGCTGGGCAGAAAAGACTCAAGTTGCTGGAGTCAGATCCTCTTTGTTTCGAGAGCTAATCAACCTACAGACTGGAGACAGAAGCTGCCTTCAAGAGACAGCCCCTCTACGTGTGAAACAAGCTATTTTAAGACATATTTTAAGTCACACCTGTGCCTCCTCTGGCACATGTGCAGAGGCATGGCAGAGCTTCTGCAGAGTTTCTACAGCTGGGCTAATCACCTCCAAGGGACAGTGAGACTCCCTCAGCCAGCACTCGATATTATCTGAAAACGAGATCACACACATAAAATGAGCATTTTCTAAGCTTATCAACTGCTTATGGAGAAAAAAATAACTGTTAAGATGGGAGGCATGAACCCTGCCTTCCCCCCTGCAGTTTTTCAGGCCCACTCACCAATCAGCCTCTCACAGGTGCTTTTAGGGAGGTGCTTTGCAACATGACCCATGACACACAGTATATTCCCTGTAGTATCAGTGCTCATGTTCTGCTGCCTGAAAAATAGTAGAGCAGACAAACTAACATTAAGCTAAGGAACAACACCAAATCACAGTAGAAAAATCCTTTCATCTGGGATATGCATTATTAAGGCAGACCTGTCAAACCAAATGAAAGCTCAACAAGCTTAAGAGTTGGTTACTGCACAAATCTGCAGGCCATTCCTTGCCTCCTAGCTGCAGAACCAATTGCCTGAATAAAGAACTGTGATCCAAGAAGCTAAACAGCAATCTGCCTGTGGAAGGACATTAAGTGCTCACTTGCTTTGTTCCTCCTCTTCATCCCCATCTCTTTCCTCCAGAATGGAGCACAGAGTTCAAAGCACACACATACCTGCTGACATTGTCCCAGGATTCAATGATCTTGGAATAATCCAGCTTGGGTGAAGAACCCGCCATCTTGGCAAGCAACATCCAAGCTGGTACAGCATGCTCCGTTTCCACATGAGACATGACATTATTAATGAAAGCAGAGGTGAACTTATTCTGTCCGGACCACATTTGAAAAGCTTTGTTCAAGTAATGTCTACAAGAAAGAAAGAAAAGAAAAGTAAGTTAAAGGACAAGTAAACAAAACACTTGGTCTTAGACACTGGCAGTAAACAACAACATCCCTGTCCAGGATACACTGGGCAATGTAACAAAGCTGCTATCGCTTGTCATTCCCGCTACTCAGAATACATAGGGATTCCTACTAAGTATTTTACTAGCAATATTTCCAGTCTTTCTGTTCACAGTCCTGACGCTCTACAGACCTGGCATACAAGCATGGATGTAGTGCTCTGTGTCAGTAAAATAGAAGGTCCAACTGGTACCATGACACATCAAGAAAATATAATTTCAGCAATCTGTAACAAAGACTTTCTAGTAGTTGTTATTTAATACCCATAATGGGACAGGATACAGTAATGTTAAGGCTCCATAACTTGCTCATTTTTCTATTCAACCCTAGTTACCTACTTCACGTTGAAAGAGTTCTGAGATTTATCAAGCTGCAGGGTACTCTAAGGTCATTAAGAAGAAGGTACCATGAATCTGCAAACTATGTTATAAAATAGCCCAAATTAGAACACTGACAGTTTCACAAATTGGCAAGGCAGCACAACCAGTATCTCATTTTCTATTTCTGAGCTATTATGCCCTGTTGAGTAATAAACATACAGCTGTCTTTAATCAATGTTGTGTCCTTGTCATACTGTGTGTCATCCCATTTCTTCTGCTTCTTCCCACAGCATTCTGCAAAAGGCAGAATAACTCTATTTGTCATAAGACAAGTAACATATTATACATCAGAATTAATAAAAGGCAATGTTCTCCTTTCTTTATATATCCTCTCTTACTTCTGTCATCAGAACACCTCCTTTTGACTTAAATATTCATGCTGCTATCAACACATCAAGAACAGCATGCAACACTCCTGTATATGAACACTTGAGTTCAGGGAGAGAGCACAGGTAACAAGAGCAGCAAGCAGAAATACAAAGACACAAAGCAAAACTGCACTCTTCTCACCAACTGCCAGCTTGTCCATGCTTGACATCTCCTCCGTCCCAAGAACTGTCAGAGCAAAACAAGCACCTCACAACATGATGGTTTCTATCTCTAGCAGTAATATGCGCTTATACTGACTGTTTCAAGCAGGGAATTCAAGTAGCTTAAAAAAACCTCACCCAATAAATTTAGTTTCTTGTCCTTGCACAATAGACAGCACGTGCATTTAAACAATATGTAAACTGTGATACCCAACGGTCTGTGGCCACACAGTGAATGAGAGCACTGAGAGTATAAACTCATACTCTTATCTTAGTCCTCCAGTCAATAGGCAATTTCCTTCTGTAAAGGAAAAGTTGTGTATTCTAATGGGATTAAAGGTAAAAAGAAATTCTGGATTTTGTCCCTGAATGCTAACACAGTAAGGGCAACGAAAACATCCAACGCACCAGACAAAGGGCTATTACACAAAAGCCATCAGAACCCACAATGAAGGGAAAAATGCACTTACTTCAGCTCCTGGCTTTCTGATGTCAAGAGGGTAAGGAGATCCCATGCTAGAGCCTGCTTTCCATCTTCACTCCTGAATTTATTATAACTTTTTATATGTTGCAACAAAAGCTGATCAAGGCAATCCAAGGCCTTTTCTTGGACAGAACTTTCAGGGTCCATCACAACAGGCACCACTCCATTTAACCAGGCCTTTTGCACTAGAACATTATTGTGCTGAGACTGAGAGAAACACACGTTGTATTAGAAACATTTTTAAATCATTAGAGGGTCCTGTATGCATGGGTAAGATCAGCAAAGGCCTAGAAACCTCCAGAGTCAGCTACTAACTTTGAAAATAAATTTAATAAACCCCAGCATACTGCTCAACTAGCACTGCAGTGTGGCAGCATATGGGAAAAGGGAACCTGTATCTCCTTGACACCACAATGTATTTGATCGCATCTATGACCAAGCTACTTGGTGCTTCTGCTAAAGTACTTCAATAATTTGTTTTGAAACCCTATAAATAACAGTATTGCAGTAAAGCTGTACAGCAGATGATTTAACACACACACACAAAAATAAAATTAGCTTCGCTTAATATAAACCCTATGCTCCAAACCTAAGTTACTAACCCTTTGTGAATAAATAGAAAAGAAAGAAAAATATTGCAGTGCTATTATCTACACATTACATCTTCGTAAAGTGATTCAGATTTTTTTTTAACTTGAGAAGGCCAGCAACATAAACATTTTCTCCATGACACACAAATCAACAGCTAGGAAAATAAACGTTTCCAACAGTTGGAAGCATTCTACATAAATCACAAGTATGTATAAGAATGAGTCATGACTTCCAAGTCAAAAGGTAATAAAAAAAATTAAAACAGTCATAAAATGAAATTCACTGAACGAACAACTGACATGTACCAGATTTGTCTGTTTCCTCCTTCTTTTAACCCACAGTTAGCTCATCTCTGGTCTGTATTAGAATTCATGATATTTTTTTTCTCACCACAAGGAGCTCTGTTATAGACTGCAAGGCCTGCTTCCGCACAGAAACAGCTGGGTCCCGGCAACGATCTTGAAGAGTGGACAAATCTTCTGCAGTACAAGGGATGACTTTGTGCTTCAGGATGGTCATAAAAACCTAGAAGCAAATACCAGCATAACTTTGTTGGGAATACAGGCCATGCGCATTGAGTAGAAAATCAAAACTACAACCTACCCCCTACCAATTGTAACTAGAGATTAATTTATCTCAACGAGAGTGAAACATCACATTCAGTTTACGAGGACTGGGCACAACCAGAGATGTAGAATAAAACAGAAAGAATCTTTTCAGTCATTCTGATTTTATAACAGCATTTGGATAGAGTGAGTGTTACAACTTCCCCTTGAAAATAATGTGTCTCTTGTATGAACCATGTCTTTTACCTGGTAATAAGGAAGAGGGGATTTTTTTTTTTTTCAAAAAGCATTAAAACAAAACAATTGTAAAGCCTTAACTGGGAAGCTCAAATCAGTGTGTGAACTGAGTGGGAAGAGTTGGGGTGAAGTTGACTAACAGAGGAAGGCAGTCAACAGCTAACGTATATTTTTTTTCAAAACTATGAAATTTTCATTGAAGCGTATCTCTTTAAAAGCTAATGACTTCATTAAAAAAATTGAGCAAAAAGCAAAGCAATGCATACCTCAAAAGGAGGCTGGATATAACCTAATCTCTTTGTTAACAAGGTCAAAAAACTAAGCAGATAATATGCTCAGTTTATAAGGAAGTCGTTAATTGAAATGCCTATTGACATTTGAAAAGAGCCTCTCTTTCTAAATGACAGAATAAGAGAATGCCAGCAAGAGTACTAGAAAAATTTTCCATCATCATGCCTGCATTATTTACCCTGTAGGCACTCTGCAGGAATAGCAGGAAGCTACAGGTGGGCAAAGTTACATACAGTTCACTACAGTACTGTGGCCTAATTATTTATTTTAACGGCATTCTGGGTAATCACCGAGAACAGGGAAGCATGCAAAAAACCACCATACCTGTAGAGCAGATTTCCTCACATTGGTTTTCTCATCCTTGGCTCTCAGTCTCAGCATGGCCATGACTTCTTTTCCTATCCAAAACCATGACAAAAATAAAGTACCCGCATCACTGTTTAGCAGCACTAGGAGGAATACAGCTCTGAACTCAACTGAACAACATTTTTTTGCCTGAGACTTTCAGAGGGCAAGAGAGGAGGACTGAACAAAGCACAACAAATAACCACCCAAAATAATTTAGAATGAGGTACAAGCCAGAGGGGAAAAAAAACCCCAAACATTTTTCCAAGTTCTTTCATTTGAAAATATATCTTAGGACATACCACAAAAGAAAGTGAGACACCAAATCACTTGATACACACAGCAAAAAAAAAGTAGAACTTTTGTAGCACAGGTAACCCTGCCATCTGTGGGAAAAGCATGTTGAGGGCAGACCACAGACAAATGGAACCAACGCAGACCCAAGGCAGGTTAACAGACTTGTATGCCAAGAGCTTAGAATGCTTACAAGCTTTTGTGAGTTATGCCTCAGAGCTCCACAGAGTATGAATTATTAATATATGAACTTCTCTGTTTTAGAGAGGAAATGACTCCATTTATGAACTGACTGAATTCCTTGAGGCTGCAGAATGGCAGCTGCGAAGAAGAACCTAAGAGTCTACAAGGAAACCAAAACACATCTCCCCTCCCTGAATGTCAAGTTAGGCCTCAAATTTTACTCTCCATAGCCATCCATCCTTATTTCTGCACGTTCTCAGGAAAAATACATAATAGAGATGATAGTTTATTAAATGACACACAACTGAATACACAGAGTCACAATCACTTATTTCTCACCTTTTGAATCATTCAAATGGACTTTTACCGTTGCTTTTAAGGTTCTGTTTACTGCTGTTTGTTAGATTTCTTACAGCATTAAGTAAGATTTCTCAAATATATGCCAAATTCAGAGATCTCTTACTTAGAGCGATTCATGCGGAGATCCACTCTGTTACCATTAAGAAACAGGAGTAGTCACAGGGAACTATTGAAAATAATTTTTTACCAAAGAAAGAAAAGGGACTTTAACCCGTGCTTTCTTAATGGGCAGCTAACTGCAGTTGCATCTTCCTCCCGAGAACAGCTTGACAGAAAAAGCACAGAACCTTCTTATTGCAAGATTCTGCCATTAAAATAGTCCAGGTCTTGTAAAGGTGACCAAATCTGCTAAAATAATCACGCTTTGCCAATTGACATTGATTTTACTCACAGTGACATAGAAAAGAGAAAAAAAACCCCAAACCAAACCACCAGCAAACAAAAAACATGAGTTCTAAATGGCTGAGAACTATCAAGGGAACATAATGCTTGTATGCTGTTGGGCAGTAGTAATTCTGCTGTGCATACCTCACCCTGCAGATTATCCCCACCCTCCTTCTTATCTTTGCCCTTGTGCATTTAGCATGTTTTGACTACCCTTGGCTAAGATTTATTTTGCTTCTAAAATATGAGCTGTTTGGTCTTCACAGAAGTGCAAAATTAGCACAGGCATAAGCCAAACACAAGCACGGGCCAGACAGCTTTGCTAATGCCCCTCCACTGACTAGGAGAGCCCTGTATTTCCACTATCCTCTTGAGCTCCAGACAGTCCTTTTTCTTCCAATCCTTTTCTTAATTTGTTTTGCCAAGTGTATCCTCAGCTGGGTATCAGATACAAAACCAGGCATCCTCTGCCACAAGGAGTTTGCAACTAAACAGGGAATACACAATACCTTAAGTGGCCTGGAGGCCTTTTCTATCTGAGAGAGCAGATTAACAAAATTTATCAGTGAAATGTTTTAAAAGAAAGCTTTCAGTGGAGAAGATTGGAGCCTGGCTCATGGAGATAGGGAGAGAGATCCCATGTGAAGAGCAGCATGAGACGCGTAACAAAGACACAAATGCAGAAGACGAACCAAGCAGTGAATTGAATTGTCAGCAGTTCAAGAGAGGTGAACAGCAAGAACTGAGAGCAAACATACTGGCAGAGGCCTAAAGGTTAGGAAGAAAAGCTTTTACACGGAAGAGGAAAAAGAAAGGAAGAGATTCAAAGAAGGAACACTGTGGCCACAAAAGCCAACTTACATGCTGATTTCATGCTATCAAAAATTAGAACTAGCCGCTGGCCATTCTGCTCCAGTCCATTTAACCTCACAGTTTCTTTTCAACCCCAGCCAATACCTGATGCTACAGAGAAGTGAATTCTTCCCTACCTGACAGTGCTAGTCAAAGGTGCTGTGTTTTATGTAGCAAAAATGAATTAGTTCTTTGTGCGCCGGAGCAAGAGATTTAATTACCCTTAAATTTATGGAGTTACAAGTATTATATCCCACATCAATTACCATCCTTTTTGGAAAGAATAAATTACCTGCTTTTCAACAAGTGTTGCCACCACATTAGTACAAACGAACATCAGTATTTCAAGATTAAATGTCTTTTTCAGACTAGAGTGGAAAGAGTATTTCTTTATGGCTGGCACTTCCACCCCCTTCATCACCCATAAGTGTTTTTTAACAGCTCTACAAAAAGCTCTCTCCACTTTCTTTGAAAAATGGACAATGAATACACTTCAGAAAGTCTAATTTCAATTAAGATTTTGAAAAGTTATCTGAAAAGGCTAGTATAATTTTGACTTACCATCAAGTACAGCAGTATCGCTGCTATCTGTCAACTCAATAGTTTTGAAAGTTGGTAAGGTCTTCAGTGGATGGTTGGATGTAGCTGAAAGAAAAGTTAAAAGTTTCAGAATAAAAAAGGCGTATGTGCACTCAGCAAGATGGTTTACTGTTAAACAGAGCACCTCACGCATGCCCTCGGTTTTACAGATATGCATGTTTTTAAAAAATGGCATGCCAAGAAAAATCTGAGACTTACTATAAGAGAATGACTCTATACCTTCTGCACTGACTATTGAAATCGCAGTGTTTGTGTTTGCTTCCAAGACTGTATGGTCAGAGGCTGCCAAAAAGAAACAAAAAAAGAAATTAAATGAAGTATTTTAATTCTGGATATTCTGTCATTCCAAATTTTTTTCAGGCAAGTAATCTAACCGTAGGATGCTATGTGCATACTTCTGAATTGTGCCATCTGGCCTTTACCGCACCTGAGGGAGTTCAGAATGCCAATCACGAACAAAACAACTTAGCAGAAGCAAAAGGCAACTCAAGATTTAATCAACTGTCAGGCAAGAATGAACTTATATTTTTTTTCCAATGAGCAATTTCAGTCATCTGTAAATATCCTTCAAAGGCTTCTCATGGAAGAATCTATTTAGAACCGATATACGAGGATAAATCCCTTCCAAATATCAGGCTTCATGAGTAACAAGACTTGCCTATTACGTCTCATTATGACACAAGACACAAGGACAGTATGTGCAGATTTTTAAGTTCCTGACAACTAGTTCTCCTATCTCCCAGTAATTATTCCCCAGAAAGTTCAAGAAATATTTTCACTATCTAATTTATCCTTAATACTTACAGCTTTGTAATAAGTCCTGTATACTCTCCAAGGTAGCAGCAGCTTTCATTTCAAGACAGTGGGCAAAGCTGCTTAAAGCTTTGCTACGGACCACAGGTGCTTTGTCCGAACAGCGGCCAAACACCATGACCTGTACTAAAAACTTATGCTTTAGAAACTTCTGATGATCCAGGGACAAGGAGCTGTCCAAGTTCCTCTCGGGCACATCCAACAAAGCTAACGCTACATCAAGAGCAAACACTCTGTAGACAACCTGTTTGGAAGAAAAAGCACACAAGGTTCTCTGTTAGTGTGAGCAAAGACACAGGCATTGCCTTCTCAGTTTGCCTGCCTTCAGGTACCAGCAATAACAACAATACTATTCAGTACTGATATTGAACCTTCGTCTTCAAAATACTCCTGTATCCACACCCTGAAACATCAAGGAGGTATACTTACTTTAGTGTTGCGTGAGTATTTATAAAGCCAAGCCATGAAGTCAGCAAACTCTATAGAAGGGAGTTTATTCAGCAAATTCACCACGGCCTGTGCAGCATATGTACGATAATCAGCCTTATCTGGGACCTAAAAATCAAGGGCAATTACATGGTATGATATTTCGATGGTCTGCTCTAGAAGCCAGAAATGGCATTTCAGGGCTTAAGGCAAGTAATTTTTTTATTTAATGAGGTGATACGGTCACATTCAGCAATGACTGGGAGAACAATCACAGCTTCCTTGGTCACTACTTCAGCACTCACCCACAGTCACATAGCAAACTCCCCATGGCAAAGGTGGAGTTAGATTAAATCCAGGGGCAGTTATTTCTACATGGTAGTCTTCAGATAGTTAGCTAGGCAAAGAACTCTCATAACCCTCATTTTCCTCTACCAAAGCAGTGGTAAAAGCAACTGCAAATTTTGGAAAGGTCACAAGTAGGGTACAATCAATTGTGAATGAGAGGGGGAAGCGTTCACCCTCAGTATTCTCCTAGAGTGTGACACTATTTTTAAGATGTCTGAAAACTCCAATAAAGAACACAAAACCCAATCAGACTGTCAAGAAATTTGCAAGTGATGAAAATCTTTCCACTCCTTACAAAACATTGTGAAAACGGATTTCCTAACTATACTGCAATGTAGCCACACATGAGTTCTTCAGCTTAAGATGCAAAAAAGCTGAGCATACCTTGGTACAGATATGTTGCAGTAATATTCGAAGAACAGGAAAAACAACTTCTTTCAATTCATCTGCTACAGAACTGCACAGAAGAAAAAGAAGCAAATTTTAATAAGGCGGTTTTATAACAAAGCGAAAAATCAAGTCAAGGATGTTCCTTTTGGAATGCATTTCAAAAGTCAGGAAACGCGCGCATTCTGGAATCATGAGCACTAGTGCAACAGGATATGGTCAGAGAGCAGACCTGCTTACTTTCACATTAACCTGGCTTTGCAGGCAGAAAACATTTCTTCCAATACCCTTCTACAAGTACAAGGACAATATGAAAGGCTTCCTTATTCTCAGTCGACTTACTATATGTTGTCTGGGGATCTCTGCACAAACTATGCTTTCCAACAACGTGGATCCCCACACAGGGGGAATAATAAACATAGGCAAAACATATCTTTAAGCAGGAGAATGCAAAGAACTAAGGAGAAATGAACTCTGTATTAATCTCTCATTTCCTTGGCAACACTTTGTAGTAAACCACAAGACCTGAAAAACTGACACAAAACAAAATACAGAAGATGGGTCCCTTCCATTCGTTGCCACTCTTCTGTCAAACTACACCTTCTCTCCCCTCTGCCAGCAAGTTCAGTAAATTCCCATCACAGGCATTTTAATTAAACCTCATCTGCACAAACAACTTCAAAGTCAGTGCCAGTTTGTCTCATCCCTTTATCAACGAAACAGTAAAGCGAAGGCATGCCAGAAGAAAGAGCAGACATACACAGGAAAGGTAGTGCCAGAGCTCTGTACTTCACCTGATGAATTTTATAGCCTGATTCCTGGCACTGATCACAGCTGATGTGATTGCAAGGACTGCACGTCTGGAACCCGCACCACTTTCCAGCATTAGAATGACATTGAGGATTCGCTGGAAGACACAACGAAGAATCTGGAAAGAAAAGGTTATTTTTAGGTTCATTTCAGTAGCAACTGGAGCCCATGGATAAGCATCCTGACCAGGTTTATGAAAAAATTCTGAAACAAACCTAGCAGAATAATTCAAAGAGGACCCATTCATTAACAAACACAACATCTTTCCTAGTTGTGATGTCCTCGTACAACATCTTTCCTAGTTGTGATGTTCTCGTACAAGTTCAGTAAGGCCCAAGAAGGGCTTCCTGAAAACATCAACAGATTCCCTCCAAAGCAGTGGACTTCAACTCACCAGAGACGTTTGGAATTTGGGGAAATTTATTGGTTTTTGGAGAGAAGACAACTTAAGCTAAATGCATGCTTTTATCACCACATGGACGTGAACTTTTGGAGCTTTCTTCCTCCCTGCCACACTTTTGGGACGACAGCATGCCTCATTATCCTGATGTTCACCGAGTAGTCAAAACAGGAGAGGCAGGGAAGATGAGGCAGGTCTGAGAAGGGGAGCTACTACATCTTTCTGATACCACAAATGTCAACAACTCCAAAAAGCTTGTGCTGCACTGAGAAACCAAGGAGGTTGAAACACACAGGTCTAAGGCTGCTAAAGCTGGGCAGACACACAGGTATATATGTCAGGTTGGCGTGCGCTAAGCTCCAGGCTTTCCTGGCTAGACAGCCGCTAAAACTCCTGGCTTGCTAGCTCAGAACTAGTTCAGGTGGATTTGCACAGACTTGCAAACACAGCAGCACGGTCACACCCAAAGCTCAAAAGCCCATCCACAGGAGCAGCATACAGGTAAGCGGGAGAATTGACACAGTGCGCTTGACAATTTCACAAAATAAAAAATGTAAAGCTGCAGACACATTTCTGGTAGAACTGGATGTTCCATGATGACAGACTATTCTCTGAATAAGAATCAACCCTGCTTACCATCATCTGCGCATTACACTTCCCCATCATGCTTCGCTGCTGCACAACCCAATGCCACAGCACGCTACCAAGCAGTGCTGGAGCTCCACCTAGCAGGAAACAGGAAAATTCCAGGCAAATGCAGTGACCTGGAATTCTTTTTTTATTTTTTAAGATACAGAAATCTAATGCCGCTGTAGCTATCCTCTGTTTTCGATTCATTTGCCACAAGTCACTGGAGCACAGAATTCAATGCACACAAAATGCATCATCATACATGTCAAAGGAAATAAGGACTGGTGTGGAAAACAGCATCTTGCCTCTGACCCAGCACATGCACAAAAAGTAAAACTAATGTAAAAAGTAAAAAGCGTACAAGCAAAAATGACATGCAGAGAAGGAAAGAAACAACTACTCCTTTTCAATACTGCAGTAAGGATTTTAAAGATTTGGTCCAACTTTTACCTTATCTTCTGGACCATGCAGAGGGGAACACAGTAATCGCAGTCCGTGATAGGCCAGCTCGGGAATGTACTTGGCTTCGTTAAGATTCCTAAGCAAAAGAAAGCAAAGAGATGTCTTCATCTCTCATCAGAGAAACATTTACTACAACTATTACAAGTAAATGTGCTCATTGACTGGAAAACATTCAATATTCACTAAGTGTTGTTTACTGTTAGCGAGGTGGAACATGTTCCAATTATCTTTAGTGAAAGAAATCACTGCTTTCATTTTCCTATACACAGAATAACAACAACATAAGCATCGAGCACTTTACTTGTTCAAAGCACGGTATAAACATTAAGAACTACTTGCTCACATTGCTGGGGAAAAAGCAAACTCATGTGCTGCTGCCTCAAAGCTTGTCATTTCAACAAAGATCTGCAAGGAAAGAAAGACAAGGTTAGCTAATTCACATGAGGGCAAGACGTGCAGGTCTGCTGGGATGCTTGGGGGTCAGACCATAGAGAACTTGAGTCTGAATTTCAGACCGCAGCACCTCCCTTGAAGCAGACCCCAAAGCCCAGAGGCTCAACACCGTGTGTCTTCCCCCCAGGTACAGTGAGGGTTAAAGCATCTCAGAACAAAACACAAACTGCCCAGCCGGCACTAGCCAGCAAGTGCTAAGGAGCAGGCACCCCACACCAAGATTTACACTGAGGATACTCGAATGTCTAATCAGGGGACCAGTTTATGAAAGGCAGGGCTGCCATCACTCCCATGACTATGGAGCGCTCCGCATCCACCAAAAGTTTGTGTTGGGGGACATAAGGATCCTTGAGTTGGATCTTATTACCTGCAGGCAGTTCTGCACACACTGAGGTTCTTCTTTTAGGGAGAACTTAGGTAGAAGTCTTAAGAAATTTTTCAGAAGAAGGAAGATTGAGTTGCGAACTTTAAGAAGATCCTCCGTTGTAAAGTAAACATTTTCACAATCCTCTTCCTCCTCCTCCTCTTCCAACATCTCGTCCATCTATATTGGTGGAAAAGAGAAATAGCACCACCCTGTCCCACAGCACTGGCTGATCTCTTTGCACATTTTGGCACTTCACAGTGTTCTCAGGCTAGGTCCTTCCATGATTTCACATCCAAAATTCTAAATCTTTTCTTTCAGATTAGTTAGTGCACTTAACAGTGGGGAAAAAAAACCAAACAGACAGAAAGATGAAAGTTGGACACAAAAAAAAAAGCTCCAACACGGCCTATTCTCATTTTGAAGGATAAAGTCCATCAGAACGGAAGACAATTATCTGAATTCTAATCTGACACTTGGAGATTCATCTCAAGTAATTCCCATTGTGCCTATGACCTGCTTTCCTTGCTTGTCATGACTCTGAGGCACCAATGTTCTCTCAGGATTTCTGACGCGTAATCCTCATTTCCGTTAAAAAAAAAAAAAATTTAAAAAAATCATATAGCTGTTAGAACGAGCAGCTGACTACAGATAACCAAAGCATTTAGCCCTTAACTTCCCATCAGTAAGTTGGCAAGGAAACACAAATGCCATTTGCAAGCTGGTCACATGCTAACTTCAAGGTCTCTTGAAGAAGCTGATACAAATTATTTTCTCCCTCCGCTACTGAGCTTTCTAACAATACACCAAAGACAAATAAGCTGTATTTTTTCTATTACTCAGCAGCCAGGAAACTGCAGCTAATGTTGAATCATCAGACCTCTGAAATTCCTCATAACAGGTAGAGGATCAAGAGCACAGCTGAACAGCTGAATAAAAGGTTAAGAGTTAAAAAAAGGGTGAAAAGAGGAAGATTATCACACTGACCTACAAGTGAAGTAGCTTGCCAATGATTGGCTTATTAATAGAGATTTATATCTGAAGAGATTAGACAAACATCTTACATTGCCATTCCTGTATGGTTTTCCTTTCTTTCTATTTCTTCTTGCATCAGCCTGAGAGCTTTGAGTGTGTACCTTCTTTCTTTTCCTCATCAGATCTGGTTCTGGAGGCCAACTTTTTGTCAGGGTACGAAGACATTTATCAAACATCACTTGATGGAACAGCTGGTTAGCTATGCTGCCTGCCCAGAAAAGACAACATCAGGCACCTTCCAGACAAAATGCAGAGAGAGCATCAAACCATCTGACCATCTCTCCATTTGCTTTGACAGCCAAATAGATGGCCAGGACAAAGGCATTGTCCTGGGAGCCTAAGAGAGGTCAGACGAAGAAAAAATAATTGTTTGAACAAAGCCAAACTGCACCAGGATGACGTGTCATCAGCGACGACACTCTCCAGTAGGATCACCAGCTGACTGACCCCTTCTAGCTGGTAACAGGCCGCACAACAAAGATCAGCAAAACTTTAGGGTACGTGCCAGCCTTGAACACAAAAGGATACTGCTGTCAGTCAACCTGCTAGAAAACTCCAACTGTTGGTTATTTTAAACAAATACTTTTGTTTTCACAAATGAGCCTGTCCAAAAGCACTGCACAGTGAAATCCTCTCTAGCTACAGAGCAGGAACAGGAATAAGCTTCTGCCTTCACTGTGTGTTACTGTCAAACCAGAGGGGGATGCGCGGTTCCAGCTCTGTGTACCATGCAGACTCCTCTGTCGACCTTGTCACAGAACTACTCAGAAGGTGCATGGCAACGCAGACCCGGACGGAGACCATCAAGCCACTTTATGACAGGAGACCAAGCTGCTATCAGACCACAACAGCTGTTCAGCGCTCAACACCGCAGCTGAGCTTCATCCCCAAGGATTACAGGGAGATCAGGCAAACAGCTCAAAAGCCGTCACTTGTTCCACCTGGAATTCTTTCAAATGAAAGAAAGCTGATTTTGCCTGAACTATGTTTTATCCAGCAATAAAGAGGCACAACCCTTTGCTCACCTGGGATTTCCAGCAGCAAGAAGTACAACCCAGCCGCATGAAGAGCGTAAACCCTCTGCTGTGCATTAGCTCTTTTATGCTGGCCCGCTTGGACAAAGTGGTGCAACACAGCCACGAGAGCGTTAGGAGAGAAGTTGTTTTCCGCAAAAAGGATCCAGATATTCTGAGGCCAAATACACGAGCCACAGTGAGAAATCCCGTCATGACATAGCTCTCTGCTAGTCGCAACTATTCACATTTTAACAATTGCCACCGCAGCCAACCCCCTATATATATATATTGTATGATACGTGTTTTTACAGTAGGCTTTAATAATGATATGATATATAATACTGTGTATAATTTCTATGACGTTAAATTGTAAACGCCTATTTTTAAACTTGGGCCCTTTTTTTTTTTTTAAACTTCAGCTTGCCTCTGAAGCATTCCGGCACATACGCCAAGAATCGTTTGGGGCCGTCTTGGCACGCTTTGCAAATTTTCAAGGCAGGACAAAAAAGCCCAGGACCCGCACCTTTGCGAAGCCGTTGGCCTCACCTCTCCGTTCTCACGGTGCTCCGCAGCGAAGGGCAGCAGGGACCGGTAAAGCCCGGTGAAAGCATCGAGTCCATCTCCCGTGATCTCCTCCGCTAGCCTGGAATCCAGAGGCTCGGCCTCAGTGAAATCCAGCTCCCAGGCCGCGTTCACCCAGACTGAGAGAAAGAAAACATAATTAATTAAGGTTTGTTTTTTTTTTTTAAGCAGTAAGTAGTGCCCCCCACACTCCACCCCGCCCTTCGGGGTGCACCGACCGACCCTCACCCCTCACCTGCGCCGACGTCACGCAACCGCCACCCCGCCAGGGCGCACGACAGCTCCGCCGCCGCCATCCCGCCGCCAACGGAACCCTTTCGAACCGGCCAATCGCGCCCTCCCGCTGAACGGCGGGCCAATCCCCTCCCGGCACCCGCCGGCCTCCCGGATACAACCGAGCCGACCTCCTCAGGGCGCCTGCGCCGAACGTCGTACCGGAACGCGGGGCGGGGGAAGAGCGCCGCGGGCCCGGCCTTCGGCCGGGCGGCGCATGCGCGGCCCGGCCCGGGACGGCGCCAGCGCTCGGGCGGCGAAGCGAAGCGAAGCGACTGGGGAGGGAGGAGGGAGGAGGGGGGGGGGGGCGGGGAGGGAAGGTGGGCAGCGGTCGTGCGTGGCGTGGCGTGGCGGGGTGAGGGGGGGGCAGGCTGCGGGGCCGCCCCGGGCTTCCTTCAGCGGCAGCCGGGGAAGCGCCGGGCCGCAGGGCCCCGACCCCGGCATCCCTGCCGCATTGCGGCCCCTGCCCCTAGCCCCTGCCCCGGGCGCTGAGCGCACGCCGCTGCCGGGCCGTCGCCACCGCCGGGCAGCTCCCCGGCTCCGCTCCGCCCGGCTCGGCTCGGCCAGCCCCTTCTCCGCCGAGGGCCGGGGCCGCTCCGTCGCCTCCGCCGCCCAGTCCCCGCGGGGCTCTGTCCGTGGTGCCTGCGGGCAGGCCGGCACTCGCCGGCCGCGATTTCCTCCCCCCCCCCGACCCGGCGGGGTCCGCGGCCGCCGCCATCCCCCCGCCCCCCCTCCCTTCCCGGTGCCATGAGCTTCTTCGGGTTCGGGCAGAGCGCGGAGCTGGAGCTGGTGCTGAGCGACGCCGAGAGCCGGCGGCGGGTGGAGCACAAGACGGAGGAAGGCAAGAAGGAGAAATACTTCCTCTTCTACGACGGGGAGACCGTCTCCGGGCGGGTGGTCCTCACCCTCAAGAACCCCAACAAGCGGCTGGAGCACCAGGGCATCAAAGTGGAGTTCATCGGGCAGATTGGTGAGCGGGGCGGGGGGCCCGCGGCGTGGCGGCTCGTCCCCTGTGGTGGGGTCGAGAGGGGGAAGGTTGGCCTGCCGCCCCCCGACATCCCCTGCCCGGCAGCCTGCCCTTCGGGGTCAGCGTCACGTCGCACAGAGGCCGGCGCGTTCCTCTGGCCTTCGTGGCGCTGCCGGTTTGCGGGCACGCTAGAGCGAGTGCCGGGAACGTCGCCGCGCCCTACGGTACGGGAATCCTCGCCGGCGCGAAGCGGGTTACGCTCGTTCCTGAGCAGTGCTTTGCCGGGAGGAGAATTCCTGCGGCCGTCGGGTGTTATTCCACCCTTCCTTCAAGCTGGGAGACCCGGTCCGGTCTCTGGGCTTGAGCCCTGACAGAAGGGAGGGAGCTCCGGTCCTTTTCCAGGTCATTGTTCTCTCGGCCTATTTTCTCGCTTCTGCTCGGCCACCGATTTCAGCTCTAAAATGCACACGCTCGCAGGTAGGGTAAGATTCGGTTTCTGTCCTGCGGGTGCGGGTCTGAGCCCGGACACCCTAGCAACGCCAGCTTTTGGGCGGTACGCTGCTGGCTGTCTTTATTTGCAGCTCTGCGAGCTGTTTGCATTTCTTGCATGCCTATTGATTCGGTTAGGGAAGCAATGGCTCTGCTGAGGACGGTGAACCGGGTAGGTTTTGCCCATATGTCTCCAATCACTAACTGCACCTTCCCAGCCCCTACCCCGTCACGCATTTTTACCTGGGTAGAGCATCTTTCGTGAGGCTGACGGGCTCAGCTCAGCTGATTCGATCTTTTATTCTCTTACTCTTCGAGTGAGTGACCACGCGTCCCGGGACGGTTAGTTGGGTGACTTCAAGTGGTTCACAACTTGTGGTTATCTGTGCGTGCAACTGATTTAGATTTAATATTTCCTGCTTTCTTAGAAGAAAGGTAGCTGCCACGCCCACCCTTCGATCGGAGTGGAGATGGCCGTGTTTCATGGATGCACCTAAATGCCACAAGCCAAAATAAGTTCAAGATGTTCCCAGTGACGCAACCGTGCTCGGCGTGCGCGATGCCTCGCGTCTGTGGCCCTCCGTACTCAGGTTTAATCCTCAGAATCACTGTGCGAGCTGTGGGCCTGCAACCTTTGCATTGCAAATCATGCGGTGTAGGAAAGTGAAGTAGAGTGAAGTAGAGGTTTTCCCACCCAGCCCCGATACCACCGTTTAATATTTCCGCTGGCCTCGTTTGTTTTATGACGCCACTTTTTGGAAAGAAAGGGGAGGGCAGGCAGAGGGAGCCTGTAAATGACAGAGTCTAAGCCTGTTTGCCAGGAGCTAGCTTATGACCTCCTGCTATTTGATCGTGATCGTCAGTAGAAATTAAGCATGAACTTTGCTTCTGGCTCCACTCTGTCTCCTCTGTGTTGCCTCGCCAGCTTCTCGTTCCCCATTTTGGAAGACTTTTGAGCCATACGTATTTAGAATAACTGCTTTGAATTCACATTATTGCCCAAGCGGGGTGTGTTAGGAGCTGCTGTGGCTGCACGTTAGGCCTTTCTTTTCGCCCATCAGGCAGCTTTAATAAAGCACTGGAGTTTGTACCGCTGACGGCGCTTCCTTAGTGCTTTCCGTCTCAAAACAGCTTGCCTTATATTCTGACTTCTCGCTGCCATGAGGTCAGTATCTACATGAGACAATTTAACAGGTGGGGAGACTGAGATGTAAAAGGAGTGATGTGTCACAGGGAAGATGGCCGTTCCAGACCGGGTACCAGAGTCCAGACTCTGAACACTGTCCTGCACGATCTCTGGTGAGCACAGAACCCACTTAAGATTTTGGTTTGCTTGCGGTTACTGTGTCTTGAGCATGCCACCAAAATGTTGGCAGGTTATGGTTTTTTTTCATCTGGAAGCCTTATAGCTCTGAAAACCTGAAATTACAGCTTATACCTGTTTGACACGCTCATGTCTTCTGAAGTGTGGGAAACATCAATCCTAAGGCTGCAGAATGCCAATCTGTGCCATTTTGAGGTAGCAGAGAACTTGCTTAGTACACTGACATTTGCCTCCCCTCGCTTTAAATTCGATCGTTGCCTTCTGCATCGTGTGGGCAGATGATATATTCCTCTTTTTATGTGGCGTGTGGCTTCTCCCTGTCACATCAACAAGCACTTTCCTCTCAATGGACATGTATTCAATGCAGAGACAGTTGGTTTATTTATGTCACCTGCCTGCCCAGCCTAAAGGGCTTGATGGCACTCGCTGTTCTGCCTAAGTGAGGGGTGCTCTAGTGCCAATATTTCCATTACAGAGACAAGGTGAGCAAAGAGGTGTAAGGAAAAGACATTACTTAAAAGCTGAAATCTCATCGTGCATCTCAAGGAGCAGAGAACTGAGTCTCACTGCAGTTGCTGAATGCTACTGATACCTCTCAGAAGCCTCCTCTGCACAGTTTAGTGCTGACAGTGAACTTGTCTGTATATGTTTGTCTGATGACTTAGGTTTTTCTTTCCTCATCTTGCTGTATCAGATTGGCTAAGGCTTTACCTTTTAGAAGGACTGTGTGGGTGTCTTGTAGTCACAGAGCTCACACGCAGGGTTGGGAAGGGCAGATTTCATTGACGGTTACGTGTAATGCAGAGCTATTAATGCAAATTGCAGAGTTTTAAGTTTCTGTTGCTTTGACTTAAGGGAGAAAACTTTGTGGACCTGTAGAGAGGATTGCTTTGATTAAACGAGGAAACCTGTAGTTGTTTCCTGCTGATGCAAGAAGGTTGTGGGGAAAACTGAAGCAATGTGACCATGTTGGTTACTTGAGCTGGTTTGAACGGTGCTTCCAAAGGTGAATGCTCTTCCCTCACCAGTGTTCATGTGGCCGTTAATGTGTTATCCAGGGGCTGGTGGAACGGCTGACTCAACTAGCTCCCCACACACTTGGTAGTCATGCACTGAACACTGGCTTTATGTAGAATTGGTGAGGATCTCTGCTGTTACTTATTCCCTGGTGCGAATCAAGACCACTCAAAGTCTTTGTTGTCAAAGGATAAGCAGGAACAGTTGGAAGCCTCCTAGCCCTTCGTTTTTGCTCTGTCACTGTTTGCTGTTCCAGAGAAGCTGTAGTGTTTTTTCCTCTCTTTACAGTGGCAATGCCTTTGGTGTGGAATATTGTGTAGAAAATTATTGGAAGGGATTGTGTGAGCTGCTGGGTCCTCTTCTCAAACAGCCTGAACGTAATTAATATTGATGATAGGTGACGCATGTCACTCTAAGGCAAGCTGAGTTCCTGATTTGTTGTAGTAGGTGAAGCTGTGCAGAACTCTTCCTTCCTGTTTCAGGGCTGAGAGTTCTGGCCTGCACCTAGCTCTGATGGAGAGTGGTCAACAAGTGCAGTATGTTGCAGCCACAGGCTCCCCTTGTAGCTTCTCTGAACGGTGGTGAAAGAAGTAGTGATCTGGACAAGAGAGTTGCTCATAGCTGTGAAATCTCCTGCCTTTCCTCACTGCGTCACGTGGGATTAAGCATCACTGCTTAACCTGGACTTATGTCTTCCTAGAACTCTACTATGACCGAGGAAACCACCATGAGTTTGTATCTCTGGTGAAAGACCTGGCCCGTCCTGGTGAATTCACTCAATCGCAGACATTTGACTTCGAATTCACACACGTGGAAAAACCTTATGAGTCCTACACGGGGCAGAATGTGAAGTTACGGTGAGTCTCCTCCACTTGCTGACCCCAGTTCTTGGTTCTGTGCAGTGTGCAAGTGCTGATATCTACCATGATGATACTGGAGTGCACCATCCCTTCCTAGACATCCTTGCAAGCTTAGAATGTAACTCCAAATGAGTCTCAGTGGGCTGGGTTGTAAAAGGCTGTCTTTGAGGGCTCTACTTTTATAAGCATGCATCAGGCTTTATTGAACTTCTTTTGCCCCATTTCAGTGATAAGAGAAATCAGTCCCTTCTGAATCAACTAAATACTTTCCAATTTGTTTGGTAATTCAAAAACTAAAAGAAAATGTTTGGTTTAGTCTCTAATGGGGACATTTTTGCTGTTTTGTAATCAGTCTTGTTGACTTTAATTGTGCTTTATATGCAAACAGATGCCTAGCTTGTATCTTTTTCATATGTTGCAAACTGTATTTCACATCTAGGCACTCCAGTTGACTTGAAGTCTAGTCACAGGCTTTGAAGGGAGGGGTTGGAAAATTCTGAGATCTGCAGAAAGAGGTGTCTGTGGAGATTGGTATGATCTAATCTCTTGCAAAAGGGCAGTGGTTTTAACATGTGCGAGCTGTTATTCAGATCCCCAAAATGGTGCTGCTGTAACTCAGGCTCACAAATGCATGAAAGCTGAGAGAAGTCTTAGAAGAGTCTGCTTTTCCATTTGAAAATTCCATTCTGTCTTTTCCAACATGTTGTATTGGCTGCTCCAGAAGCCAGGGTACCAGTAAGACTGCTTAGATACCCCAGTGCAATCCATTCAGCCCCATGTCCCGCCCTGCTTTGTCTCTGTTGCTACCTGTACAACCCTAATAGGAGGGGGACTCTCCTTGCAGGTATTTCCTCCGAGCGACTGTCAGCCGCAGACTGAATGATGTGGTGAAGGAGATGGACATAGTTGTGCACACTCTGAGCACCTACCCAGAGCTCAACTCCTCTATTAAGATGGAGGTGGGGATTGAGGATTGCCTGCACATTGAGTTCGAGTATAACAAGTCCAAGTAAGTGTCTCAAGAGCAGCCAGTGGCTGTGGGGAACCATCTGCTACAGGGGATGGCTTGGTTTCGAAGCCAAGGCAAGTGTCTTGCATGTGATCCTCAAAGGGGTTCTTTGTTCATGCGCTCCAGCGAGGCTGGCAGACAGTTTGGATCCTGGCTGAGGATCTGTGGGTTTCTCTCCTTGCCCCATAGATGTACTCTCTGGACCAAGGAGTGTGAAGCAATGGCTGTGGTTTACTGAGCTTGGAGCACAGCGTGAGGCTGTTGCAGTAACTTCACATTCCCTGTATCCTTGGCAAGACCAGTATTTCCAAGTGTCTTCAAAGAATAACGTCTGCGTTTTCCCAGACAATACAGCTGAAGTGGGACCTTAATTCAGGCACAGAAGTTGGAAACGGCTCTTTTAAAGTACTTTTAATGCATCTTTCCCAGCTGATGCTAGCAAATCTCCCTGTGGTGTAACATTTGCATTAGTTTTAGTTGACCTAAAAAATTGGGTTTGGAGGCTTTGCTGTCGCGGGGGTTTCTTGCAGATATTCAGCCTGAAATTCTGTTTTTTAATTTATCTGATCATGCTCTTGTCGATTTTCCAAAAGACTGGAGGATGAAAGATGAAGTGCTGTTTACAGCAGCCTAGTGGAGGTGGTAGTGGATATGCTATCTGAAATTTACAGCTGGGGTTGTGGATAAGAGCAAAGTGCCTGACGAGCAAGTTCCTGCGCTTCAGTCTGAGTTCTGGTCTGCTGCACAGTGGTTGATTGTGGTAATTTCTTCCTTCATGTGCTAGGTATCATTTAAAAGATGTGATTGTCGGGAAGATCTACTTCCTGCTGGTGCGAATCAAGATCAAACACATGGAGATAGATATCATCAAGAGAGAAACAACAGGGACCGGACCCAACGTATATCATGAGAATGACACAATAGCTAAATATGAGATCATGGATGGGGCACCTGTGAGAGGTGAGAAGGCAGATGAACCCTTCAGAATTCTTCTTCTGAAGTCTTTTGGGGTGGGAATGCGAGTCCTGCAGTATCTTCAGCTGAATCTGTGCGCTCAGTAGTAGTATGCATCCTATTTTACTGGTGGACTCAACGGCAGTTATATAGGTCATTAAATATGATCCCCTTCCTTCTCTGGTATGATGAAGGGGCTTGAGGCATAATGAGTTGCAATGACTTGATTCTTTCGATGAAGCAGTGACAGAACAGGAATAGATGTAAATTCACTGTTGGCATGGGCCACCAGCTGGCATTGCTGCAACTTGGAGCAGAAAGATGGTGTTCTAGCTCTGTGCCACTTGTTTTCCAGCTCCATTGCCCAGCAGAGTCACCTGCCAGAGAAAATGTCACCTTACTCCTTTTTTCCTGCAGTGCTGTTTTGATGCAGGTCACAAACGAGTCCTGTGCTGTTAAAGCGGAGATGGAATAGCTGTCAGCAAGGGCAGGATCTGGCTATGGACCGTGCATGCTGATTCTTGAAGGGAGTTTGAGGTCTTTTAGCTCCTCTTACTCCACTTGTGGAAATGGTCACAAAGTTTGTGGCCTAGTAAGATTTTGTTTTGCTTGTGCTCTCCTCATTTATATCTGTGCATTCTGTCTGTGCTGATGGTTCTGTGCACTTTGTAGGGGAGTCCATTCCCATCAGACTCTTTCTGGCTGGCTACGAGCTGACTCCGACGATGAGGGACATCAATAAGAAGTTCTCAGTACGTTATTACCTCAACCTGGTGCTGATTGATGAGGAAGAGAGACGCTACTTTAAACAGCAGGTGAGAAATAGAGCTGTTAGTTCTTCTTGGACCTGTAGACTGTCGCTTGGGATGCTATGTTATAAGGACATTGTGGGAATTTGAGATTCCCATGTGGGAGAATCATGTACATGACTGAATACTTGTAAGGACTAGACAAATTAAGAGTGTGGAAAGTCGGTCTAGAAGAAATGGTCTACGCAGGTCGGATGTGCATGGTGGTGGGGATGCATGTAGGGGGTCCCTGCTTGGGACTTCTTTTCTGCTCTGTTTGCCTGTGGTGGAGCTTCTGTGCTTCAGCTCGTCAATTCCAATGTGGTAGCCAACGGCAATAGGACAGAGCTGCCCTAGATGTCCAGTGGGTTGCCCCGCGTCCTCTGATCTTGGGGAGGAGCGCTCTACCCACGTTTCCAGGAAGGCTGCGTTGCGAGGCCTCTGCTTGAGCTGCAAGTGGCCTCATGCGTGCACCTGCGGGTGGAACGTGCCAGCACGGGCCGAGTTCTCCCTGGGTGCAAGCTGCTCGCCTGGCGGCTTCTTTCAGCCCTTTGGGTCTGGGTGGGGCCAGGAGAAGGTCTTCACAAGCCCTGACAAGCCCTGCTGGCTATGTTACTACAGGAGGTGGTGCTTTGGCGGAAAGGAGACATAGTGAGGAAGAGCATGTCCCACCAAGCAGCCATCGCCTCTCAGCGGTTTGAGGGGACATCCTCACACACCGAGGCCAAGACCCCCAGCCAGACTGCAGAGAACAACGGCCGGCAGTGAGAGGCCACGCAGAGAAAGGCTGCTGTGGAGCCAGTTGGGACAGCAGCAAGGAGGAAGAAAAAAAAAAAAAACACTTCAGAGACTTCATGGAAAATAAATATCCGTTTTTGACTTAATTCCTTTCTTCAAAGGACTCGTAGGTGGGAAGGGGATGGGAGGGCAAGGCAAGCTGGAGCACTGGTGGTGCAGAGTTGAAGGTACCTCAGTGCTTCCCAATCAACTACATTCCTCTGGGGTCGGCTGCTTTGAGGCATGTGTCCAGAGGCTGCGGAGCTGCCTGATCTCCTCTTTGCCCCGAGACCCTTTTAGTGTGGCAGTGGGGAGGGAGAGAGCAAGTGAAGGCCAAATCTGCTGCTTCTTCCCAGCGGTGTGGAGGTTGCTTTGGGGCTGTGTAGGATGGATATTTTTCTTGCCTTTCTGAAACCTTCACGAGGGAAAATGACACAGTGATTAGCTGGAAGGTAGAGGAGGGAGTCAGAGACTGAGGTGCGGCCTACTTGAAACGGCTTAGCGCTATCCCCTCGCTGCCTCCCCTTCCTCTTCATGCTGGTGTTGGATTCCTTGTCACAAACAGTTACACAATGTAGTTGACTCAGCCCGGGGACTGCCGCACGGAGCACGGGCAGCAGGCGTGCTGTTGTGTCCTTGCTGTGGAGCTCCCGACTGCACGTTGCGTCGGTAGGAGGGAGTGAGGCATACAATTGCAGTAGGAGGTGGCACAGGTTGGGCAGAGCGGTGAAGGTCTCGGTGCTGCTGGGTGGGCAAGAAGTGGGGACGGGAAGGCTCCTGGCCAAGAGCAGTGCCTTCCTAGTCTTGTCCCGGCAGCTGCCCGAGTGCCCCTGAGATTCGGTCTCTCTGGTTGCCGCACTCATACAGGTCCCAGTTGCTGCTGCAGAGCAGGGGCAGACCAGCCTCGAGAGGTCTAGAGAATAGTTTTGGAACATGGGAAATAAATGGGGGCTGTCTTGGGAGCGGGCTTACGCTGCGCACGCTGCCCTGCTCGTGTCTGTGTCCCTGTGACAGAGCAGGCTTTGTAGTAGGGACAGACGGCAGTATAGAAACACGTGTGTATTGTTTTGTTTGCTCCCTTGCGCCTGCGGGATGAGGATTAGTAAGGACAGAAAAGTGGATGCAATTGTTTTAAGAAGCTCATGGCCTGTGTGTGCTGCTAGATGAAGCCAAGCAGCAACTGGAAAGATGGTAGAGCTTTCTGATTCCAGAGACGTATTCCCGAGGCCCCTGAGCTGAAGTCACCAGTGAGGTCTGAGGGTATGCCATGAACTGAGAACCTGAATGCGGGTTTTTTCTTTTCTAAGATAAGCTGCTTTTAGTCTTCAGCTAAGTAGAATCATGAGAACATTCCCAGAAGGGAGTCACTCCTCCATTAAAAATTAGATGTGGCTTTGTAGACTTGATTGACTGAGTCTGGAGAATGTCCCTCCTGTTTAGATGCTCATCAAGGAAGCAGGTGGTTAGACCTCCCACCAGATGGAGAGACAAGCCTGCACTAAATGCTGGGATATGAGCTCTATCAAGTGGGATTTGTCTGGATTTCCCTGTGAGTTTGTGCCTCTTTAGGGTTTTGTCCAGCTTCCTTTTGACTCTGGAATGACTGTCCTCTGCCTCTGTCCTACAGCTGAATGTAGAACAGTTGTCTTGCAGCTGGGAAATAGAAGTATCTTCTGCTTTGTTTAGTGGAACAGTGCTGGTGGAGGGAGTGGGGCCTGGGTGGGAATGGGAGCTTTTTATCTAGTAAGACAGCTACTGTATTTCAGTGATAAATGTGTGTTTCTGCTTGCCAAAGTAAGTTAACTTTTACTCACCGTGTGTAAGGTTGTGGTTTTTAGTAGAGCTGGACAGTCTCACTCTGTTGTAGAGGACACTAATGATCTCATCTCTGCTGAATGCTTGTGTCACACCATGTTTCTGCTCTGTTATAGTGAAGACGTGGCTTGCTTTTCTTTACATGAGAAGTCTGTGCCATGGGCTGGAGCCGTGTCTTCCTAAGACTGAAGCAAAAGCTTACTTTAGATAACTACCTTGTTATGCCAGGGCAAGAGGTGGTAACCTGCTGCAGGTCTCACACGGCAAAGCAATCTGGATGTTACTTTCGACACTCACTCTACTCCCTGCTCTGTGTAGGGGGAACCACCTGTGCTGTGGCAATACACAATCTTTTAGAGACAAGCAAAGCTCCCATTGGGAGCCCCTGGGGATAGCAGACTATCTTTCCATGGCTAAGCTGAGCACAGCAGCACCCTAACCACCCTCTAGCTTTCCCTCAACTCCCATCCCACCTAGAATTTTTTTTTTTCCTTGCCTATTCTTCTTGATTGTAGGCCATGTGGTATTAAAGAAACCCCGTGGAGGAAGATGTCTCTGCATTCCAGGAGTGTTTTGTTTACTGGCCCAACAGCATCACTCCTGGATGTAAGATAATTGTCTGACAAGACAATGCACTGTTAAGGAGATTTCTGTTAAACATCTGTTCATTACTTCTGGGGGGTTTAGTCGGAAAAGGTACATGAGCCTATACGTTGGGTTGTGGGTTTGGTTTTTTTTTTCCTACTTTGTGCCCCTCTCCCCTGCATCCCTACTTGTGGAACCAGAATTTAGAAATGATCCCTCTTTTTACTTAAGCTAAATGGACCATTCAAGCTGTTACCCACTAGGCCCTCTTTGTCTGGGGTGGAGCTGATGGGCTGAGCATCTTTAGAGAGAAGTTGCAGCATAAGGTCACTCCAAGACAAGGTACTATAGAAGAGCATTTCATTAGCATGGTAAGGGGCAGACACTATTTGAGAAGTCATGTACCCCTGAGGTAGGTGGTTCTGTTAAGTACTTTGGTCATTCCCTCTCTCCCAGGCAGAGTCAGGCAGGGGGGGAGTGTACAAGTACTAAACCAAGCAGTGCAACCTGTAATTAAGCCTCTGCTGTGTTTACATGTTTCTTAATTCGTTGTCTTTTCAATGGCTGTATTTTAAAACTTGGGTTTTTTTGTCTCTCCAATTAAAAAGAGCCAGCCCTGGCTGTCAAATGCTGTGCATGACTTTGTCTGATATGGTTTATATTGCCTGGCCTGGGTCTGGTTTTGGTTGGGGGGCGGGGGGGCAGGGTTTGTTGTTTTTGTTTGGGTTTTTTTCCACAGTATTAAGACATCTTTCTTTAGCGCCATACTGTGCAGCCCTCCAAACATGCTCAAGGAGTTTGTCCATTGTTATCTTTGTAAATTCTTGGTCTTTCTTTAAGCTATGTCACTGCTTAGAAGCTGTGCTGGTGGAGGACCCATGTAGCTTAAAAATTAGCAAGCTAGCTTTATTTTCTTCTGTTCCCCTGATGTCAGTATTAAAATAACATGGGAAGTTTTGTACCTGCAGGAAGCTAACTGTGATCTGCTTTGCAGCAATCAGGCTGGATATGTATATACATCTAAATTTTCTCGTTCTAGACAGCAGCTTAGTGATACTTTTCTGCAGAAGAACGTGCCTCTGCAGTACATGGAACTGCACTAGATCCTGTAGTAAACACCCTCAAGGAGGATGTAACTGTTTCATCCTTCAAGAGAGAAACTGCAGATTTTTCCACTATTAAAAATAAGTAGCTGCAATTGATTCTAAAAGGCTTTATTTAAAAATAAGCAAAAATAACAGTGTGCCAGAATAAGGGACATGTAGCTGCGAATCATGTGCGGGCATGTTCTTGGTGCTGAGATTGAGCAAGTAAACTTGAGAATTACGCTGGTTTAGGAGGAGGCATCAGCGGGCTGGGTAGAAGCTGTGCTGCTGTCAGTTTCTCAATGTGGCTTTTCCTCTTCCAAACTCAAGACAAAATCAAATTCCTCTGTGTTGAAAAGGTAAGGAAGAAAAAGCCATGAGTGGAACTTCCAAGTTGTCTGAGTGAGGGCTGCCTCTGAGGGAATGGCACCAAGAGTCTAGAGAAGGCTGCTCTTACCTTGTGTCAGTGGTTGGATGGAAAGACGTTGTCTTGTGAAGAGCATCATGTTCTTTAGGGGGCCTCCATCTGCTTTATGTGCCAGGTGGTGAGCCTTGATTTCAGAAAGGGGGATGAAACGTTTTGTCATCCGCACAAACTGGACATCCACCTGGAGAGCGATGGGCAGTAAAGAAGCATGGTTGGAGAAGGATATAGCCTCCAGATGTCACATAAGATCTTTGGGGGGGATAAAGATTTTAAACTGAAGCAAATGACTGATGTGTACTACCTTATAATGGTACGGAGGCTTTTCCTCGCTCAAGGCTAAAAGAACTTTCAGCTACTCCTGGCAGGTGACTTGTTTACATGAATCTTAGCACTGTGCACTAGCAACATACATTCACGTTGTCACAGACAATACAAAATTAAGATGCGGGATGTAGCCAGCCTGCAAACAGTACCCTCCCTATAATTTAGCGTGCCTCAAAACTACAGCTTGGTTTGCTGTAGACTGAGAGCTGTTCTTAAAGATGCTTGTTCTCTTTCCTAACCCAGAATTCTGCCATGCATGGAGGTCAGCTCTGCATCCAAGTAAGATCTGAAAATTTAGGGAGATGCATTTTGGCAGCCTTCGGGAAGAGAGAGGGGAAGAGGTAAAGCAAACGATCAGGATTGGATTTTCTCTTGAGAGAAAAAGGTAGCTAGGCCAGGACAGAAACTTAAGAAGATATGCAGTATGATGCGAAGAGGCTTCTACCTTCACTCGGCTTGCACACAGAGCTTGAAACAGCAGCATTTAGTTTACTACATTACCATGGACCATTTGGGGTTCTCTTTTCTGCTGGAGGAATCATAATGAGGATCCTTCTGATCAAACTGTGTGTGATCAGGGTATGCCTCCTTTACGATCTGAAGCAGAAGGGGAGAAGAATGTGAGACAAGTTCCCATCAGTTCAAAACTATTGTCAGCAAAGGGTATGAAACGCCCTTGAGCAAGCTGTGACTAGACCTAAGGAATAATCCTGGTGCAAAAATCAGCCTTGCTTTCCCCAAGCTCCATTCTAATGGTGCGATATATTTCTTTCCTTTACATTTCTTGGGTTGAAGCACTGCAGAAGAGTATGGCTGAAGCATCATCACCTCTTTGGAGAGCAATGTGGAAGGAGCACAGGCAACAGAGGAAAATGGGTTAGATGATGATAGTCTTTGTGACGAGTTTTCCTCTTAAAGAAAAAGATTTTCTGTGCCCTTGGTTTTATACTACTGCCTTGCAGGCTCAGCTGACTAGAATTTAGTGAATCACATTTTAATCAGAGTGTGGAGCAACACTTCACTTGGCTGGAAAAGCTCTGAAATGTCAGCAAGAAAGCAGCAGTTTGGTTCCATTTCTCTGGGGAAAGATGCCTGAGTCAGCCCTGCTGTGATATGTAGCATTGAGCCAGATGCCCTAGGCTCATTCGCTGCTCTGATTGGACAACTTTTGCACTCCTTTGGTGCTGGGACAGAAGTAGGGCTAATGAGCTCTTTGATAAGCCATCCCTTATTACTTCCCTCCCCCCCTCCCCTGAAACACAGAACGAGAAAGAGGGACTCACCTTGACAATGCCGACAATGCCAGGCTCTTTACAATTACTGTGGTAGAAGAAGGCCTGCTGCCCAAGTTTCATGGCTCTCAGGAAATTCCTTGCCTGTCAGGTGTGAACGAGAGACTTTGAGCTCTTTGTATCAAGCTCTGAGGGTTTCATTATAAGCAGCTAGGGACAAGAACTAACAAGACAGGTATGTGTGCTTCAGAGCTACTCAGGTAAGGTTTCCTACAGTTGTACACATTTTGTGCTGCAATGAAATGAAGTAAAAACGAGGCTGAAGAGCAAGGTCCTGTTGGTTAGAAAGTACGTGGGAATTCAACAGCTCGGCCACCCTCGTTCAGAGACAGCTGAAGGCTTAAGTTAACTGTCAGCAAACAAGCAGCAGAGCAGATCATATATAGAGGGGGAAGGACATATAGTGGGGAGATCATATATATTAGGGGAAACACACATGGATTTCCTTCACAGAGAGACCTGGAACAGAAAGCTGTACACTGACAAGGCATAGCGTTTGGGCAAGTACAGACTAGCTAAAAGGTGTCAAGGGAAATAAAGGCTGGTCTCAGCTAAAGAAAAACCGTATGATTTGACAGAACATTACCCAGGCTGAATCTACCTTTGACCTAGAGGCAATTAAGCAGGAGTTTTGACTCTGGACAAAATGTACCTGTAAAAACAGGCAGAGTGCCTCAAAAGGAAATTCTTCTGGCAAAGGGAACAAGTCATCTGTGGGGAAAGCCACCTTTTTTCTAGTGCTACTTCAGTGACTCCATCTTTGACATGTGCTCCTTACCTGGTAGTTTCTTACTCCATCCCAAAAGGTTGTCTGGTTGGGCTGAGCTTTCAAGTCATCAATGCTGAACTGCCAAACGGAATGAAAACACAGGTTAAGTTCAGGAGGTAGTCTGCTCTTTATCATCTCATTGTCTACATTGTGCCTAAACGTTTGTTCCTTAGTAGCTCCTTCAATTATAGTACAAACGTGACACAATTTTTTTGGTTCCCACAGGGGCTAAAGAAAAGCCTTCACAAAGGAGGAACACTGCAGCAGTGTAAAGGCAGAGTCTGAAATAGATGCTGCCCCTGCTATCAACAGCTAAGCATCCTGAGGACCTGATTTCCTCTTTTATTACAAGTATCAAACCCCAAGGTTGTCACCCTGGAAGAGAACAAAGTTATGTCTTTCTATTTCCAGGAAGTCAAACGGTTTTTGAGAAATAAAGACACAACAGTGTTAATATTGCAAACAAGCTGAATTGTCTGATCCTGTAGCTCAGCATTCAGGCACTAATGCTCTAGATAGTAGTGAAACTGCTTCTATACTTTGCTGCGTAAGGATGGTTGTTGGTGCTTACTTTCACATCCACTCCCTTCTCGAGCCTGCTCTCTGGTTCTGATTTCAGAAGCCAGTGACAATACTTTATCTTGCTCTCCTCCCCACCGGAGTCAGATTCTTTTGTCTTCTTCCAGTTCTTCCATCCAGACTTGGAACTCCCAGCTGGAGGTTTTGTGGACTTCTCTTCTTCCTCCTTATCTGAAGTCTCCTCCTCAGTTTTGGCAATTTTAGCATCAGGCTCTTTCTTATCTTAAAAGAAACAATAAAAAAAAAACCCCAAACCATTCAGATAAAACACATTTTGTTTCTGCTAAGGACTGGCGCTGAAACATTTTTAGTTGTCCAAGCTGGTTTCGCATACTGGTATTTGACTGCAGCAGAAGTTTGCTGCACCCCAGATCCTGTGGGCAAGGTAGTAGCATAAGGTAGTAGCATTACACACCAGTATTTCTGAGTGTTTCTAGTTGGCACCTGAAATAAGGATCTTTTGGTGTGTGTGTGGTGTGCACAATTGTAGTTTAATAGTCATAGTTAATCACAAAAAAAGCCAGGATAGACTATGTTGTCCACATGAAGTGTAGTTGAATTTTTTTTTTTTTTAATTAACCCCTGAGAAATGAACTGCAGGCAAGAAAGTTGATTTAGGTGAGTCTGGTGAATAACAGGAAAATTCAGCAGCAAAGCAAGCTATTTCAATTACTGCAGTAGCTGGAAACCTTCAATTAAGCCTCCGCTGTGCTACCTGTTCAGAGGGGGTCTGTATCCCTGTGCATCCAGGAGCCAGACGGTAAAAAACAGTTAATAAGAAGGTGGTTATTTGCTGGAGTCAGTTAAGCAGATGAGTGGCACGGATGAGGCTAACTGTGTAATTTTTTCATCTTGCACCTTAAACACCACATAACGTTGCCTCAAGTGCAAGGTTTTTGCTTTTCGTTTTTTTTGCATATAGTACCACATCAGCTTCCTGCCACTACGCTGGGTATGCTTTGACTGCCCATCTCTAATGGGTAGAACCCAAAAGCTCTTCATGAACGTGTGTGAGTTGCATTTCTTAACCACCGTGTCCTGAGAGTACATCATTGTCCCTATTGTATATCTAGCAGACTTGTCTCAGTCACACATGGATGCTCAGCCCATTTTTAGAGAGGAACTGCTGTCTGTAAGAGGTGTGGCTTTGAAAGACGGGCGGTTAAGATGACTGACTGTACTTTCACTAGAGCTTGGAACCTCAAGTGAGAGATGCTAAATTAGTTCAGGTGTCAGCACAGACCTGCTACTGCTCCTTTGTCTCTCTTTCTGCTTGGCCAAGGCATCTCTGGTCTCCGAATTCTCTTCTCTTCACTGAGAAGCACCTGTTGAATGAAAGAAGCATTACTGCTTATTCAGCCAAGTTGAAAAAAGCGGAGATGTCCGAGACAAAGAACTGTAAAAGCTGTAGAGTAAGTGGAGAGTAAATAAATATCCTTCCTTGGGCTCAGCCATTTCCTCTATCAGTGCAAATGCTGGCACTGGTTGAGGGCCGCACCCTTGGCATGTTGGGAGGCAGGCAGGCCCTCCACAGCACTGCTCTGATGGACGTTAGCAGAAGGGCTGCTTTTCTCCACAGCGGCGCAGCTGTTGGAGAAAAGTCCCGAAGGTGCTTGGGGTAAGCCTGGCCCCTCTCTGCCGTGCGAGAGGAGACGTGCTTTTGGAAAAGGGAGAACAGCCTGCCTCCAGAGCTCAGTCCAGCCTCCCACCAGGGGTGTCCGGCTCAGCTTGTTGCTCACAGAGATGAGGCACGCAAAGTCCCTTCGGGAAAGGCAGCGAGCTGGCTGCTCCAACCCCTGCCCCCTTCTGCCAGCAAGCCCGTTAGAAGTTACTTGGCTCTGAGCTGGCCTCCTCCCGCCAGAGCGGCTGGCATCAACTTTTCCACCCTCAATGCCAAGCTTCTCCCCTCCCTCCCACTCACCCAGCCCAGGCTCCCCCTCACCGCCTTCTGGCCGCAGCAGCCCCCCTCGCCTCGGACCGGGGAGAAGGATGCTCTCACCTCGGCGCAGGAGGAAGAGGAGGAGGAAACACGCCGCCCACCCCCCCCCCCCCCCCCCTCGCCCGACTGGAGTCGGAAGTGGGTGACCGTTATGCAAAAAAAAAAAAATTAAATAATAAAATAAGGCACGGCCTGTTAGGCTTGCCTCCCTCCCCGCAGCCACCGCGAGAGCGGGCAGGCGCCGAGAGCAGGACTACAGCTCCCAGCCTGCCCCGCCGACCGGTAGCCGGGCTCCTGCCGCCCCGCCGATCGGCCCACGGCCGGCCAGCCCGCCCCCCGCCATGGCTTGGCCAGGAGCCCTCCGAGTCCCGGCCCGCCTGCTGCTCCCGGCGGGGCGGCGGCTGCGGCGGGGGATCGCCTCCTGCATTGACCGTAAGGCTCCGCGGCCGCCGGGCGAGCCAGGGCGGGCGGGCGGGGGGGGGAAGCCCCGGTCCTGGCCCGGTTTGCCGCCCGCGGGACGAGTCGGGGCCGAGCCGGCCGCAGCGATCGCACACACGCACCCCTGCCGCCCCCTCCGTTCCCCGCAATGTTGGCTGCCCGAGGGAGGGAGGCGGTCTCGGGTGAAGGTCGAAAGCAGGTCGGTGGCCTGGGGAGATGTCCACGTCCCTGCTCCGGCTCCGCGCAGGCGGCCCCGGCCGTCCCGGCGCTGCCCACCGGCCGGCCAAAAGGTCCATCCCCTCCCCTTTGCTAGACCTTGACGGGTTTTCAAGCTAGGCTGTGAATCGATATCTCAAAAAGACTGGGTAAAACGCTGCAAAGGGCTCACGGGGGGGGGGGGGGGGGGGGCAGGCTCGGTTCTCCGTAGCCATCTGTAAGTCTGGGTTGTCCTGCGATCAAAGTCATCGCCTGGTGGCTGAGCGAGCGTGGTCTCTGGTGGCCAGGAAAACAGCTGTGTCTGAGCCGGACTCCTCCCGCGGAGCTCCCGACCACTGCCCAGGTGAATTGCTTCCATGTTTAAATGTAACAACGTTTAGGGTGGAAGCAGCAGCATCCCTGTGACTTTTAGGAGAGGAACTAGCAAAACAATGTTGGATCGATGTGCAAGTGAAGCAGGAGGTTTCAAATGGCGGATCTAACTAAAACTTTAGATGCTGTTTCCAAAGGGCTGCTTTATTCTTTGCTTGCTTCCCAGTGTAGTGTCACTTCTTTGAAGTCCTTGTATTTCTGCAGCACAGACCTAGTGAGATGGAGTGGCAGCTGCCGTGGACTGTGCTGCCCCTGTCCCGGTCTTGCAACGTAGTTAGCGTTGAGTAGACAGAGATAGCTGGGACCCTGGGTTTGTTTTGTCCTAAGAAAGCCCCCTCCCAAAGCCCACCGCCCTCTTTCTATCAGCACAGTTCATGGTGGCCCCAGGGAACAGAGAAACGGTCTCTGCAGGAAAGACTCTGAACTGTTTGTGTGAGTTACGGGACACTTTGAAATTGTTTGGGCTACAGAAGAGGTGGTAGTGCTTGCTTCTCCTGCAACCGACACGTACTCTGATCTCTTCCTGCTTTTCTAGCATCCACCGGCCTGACTGAGGAGCAGAAGGAATTCCAAAAAGTTGCCCTTGATTTTGCTACCAAGGAGATGGCTCCTCACATGGCAGAGTGGGATGAGAAGGTACGACAGCCACAGAAGGGTTGTACTGCTCACTTCTTCCTCTCTTAGGATGTCACAATCCTCGAGTCTCATCAGAGGGGTTCCTGCAATAGCTCCTCAGTGCTGTAATGCCATCTGTAGAGATCTTCTTTGAAGCTGCTGCTGTAGCTGGGGTGGGAAACCATGAAAATTTCCTTGAAGCTTTCCTAGCCAGGCTATTCAGTCATATGAAAACCCGAATTTACTCCTGAAGGTGGTATGTACCTGCCTAGGTAGCCGCCTCTTCTGTAACCCACCCAATTAACTCTGCAGGAGTTTGGGACTAGACTTGGTAGCCCAGGTGTACCGGAAAGAAGGCATTGAATATTGAGATTTAGTTGATCATGAATATTCACTTGTGATGTCTCTGCCTCTCCCAATAGGAAATATTCCCTGTGGAAACAATGCGGAAGGCAGCCCAGCTAGGATTTGGTGGGATCTATGTGAAACCAGACGTCGGCGGCTCTGGATTGTCACGACTTGATACCTCCATAATCTTTGAAGCTTTATCAACAGGATGTACCAGCACCACTGCTTATATGAGCATCCACAAGTGAGTGTGTCTGCGGAACGGTGGATGGTGTCGGCCTGGCGGAAAAACGCATTTTTTCTGCGGGCTCTAAATCCAGCTGGAGACAGGTCTCTTGGTGCCGCGTATTATTTAAAGTTGGGACCCCAAGTAGACGTGTCCCTGTGAGGATCTCTCGATGCCAGTAAACAAATAGGCTACAAAAACTGAGATGCCACCAAGAAGTAATTTTAGCTTTGTGGCATGCAAGATGGGATTAAGTTCTGGATTTTGTGCCCTGCTCTTCCACTTAAGCTGGCTATAGATAGTAACCTTTGTGCTTTGGTCATACTATGACAGAGCCCAGTGGCACCTGCTGATACCGGGGCCCTATCCTGCTTGTACAGACATGTTCAGTGACGGGCTCACTTTGCACAGAAAGATGGAGTGATGATACCTCCTTCTTCCAGGTGCAGTTTTCTGAAGAGACAGTAGGGCTTGGCGCTGAGAGGAACGCTGAGGCTATTAAATAGGAAGCTGCTGTTCCACAAGGCAGCAAGTCTGTGGTGAATGGAAGGCGATCTTCTTCCTCCCGGCTTCCATGGCACCTAATTTTGTTCTGTTTTGAGGTGGAGCAATACGCTTTCAAGCCTCTGTGCTCTTGACTGAACCCCATGGAGCTTTGTTCTTCTGTGCAGGCAGGGATATTGTTATATGACCTGCCTTCCTCCCAGGGCTGTGTTCAATTCCTGTAATGCTGCTCCTTTTCTCCTGCTCCAGCATGTGTGTTTGGATGATTGACACCTTTGGCAATGAGGAACAGAGGCGCAGGTTCTGCCCATCGCTCTGTAGCATGGAAAAATTTGCATCTTACTGCCTGACTGAGCCAGGTGAGCGTCCTCAAACAAGAAATCTTCTCCCTTCCCATACTCTTAACATTGTTTAACTGGACGTGAGCATTGCACGGAGCTGGAGGTGAAAAGCTTCTTTTCATGTTCATTTGGGCAATCACCAGGAAGTTGGGAAGGGGCAGATGATGACTGCCAAGATGCTCGTGCGAGCGCTGTTGGGTATGATCCCCGGGACATGTTGTAGGGTCTGGACCGGCTGCTTCACTGGCTGATTCCTTACCTCTCGAATAGGAAGTGGAAGTGATGCAGCTTCCTTGCTGACCTCAGCTCAGAGGAAAGGGGACACCTACGTCCTGAATGGCTCCAAGGTACCTCTTTGCTCCTCTTAAAGCTGCTGGATGGCACTGCATGCACAAGGGGGCCTGGGTCTCACCGTCCTTTCCATTTCCTACTGTCTCCTCATCTCTGTGTATTCTCCCAAGGTAGGACACGCTCTGCAGAGCATTCACCAGACCTTAGTACAGTTGCGTCCCTAAATACTTCCTGGCCCTGGGGTCTTTGCCTCTCCGTCTTTGTACCCCAGCTGCTGCTGCAGGGTCAGGGGTAGCATACGAAAGCTGCCCCTTTCTTCTTGTGTCCTTCTGCAGGCCTTCATCAGTGGGGGAGGTGACGCTGATGTATACGTGGTCATGTGTCGCACGGGAGGCCCAGGCCCCAAGGGCATCTCCTGCCTGGTACTGGAGAAGGGGACACCAGGGCTTAGCTTTGGCAAGAAAGAGAAGAAGGTAAGAGGCTTGGTTTTCACCTCCTGTGCGCTTGAGGGAAGTGCAGGACAGAGACAAGCTAGTCTGTGCAAGGCATTAGAGATCTCTTCTTGGGTGTCAACTGGAGTCCCAGCCTGGCATGTTTTTTCTAAGCCTAGTCCAGCTTTGGTGAAGTTTGCACAATACCCCTCCGTTTGGTAAGTGAAGGATTTTCATCTCGGGAACATCAGGGTTTGTTGGATCTGTGCCTCTTCTCAAATACAGGCATTCCAGTTTCCAACTCAGCACACTGAGGCCAGACCACTTAGACCACAGGCACTCTTTGGCAGCTTGGCAATGAGACTGAGGGGTTGAGAGCGGGCTGGGCAGTTCTCTGCTGGGAGCTGGAGGTGTGCTGCTCCTTAGGCAGCCTGGAAGGTGTTCTGGTTTTTCCCCAGGTGGGCTGGAATTCCCAGCCAACTCGGGCTGTGATCTTTGAGGACTGCGTTGTTCCTGTTGGCAACCGGCTGGGAGCCGAAGGGCAGGGCTTCAGCATTGCCATGAAGGGACTGAATGGAGGCAGGATAAACATTGGTAAGGAAGACAGCTGAGAGCCAAGGGAGGAGGGCAGGATCATCTCGTTCCCGTCTCCGCTATCTTCATATTCATGCTGTGTCATTGGTTTCTCCCACCAGCTTCTTGTTCGTTAGGAGCTGCTCATGCCTCTGTTCTTCTGGCTCAGGAACACCTCACTGTCCGCAAACAGTTTGGAGAACCCCTAGCAAACAATCAGGTAACCTCTCCACCAGATCTGCACTCCCAGAGCTTTGTTGTTTCTGATCCTGACGGACCAAGCAGCCAGAGGTCCCATCACTCACTTCACAGGGTCTTCCCTGGAGAAGTCAGGAACATGCTTTTCCTGAGTAAGAAAGCGTGTCAGGCCTGAGACCTGCCTGAAGGTAGTGGGGAAGTGGTTCAGGACCCAGGTCCCTCCAAAGATGCTGACCTAATTTTTCCTCTCGTGCCGTCTGCTGGCAGTACCTGCAGTTCAGGCTGGCGGAGATGGCGACGCGCCTGGTGGCAGCACGGCTCATGGTTCGCAATGCAGCGCGGGCACTGCAGGAGGGACGGGAGGACGCGGCTGTGCTCTGCTCCATGGCCAAGCTCTTTGCTACTGATGAATGCTTTGCGGTACGTTACTCAAAGCTCAGTTGGCATCATAACCGCAAGCTTGGAGACCCTCCTTGGTGCCCAGGATGTCAGAAGGAAGTTTGACACTGTAGGGACCCAGACTCAAGCACGTTCTTTGAGCCAGAAGCCTCATTTCAGGACCAGGAAGTTTTACGGGACAGAATTCTGCACCCTGTGGAGGCTGCAGTATTAGCCTCTCCACAGTTCAGGCCTCCTGGCCTCTAGTGCTTTCTACACTACTTTCTAGGGGACCAAGCAGGGAGACAGGACAAGGGAGTAGAGCGTTTTTATTTCCAAGTGATAATATGCATGTTACAGGCTGATCATTGCTAGGTAAAAAGTGTTTTTTCCTAGACCACTGAGAAATAAAATGTTATCACAAAATGTCGCTGCAAAGAGAAAGCAAGAAGGGAGAAAAAGAAAGGAAAAAGAAATCTGCACCTTGACACTTCCTAGATCAGTGTCATTTAGAAGCTACTGTATTTTCTCAGCACTCTGCATTTTTGCTATTTGTTACGTTTTATGTCCCAGGTTGACAGATAATGATGCATGGAGTCATGTTTCAGTAGAAACCAGAGCCCTGAACAGATTCCTTGCCTGACTGACCGCTAGATGGTGATCTGGCGTTTTGGTTTTTTGCATCAGTAGCACCATAGAAATGCAGCAAAAATGGCCTTAGTTAAGTAAAGCGTTTCCTGGGTATTTCTATGCTATCACATTCACATAAATGCACCATTAATGCGAAACAGCACTTGGGTAACGTGATAGCACTGATGGGGATTGAGAGTGCCTTGCCGTCACACCACACTTTGTTAAAAGATGAGATTAGGTGATCAGAAAAAAAAAAAAAAAGAGCCCAAGTTCCCAGGTTCTTACCGAGCTTCTGTCACTGACTTGTCCTCAACACCATGCAAGGCATTTCAGCGATGCTGTCTTCTTAGATCTGTAACCAGGCTCTACAGATGCATGGGGGCTATGGCTACCTGAAGGATTATGCTGTGCAGCAGTTTGTGCGAGACATCAGAGTCCACCAGATCCTGGAAGGTAAAAGACACTCTTACTACCAGTGACTTGGCAGTGAAGCCAGGAGAGAACAGACCCTCCAGAGGCCCCCACCTTCCCACATGACTCTCTGATTCTTGGGTTTCAGAATCCTAAGAATTTTTGCTCTGAGTGCAAGGCGTCCCTGGATGTCATGGCTGTGAATCTCCTGGCCAAGAGCTCTTGGTGTATTGGAGTAGTAACTGTGTATTTTAAGAGTCTTACAGCAGAGGGAGATACCTAGCTGTCATGTTAGCGGGGCCTCTGTCCAGTTTCATCCCGTGACTCCTACAGACATGTGCTGATGCTCCCCAAAAATTCCTTTCCTGTGATTCCCATCTATCTTCACTCTTTGATGTTGTGTCTGTAACGGTGTCTGGCCTTTTCTAATCTCACTTCGGCCTCCTAACCGTTTTGCTTTCTCTCCTTTGAAATCCCTTCACCTACAACCAGGGTACCTGATAAGGGACATACTCTTTCCAATACCAAGTGGGTCTACAGGTCTGTCTGTGTGTTGTGTATATATTACATAGTAAAGCAGAGAACTCAGGTGTTGGCACAGATCCAGTTCAGCTCAACGCCTGGTGCATGCATCCTCTCAATGCCCAAATAAAAAGAAGCACCAGGATCTGCCACTCTGATGCCTTTCCCAAGCAAAATGCTGGCACTTGGCAGTTGTATTTTGGCCCAGCACCTCCTAAATGCCACCTCAATTGGTGGGAAGAGCTTTTCTGTGCTGTAAACTGCAGCTCAGGGCAGAATAATTCTCTTTGCCTTCATTGGGGGCAGAATTGGACCATCTCCTAACTGTCCTTCTTTTGCACCCTCATCCTGCTGCAGGTACCAATGAGGTTATGCGGATGATTGTGGCCAGGAATCTGCTACAAGGCTGAAGCCAGGAGCTAGTCTCCAGCCCTAAAATTCCTTTGTCTGTTACAACTCAGTCTGTTTCCCTCCCCTGTTCACCAACTCTCTCCCCGGGAGTGGAGAGGGGGATACCTGGGTGGAAACAGTCTTTCTGCCTTACATTGACCGGGATCGCAGCTGGACGCCACCCACATGCTGCCACAGCTGCACTCCGTGCCTGGCAGAGCTGCTGTTACTAGCCTAGTATTGTGCAGCCTGAAGATATAAATCACACTTGTGAATACAAGCCTCTGTCTCCAAATCTTGATCATGGGCTGCTTGGCACCCATCCTTCTCAGAAAAAGAAACACCAGACCTGGTGTTGGTCATCTCTGCTGAGTCAGGACCGAAGCGGGAGCTTCAGGCAGAGGTGCAGCCTGATCCCATAGGACTCTTCCTCTATCAGTGAAATCTTTAGGTCGAGGGAACTAGTTGCTCTGCTTAAAAACCTGTCCTCCTGGGTGCTGGCTGCAACCACTGGGAATGAGTTGCCCCAAGCGCTGCACCTCTAACCACTGGCAGAGTGCAGTGGCTTTTTAACTGAGGAGCAGGTTGTCTCTTGTTTATCTACAAGCACTCCTCTTTCTCTTTTCCCGGCACACCTTTTCTAATGTACCGATTGCTTGTTGTTCTCCCTATTCCCACCAACATACTGGTGCTTAATCTCCAAGCGGCCTTTCCAGTACAGAGGTACAAATCAAGAACTAAGGTCCTGCACAGAAACGCTTAAAACTCTGTTGCCTCAAATCCCTGCAGTGCACAGTGCAGGGGGGAATAAAAACACCGGTAAATTAAACTTTCCCTCCCCTCAGATTCAGAATCAATAAAGCAATGATGGCAACTTTACTGAGAGTGTCAGAAGTCGTGATAATTTTCTTCTGTGGTATTTCAGGTATTTAACCAGAGCAGCTTTTCGGAGCCGGGGGGCGTGGGGGGGTGGGGGGGGTGGTGTTGCAAAACGGTTCGGTTTCTGAGGTTTTGGGGTGGTTTTTTTTAGTCGCGGTGTCTCTGTGAACCTCTTCAAATGAACCAGCCCCTTTTTTCTCTCAGCCTATGGCGGGGAAGGGAGATGACAGAGCACTGGCGGCAGACACGGGTGGTTTTGGGTCTCGGACCGCCCTGCACGCCAAGAGGCCCTTGGGGCCGCTCCCTCCGTCTCGTAGGGAATGAATTTCTCTCATAGGGAATTAATTTCTCTCACAGGGCGGCCAGGGCAGTTTAAAGCTCACGGCTTTCGGACAGAAACAGCCGCCTGCCCGCGGCGGGGGCCCGGCCGGCGGGGCTCGGACCCGGCCCCTCCGCCCGCAAGGGGCAGGGCGGGAGGCGGCCTGAGGGGGGACGGGCCCGCGGCCGCGACTGCTCCCTCAGCGAGACGGCGGTAACGGCCGAGGGGAGAAAAATCCCTCCGCGCTGCCCCCTCCCCCCCCCCCCGGGGCGGGCCCGGCCGCCGCGTCGGCGGGGCCCTCGCCACCCCCGTCCGTACCTGCTTGGCCGCTCAGGCCCGCCCGGCCCCGCCCGCCTCATGACTGGCACCGACGCCGCCAATCCTCAGCGCCCCACCCTGCGGGCGGGAGGCTGACGACCAATTGGAGGGCGCCGAAGGGAGTTAGGGGGCGGAGCCCGGCGGCGGGCGGCCAATGGCGGGCGAACGGCGGGCGGAGCGGGGGTTCGCGGCGGCGGCGGTGCCGGCGGGCCGGCTCCGGGTCCGGCTCCGGGACCGGGACCGGGACCGGTTCCGGGGCGGCGGCCGTCGCGGTCGGCCGCCATGTGGCCGTGCGGCGGGCGGCGGCAGCGGCGCCTCGGGGGCGTCGCGCTCCTCATCTTGGTGCTGTGGCTGCTGCTGCGCAGGTGAGAGGCGGCACGCCCCCCCCCCCCCCCCCCTCCGCTTTCCGCCGCGCCTCGGGGGTGGCGGGGGTCGCGCCCCGGTTGGCGGGGAGGGGGGACAGCGGGGAACCGGCGTGTGCGGGCTCCCCCGGGGCGGCAGGGGGTTTGCACGCCTGAGCGCAGGCCTGCCGCCGTGACGGGGGTTTGCGGGTGAGATTGAATGGCAGCCGGGGGCTCGTTTTAGGGGGGGGGGGAGACGGTAATTAACTTCGCTGCCCGAGGTTAATTGACGGCGACCCAAGCTCGATGCGATCTACACGTCTTTTCTTACCGGAACGCGTAGAGAAAGACCGCTCCGCATCCGTGGCTGGCGGAGAGAGCGTGCGACGGGAGCGTGGGGAGGACCGGGGAGAGGAACGCTCCCTCCACTCAAAAATGGTGTAAAAGCTCTCTGTGAGCGTCACGCGTAACGTACGCCACTTCTTGTCTATCGCAAAAAAAAGTAACGGACGAGGAAAGACCAACTGCCGGAGCTATAAATCAGATTCTACGTTGGGCTGATGCTACCCCTGCCGACCTTGGCCCTCGCAAGGCTTTACATCATCGCCGCTCTGACGGATGAGGAACGTTTGCAAATCAATCGCTCCGTCAGATCTAACCCAGCTCTGAAGCCGCCACGGGCGCCTCCGACGCGCTCGTGCCAGAGCTGTGTTTCCCTCTTGCTCCATCCAGCCTGTTCTGGGTCTGGTTCTTTCCGTTCTGCGTCCCCGCAAGGGAAGGTGCAGTTATTTATTACCGCTCGGATCCTTTTTATAACTTGGATATTTTATGGTGGGTTCTTAAATTCATAGTAGGAAGTGACCCAATCCTCAAAGCTATAGAAAAGCCTTGATAAATCTTTGCATAATTGGAAGCAAAATTATTTTCTAGCTGGTCTTGGGGTCGTGCCACATACGTTCTTAGCAGAGGATTATTGCAAACCGATACCTGATAAAAGCAAAGTCGTCTGTCTCCTGTAAAAGTGTATCTACGGAACACAGTCTCCATTGGTGCCCAGTGTTTTTCTCTGTGGCCCCAGTCCCCTGAGAATAAACTGTACTACAAAACACAGTGATCGTTATCCCGGCTGTGTTCGCTGTGCACCTGGGGCTCGTCTGACCGACACAGGACCTCGGTTGCTGCAAGACAGCAAGTCATGAGTGAAGGCAGCTCAAAGCTTTCACTTTTCCCTGGCCAGAGGAAGCCCAGAATAAACAGCAAAGCCCTCCAAGGCAGGTCTCAGTAGGGTTTATGGATTAACTGTAAAGTCCCTTGTCCTCTGAAGCGTGTCCTTTAGTATTGGCAAAGCAAGCTGATGGTCTCCACGCTTCATCCCCTGTTCTGACTTTTTTCTTTTCTGTTAGCTTTTCCCCCCATCTGTTCTGGGTATGTAGCAGACGAATACCAAAGCTAAATCTCTTATCTTGTGCAGAGAGGACTTCAGCTAGGTTTTTGTTTTACAGGCATGAATGCCTTAGCATAGCTGTCTGGTTTAGCAGTTAACTGCGACTTTCCTATTCCGCTTGGAGTGTTTTGCACTTCAACTTACGTCTTATAAAGACAGACCATTTCGTTAAGGACTAACTTCTCCAACCCAATTTTGAAGCTTCTGTTCGGGGCGGGGGACGGGACACTTGGTAATATAATGCTATTTTTTTGCAAAAAAAGAGACTCCCCTGAAGCAGGGAGGAGATGGCTACATAGGGACAAAGTAGGCCAGTAACCTTTAAGAGAGACAAAAAAAGATTCTTTGCAACCTGTGCTGTCACTGTAGAAGTGAGAAAAAAATATACTGGGAGCTATACATTGCCCTCAAGAGGAAGCACAGAGCCCAGGTGGGCTTTGAGCTGTGGAAATCCAGCTCAGGGTAACAGGATGAAGCTCTGCTGAGTCACGGAAGTTTTTTTCAGAAGCCACTTGAACAGGTCCTGGTGAGAGATTTGAGTTTCAGGATATCCAGGATAATACATTGAAAATATTGGGAGCCTGGGAGCTTCCTACCAGTCCTTCTCGGTGAGAAAAAACACTGGCGCCAGGGAGTTTTAAGGTAGGAAGCTTGATGGAAACTTGCCAACTAAGTTGTGCCCAGGATTAAGAAGATGAGCTTAAGTGATTTGTTTATTTTTATCTGGCTGTGTATGCTTCCTGAGTACAGCCTTCATTCTGGCACCAGTGGCAGTTAGCAGTACTGTTGTGTGCAGGGGCTTTACCTAACTCAGAAACAGATTGGAAACTTAATTTTTTTCCAACTTAATCTTTAAAAATTGGAGCTTTGTGTCTCCAGACCCCTTTGAGCTTTCTGCCTTGGGCTTGCCACCAAGCAATAGAAATAGAGAGATACAGCTGCAGTTTCAGGATCTGATTTGCGAAAGTTGCAATCTGTGGGAGATGTAGTTCTAGCAGAATGGAGGGGCAGGTAGCCATAGGATATCCTGCGTGTGGATTGAGAACCTCCTCCCCTGCTGGTAAAATTCACAGTAATTCCCTGGGAGCAATGCCGCCGTTCCCTAGCCTCACGTCATCATTCTTTGGCTGTGCCTGGTTTCTTGTGTAGGTGACGTTTTTGATCCTGTTGCTACTCAGGCAGCCACCTTTTAAATATGGCAGTTAGGTATTTTGCGCTTATTTCTCCTACTTTGTGCTGCGTTACCTTCCTAAAAGCTTTGCTATTACTGCACCACCTTCTGAACGGGATACACTACAATCTCCTTGCTCAGCACTATTGTTGCAAATGGTTTGACAATAAATGCACGTGAGCGCTCGTTGAGTGAAGGCAGTGAGTATCTAATCTAGACTTCCTTTTCTAGGTATTACCCATGCCTGCTGCCGGTTGTTTCAGAGCCCTGTGAGAATGCTGTGCTACACAGGTACCCTCTGTGCTTGTCAGCCAGCCCGTGCAGTATCCTGGAGGTCTTAGATTTAGTTCCCTTGTAGTCTCCTTGTCTTGTGTTGGACGACAGGTAATCGCTGCAGGCTCCTGGTTAGCAATCCCTGTAAGCCACGCGTTCTGAAAAGTCCTCACCCTCTGCTAATACCCGCTCTACATGTAGTCTAGAAAACAGCCAGAGGCTTAGGTATTTCCCTCTTCTCCGAATGTGACATTTCTCTCAAATGTGTGGGTCACCCTTGCTTTCTTGAGACGGGAATTCATCCCTCGCATCTGGCTGTGATAACGTCTCAGAGGAACAAGCTGCTATTGTCCAACTCTTTTGTGTATTCAGCGTTGTGGAACTGGGATGGTCTGATGGAGGCAGCGTAGCTGCTTTGGATCTGGACTAGTTGGTGGTATGTTTTCTTGGGTCAGCCAAAATGAACTGGGGAGCCATGTAAGGCAGTAGGAAGCAGTTTCTTGCATGCAGGAATAGACCCAAATGGAACTGTGATGGCATGAATATTGAAACTGGTAAGTGCTTTGGAACCTGGTATCTCCTTTGCTCCGGTTCTTTTGGCAAATAACATATTAAGGAATTAATCTAAGCAATAATGCAGGCAGAGGTAAGTTTGTGATGATGGCAGACCTCATCTTTCCTGAGTGATGAATGCAGCCCAGGGCTTTTCTTTAAACTAAGGAGAAGGTTCTCTGTTCACAGTGAACAGGTGAGGGTTGTTTATTTTTTCTGTGCATTGAGTGGGAAGGTCTCAGAGACCACAAGACATTCAGGGTAGCAATACTGAAATGCAGCCACTGCTGGAGCAAGGATCTGGAAATCAGCCAGCGTATGTCATCCTACTGCAAAACAGGGAGATCTTACATTTCCGAAGTTATGAAGGTGTTTGCTAGTATTGAGTGAAAACTTGCCCATTGTGTATTTTCAGCAAGTTCATTTCATGATCTCTGCCTGAGTAGTGCTGCATTTCAGTTGTAGAGTATGGCAGGGTGGCTTGGGGCATTCAGGATGGAAGCTGCTAGCGAAATGAATATTAAATACACATCTTGGGCAGGTCTTCTCTCTGTTTTATGGTCTTCTGAAAAATCTATATGCTCTATATGACAAAGAGTATGGTTTTCTTAAGAAGTAGGAAGGTCAGAGCTCATCCTGCCAGGTAGGGTGAAATGAGCAGCCTCTCTTAGGGGGACAGATTTCTTTACAATAAGCACAGATTTTTTTTTTACTAGAGACTGGATGCTCATACGTCTGTCCATCTCTTCTAGGTTTAACTGGAGTGAGCTGATCCCTCTGCGGTTATGGGGGAGGACCTTAGGCTTGCAGACAGAAAACTCACAGTTCATCCTGGAAGGCATGCCGTTCCGCATATTTGGAGGTTCAATGCACTATTTCCGAGTCCCCAGGGAATACTGGGAAGACCGCATGCTTAAGATGAAAGCATGTGGCTTAAACACCCTCACGACGTAAGTGTCCTCAGTCCCTCGGCTCTGTCACAAGTACCTTGCAGCCTCTCCCCTCTTTCACAGTAGTTGGTGGGACTTTGTCGTTAATCCCAGTGGGCTATAACAGTGTCTTTCTGTACTTGTTACTAGGAGAAAAGACGCAGAAAAGAGTAGTGGGGGCTCAGGTTTTCTTTGACCATCACACACTGCGGTATCCTCAAATACCGACTGGAACAGATGTCTTATCAGACGTACTGGGAAAGTGCCTTCTTAATGCTGACCTGATGAGAGGAAGGGTCAGGCTCTGAAACAGCCATTCAGCACGGCTGTGATGTAGAAATTGCTCTTGTGTGGAGAGTGAAAGATATACCTAGAGAGAGACCACATTTGATGGTCTCGAGAAACTCGGATTTTGCAGAGTACGGGAAAAGAGTGCAACAAAGTAAGGACCTGTCAGAAAAATGAAAGAAAGGCACAGATAACTTGTAAATAGACACTTGTAACGTGTACATGCAGTCATCTCTGGATCCGTTACTGACTAACAGAGCGAGTGCATAGTTTTTTCTGTGCTTCACAAATGCAGTGCCCTTTTCGGCCCTTCACCTCCACTGCCCTAACTCTGCATTTCAGGTACGTGCCATGGAACCTTCATGAGCAAGAAAGAGGGAAGTTTGACTTCAGTCAAAACCTGGATCTAGAGTATGTGGTACAGCCACCTCTATTATTAAATAGTCCTGTTTTGAGGGGAGGGTGTGCCTGTTGGTTCTGGATGAAGAGGTCATTTCCAGCTTGAAGCGGAGCCCGTACCTTGATCAGGCAATGGAGACTCTCAGTCCTTCTCCTGCTTTCTGGAGTCCTGGGAACTTTACAGGTTTAGTACCAATCCAGTATAGTTGCTTCATCAAGCAATTCTCTTCTGGTTCTGGTACCTAAATTTCATGCTGATTGGTGTATTAGGAGTGCATGGAGTAGGGATTCTGCAGGCAGACAATAATTATGCTGTCTGGATCTCTAGGGCCTTCCTTTCACTGGCAGCTAAAAATGGACTGTGGGTGATTCTGCGTCCTGGACCTTATATCTGCTCTGAATGGGACCTTGGTGGTCTGCCCAGGTAAGCGTGTAAATAGTTCAGTTGAGGTAAGTGTTGGGACTGCGGAAAAAAACCCAAACCCCCTGATCATACAGTTGAGTGTCCTTCAAAGATTTAGAATCGCTGGCTGTTAGATGGGAATCTTTCTTTTTCTGTGTCCCCAAAGCAGGTGAATACTCATTATGTTATTGAGCTCTCCTAAGCAGGAGAGGTAGTAAGCCTGGAACCAGAATTTTTTTTGAGTGGTTATTCTCTAAAATAATAGTTGTGTTATGGCATAATGGTTACAGCAAGAAAATAGAATTGGGGAAACCCATCTTCTATTGCTGTTACAACTTGACTCTCTGTATAATAAGAATAGTAGTATTTGCAGCCTGATGTAAGAATTCACTTAATCTGAGGTCCATTTTGGAAGTCCTGCTAGAACATGTGTACTATATGGCTGGCAGTAATAAAGACCCATAACTTTTCCAACCTCCTGTTGTTGTATTTTCTTGTAAAGCACACAGCTTGCTTGTAAGAGACTTTAAGAGCCGAGTTGAATACGTCAGCATTGAGACTTGCCTGGTTACTAGATCCCGGAGGAACCAGTGCCAGCTTACACACCTCTTGTTTTCCTTACGTTCACAGAGCATAAACCTCAGTGGAGACACTGGACAAAATTTGGGGATTATTTCTTTCATTCTTTTTGTTTTTCAGAATGCCCTGCCTCTGCCATCAGAGAATTCAGGTGCAGAACCACGGAGGTGTGTCAGGGTCTTACTTATGAGAGCATGGCTACTTGTGATCAGAGGCAGTAGCTAGCTCTACATTAGATTGAGAAGTGCATATATCGTCAGTTGTTGCCACGTCATCCATGTATTTTTTTATCAGACAGATAAAAGATTCTGATAAAGAGCACCAGTACTATTCTTATTTTACAGATAAAAAGGCAATGATTTTGTAAGCCCACCGAGCTGCCTATGGCATACAGGAGTTGAGTCTTTCAGACTCAATGGAGACTCAGCTCTGGAAGCTCTAGTAGTTAATGCCTCCGTTTGCAGAGACAAGGAAGGTGCAAGCTCACACTGCTTAAATTGTTATAGCACTACATTGTTCTGCTTTGAAACAAATTGCCCTTTTCTGTGTTAACCCCAAACCAGCAAACCCCTAGTCTTGTAAATCAGCAGTAGAAACCATGGGAACCATTACCAGAAGCTTTGTTTTGAGCCATGGTTGGGGTTTTATGCGGGAGCACTTGGTTGTAGAGTGCCCTTGGGGAAGCAGGGAATTCCAGAGTAACCTTTAGAGAGGTAAGTTTAGCCCTTGAAATCTTATTGGGAAAGTTAATGAAATGAGCTTAGGCCCAAAGTACAGAACAAAAAGAAGGGGAACAGCTTGGCAATTGCAGTCTGGACTCAGTTAAAAGTCTGAGTGGTAGATAGCCTGACGTGGTGTCATTCACTGACTCACGATGTTGTCCATACCCGCACTGCGGGCTTAGCCAAGTGACACAGAAAGTTCAATGATTCCTGCCCAGATGTGACGTGATGTCAATGGGTGGTGTTACCTCTCGCAGCCTTGACTGGACAGGAGACTCTAATAGATTCTGGTTGATGCTTTTCTCGTAGTTGGCTACTGCGAGACCCAGAGATGCAACTGAGGACAACGTACAAGGGCTTCACAGAAGCTGTGGATGCCTATTTTGATCATCTAATGCCTATTGTTGTCCCTCTTCAGGCAAGTACAATCCATTACCCTCTCTGCTCACAAGCAGGGACCGTCTGCACAGAGGAGAGTGAACTTCGTGTAATGGCAGCAGGTTGAAGCAATAACAGATCTACCAGCTTCGCTTTAGGAACCAGTATGGACTGTAGTTGTCTGTGTCAGCTCTCTAGATCCAGCCGTTTGGTTATGCATAGACTGTGGGAGGATGAGAGGGTGGAGCTGGGTTCGTCTGAGGCTCGTGCATCTTTCCTGCAAGCTAATGCCACAGTGATTTCAGTCCCTCTGATTAGAAATCATGGTGCACAACTTCTCCCTTTTGTTCCCAACAGTACAAGAAGGGAGGTCCCATCATTGCAGTGCAGGTGGAGAATGAATATGGTTCCTACGCCAAAGACCCAAACTACATGACCTATGTTAAAATGGTAATGTTGGCACATTTACTTGTTTCTGTGGTGAATCTCTCTCATAAACTACCTTCCTTATAGTATTTTCTTTCTTCTGAATAACTTTTGAGCATGGCTTCGGAAAACCTTGAAAGCGTCAGTGCATAATCCAGCTGCATTTCCCTTGATGTTCCTTCCCGGAGTGGAAGAGATGGCATATGACCCTCTCAATACTGATAAGCCTGTGTTCTTATGTCTTCCAGAGAAGACGGTGATAGGGAAATGGTGGACTATCTGTAATACACAGCTGGCCTTGAAGAACCTGTCTCCTGCTGGTCCTGTTTTGCTTCTCTTAGATGACATTAGAGAAAGGTTTCTCTTTGTTGACTTTCCTGGGAGGAAGGTTTATGTGAACAAGCCACCAGCACACTCCTCAACTTGTGTAATCTGGAGCTCAGCATCAGGCAGATTAATTTGCGTGATGCCTCCCTTACCCTTGTCAAATGGAGACTAGACTGTGCCCTGGCTCCGTTCTCTGAACCGAATGATAAAGAGTTGGCCAGTGCCCAAGGAGGTCAGGTTATCCTGGTGGATCTAACATGAGTCTGACCTGTTCATTTGCCCGTAGTACAATTGCAAGGCAGACAGTTAACAAGATCTGCAGTATGTCTTACAAGTTTCATTGTTTAGTTTCTTGTCACTGAATGCTTAAAAGTGTTGCTGCACTGGGAGAGGTTACCCATCCCGGGGTGTGTACGTGCTATAAATTGTATGTTCCCTGCTCTTCTGCTGCAGCATTATCAGATCCTTCTGAAACCCTTCGGATACCCCAGCTTTGCCCTGAGCACCCTGAGGTCAGCTCTGGCTCAGGTTGTCCTAATGCTCAAGGTGTACAGCGGCTCTTCAACCAAATAAATTGCATGGCAGGAGTCCTAATCTGCTTAGAGAGGTGCCCACTCCTGCACAAACTCCATCTTGTGGAGTGATTTCACATTGCTTAGAAGGTTAAATATGAAGTGTGCATACAAACAAGTTAGAGTTAATTGCCAATCTGAACTGATAATGTCAAAATTGTCTGTTATATCTTCATAGTTTCCCTCCCTATGTCCCGCCAGTGGCAAGCATATAAACGAGTGGCTTTCAGAACCCTAAGCCAATGGGGCATGGAGACTCTGTTCTGTCTGAACAGTGTGCCGACTCAGTGCTTGCTTTTCCATATCTCAGTGATGAAAGGGCTTGTGATGTTTCACAGACTTGTCAGAACAGATTTCCTTGCCAGGCCTGTGGGTGTATTTTTGCAGTACTGTTTCGTCATATTCTGGTATTATTTGCAACTTACATCTGAGGAAGTGTATTATAGTGGTTAAAGATGAAAATGTGGGAAAGCAGGATTTGCAGGGCTTATTTTTTGGTTGGAGTGGGATCTAATGTGAGGTGGAGCTCCTGGTCTTTGTTCTGGCTGGGCCCTGAGCTTTGAGTGTGGGAAGCTGATTAATTCACATGTGCAGCTAGCATATATGACAATGTTGCAATCTTCCTGGAGTTAATATACCCATTATAAAAACCCCACAGTTCACACAAAACCTGAAATCCCTGTCCTTATCTCACTCTTCTGGGTGCAGTGCCTTTGCCTTCCAAAATGTGAAGGCCCTGAAAGGGTTATTGACACCTCCCGCCCCACACGGTACATGAGCTGGTATTAGCTGAGCACACACCCCTGTCTGCCTCAGATGCTGTTTCTATTCCTGGTTTGTCTGCTGCACCCTGAAATCCTGTAATGCATTTCAATGTGTGGCAGTTCCCTGCTGTTCCTCCATTTTGCACTTATATTGAAAAGAAGGTGAAGAAACTTAGTATTAATGCAGTGCTTAAGAATTATCATAATAAATCTGTTAGAAATTCTGGTTCCCTCAGTAGCTGAATTTTGTCAGATAACCAGCATCTGTTCAGGTATCGATTTAGTCATGATAGGTTGATAAACTAACCAGGTTGTCTTAACTCTGAATTGGGTTCGTCTTTAAACTGTGTTGTAATGCTTCTCCAATGTAGACTGTGTGTAAATGCTCAAGTCTGCTCTTTGTGCAGGCACGTGCAATATGCAAAGGTTTCTTTAAACACACAGCAGATTAACTAGTCGGTGCACATGACACAGGTAACTCGTGTGTGAGCTGATGCGTCTTCATCACCATTTTACAGTTAGTAATTTAGAATTAAGAGACCGAGGCTTGCTTTCAAAGCTTTTTGAAGCTGAAGGAATGACTTCCGACGCAGGTACAGTGAAAAGAGGGGATCATTTGCAACTAGGATTTCCTAATCTCTCCTTCAAACATCAGCGGCTGTTCTGTAAAAACACAACTGTAAGAGAACAATCCTAATGGGAAGATCCTTTTGTGTGCGTGTGCATTTTAAAAATCTTAGAGTGCCATTTCATACAGTGCTGTGGTATTGAAGAACCAGTAAATTCATTTAGACTTGACTGTTCAAGAACATAGGTACCTGAGCTGTCCTGTGATGGCATTCACTGGCAAACCAGCTATTTTCTCCTTTCAGCTTCCATTGTTAGACAGTCAGGAAGGGTGAGCTGCTTTTCTTTTTCTTCTTCCACCTGAAGGCCTCTTTTGATGGAAAACAGTGAAGCTATTTATTAAACTGATCTCAGAAGAAGATGATAAAATCCTGAAGTTTGATGCCTCAGTGAGAAACTGATCCAGGTTTCTAAAACAAAATAAGATTTTTTCAGTTGTCTTCAAGCTGGAAAAAGGAGGCAGGGAAGCTTCAGGAGGAATGGGAGATGTCACAGGAATAATATTTCTTACCAAGCCACTACCAGTTTCAAGCTATCCCCAGAGAAGGTGGTAATGTACTTTAATGCTTTAATATCCTGACAAATACTAAACCCAGGCTGTTAACACAATGGCTTTTCCTCTTTTTGATTTAGGCCCTGTTAAACAGAGGGATTGTGGAGCTGTTAATGACCTCAGACAACAAGAACGGGCTATCATTTGGCTTAGTGGAAGGAGGTATGTGCTCGTAGGAGAGCAAGGTAAGACCATGTTCTTTGTCTGGGGCAGCTGATAAAACATAGCCTTTGAATGAGAGCAGTACGCTTCGTGCGCTAAGCTGCACCCATTAGCTGTACCCTGTTTGTGACAGGAGCTTCAGCCACAGGGAGGGACTCCCCCTTAGCTGGATGGTATACACAGAGAACAAAGCCAGTCCCTTCCCAGAAAGGTTTAGAGTGTTTTTCTCAACATAAGGTGTAACACAGTGATAGCAGGATTGCTCCATGGGGAGGCAGCCTCTCTGCTTTCAAGGATATTAAATGTGTGCAGACTAAATACATCGCTGCCTAGCATTTCTTGATGCTGAAAGTACTACTTCTTATTGCTTCATGTGAATATATATTAAACAAATACCTCAGCAATTACTAACAGTAATAACTTAAGATACCTGCTTTGCAATTAGAAAGAGAAGAAAAAAGTCCATCAAAACCTTGATTCTGAAATCTTACATTCTGTAAGTTTAGCAGTAGTTTGCGGGGCAGCCCTGTCTTCTCAGCAAGCTCGCTCTCGGGTGTACAGCCTTTGGTAGGTAAGGTAAAGGAGAGTATCAGATGTGTGTAATGCAAAAGGATGTCCATTTTCCCTTTCCCTTTTAAAAAGTGTAATTCTATTAAGTGTTTAAAAATGCTGCTTAGCACCCCTCCTGCTTTTCACTGTGAAGAAATGGAGGTAGAGCTGTTTGAGTTTCACTGTGCCCTAGATCTGACTGTTTGGGGTATAATGCGATACTGATTTTCAGATTTCCAGATTTCCAGATCCAGTTCAGCTGAGATTTACTATGTACTTGGCCTCTGACCTCTCCTGTGCTTCTGCCAGTTGCCTGCCTGAGTAGTAATTGCTTCCCTGAATGAAGTGTTTGCAGGGTGAAGTCTTTGAGTGCTCCTGTCATCGCTCAGTCGTAAATACTGTTTAATTTTCTAAAATCAGACATGGAGATAATTAAAGGGAAAGATTTCTCCCTCCTTTTTTCCCCTCTCTTGTTTTTATATGAGAGTATGAGAGGGACAAATTCAATAACTCTGAAGTCCATGGGCTTTCACCAGTATGGTGGTCTTCTCAATTGTATTTTTCTGGTGTGCAGCAGTTTTCAGCCTTGACCACATAGAGTCACTCTCTCCCTGCCAGCAAGCCAACATTGCAGGAGGGCTGGTGTGGAAATGCCTGTCTAGCCCTCACCATCTTCTGTGAGAATGTTTACTGCCTCAGAGCTCGTTCTTGTTTTGAGTTGTCTTTTCCAGCATGTTGCATGCTGAGAGCTCTTTGATACCAATTTGCCTTTTAGATGTCATAACAATCTGCTCATTAGAGTCAACATGTCAAGTAATCAGATGCGTGGAATAACTAGGGCTCAAAGCGGTATAGCAGCAAGGTGGTTATGAAAGCGCTAAAGGAGAGAGAACAAAATCCACTGTAGGAGTGCGTAAGAGAATAGAGAGAAGGCTCCTAGCTGGAGTTTAAAACTAATGCAGTGATTCTGTTGTTTATTCTGTTCATCAGTGGTGTACCAATTTCTTTCCAAGAAGCGTTTATAGGTTTCTGTTAATGCCAGGAGCAGTCGGTCTGGTGCTCTGCAGAGAAAACTCTCTGTTGTAGAAGGATCTAAGACTACAGTATTGTAGCCCTTATTCAGTGGTTGCAGCACATATTCAGGGGATGAGGGGGAAAGCTTTTGTTGTGGGTCCCTTCACGCTCGCAGGTATAGTGGGATGTCCCGTGCTGTCGGGAAAATTACTCTGTCGGTCTCAGAGTACCTGTGCAGCTCCTGCAATCCTTCTCCCTTCACTGGCATGGTCAATGGCAAGAATCCCAAGCCAGGTGGCTCTAAACTGACCTGGTACAGCCCTTCTGGGAGCTGATGGGTGACAAAATAAAACCTCTGGATTCTCTCCAGTCCATGCCTGAAGCACCGTGGTGGAAAGCTGTGTCTATGTGAAAACTGCCTACTGTGGAAAAGATTAATAAGGCTTTGGGGACTGGTTCTCCACACCTTTACACCATTTTCAATGGTGTGCTGTTAATCTGCATGAAGAGCAGAACTGGGCATGTTCACCTTCAGGATTGCCAACTAATGTATTACATCAATGCTAAATCCATGTTTTATTTTATTCTCCCACTGTGTTTGCCTGTGCCAAATTCTTCAGCTCAGCACACTACGTAGGTCAGCCTATTAAAATCAAGGTATAAATAGTGAGAAGTGAGCTTTTGCTTCTGTAAGTATTCTCTTTGAAGTGCTCTGTCTGACACAACTGGGGCTGGATTTGATACCAGCTCTCTTGTAAGAAGTCAAGTTTTAATACAGAATCATAACGTTGCTCCTGCATTTTCAAAGTTTCTCGGGAGAAATACCATCAGTGTGTCTGAAGGCTAGAGAAGTATGAAAACGGTTCAAACATGTACCGGGGGCTGGGACACTGATACCAGATTAGTGTCTTGTAATGCATCAGCTTCTGCAGACAGGTCTTCCCACTCCAGCACTTGAAGATCATGCAGTGACTTTCACTATACATGCAGCACACACAAACTAGTTGCTGGTTCCCCCACACTGCACAGGGCAGAAGCACAGATAAGTCTTCCAATTACAATTTCTATCTGGTTCACTTGCACTGTGGTTTCTCTCACCCACCCCCACAGACATGAGAAGCTGTAAGATATTGCCTGGGTAGTGATTCCTGCAGCTAAAGCCTGGGAGATCAGTGTGGCATCCAGATATGACTTTGTAGTAATAAGTTTGCCTTTATGTGGTGCCTTTTATCTGAGGATCTCCAAGTGCTTTACAGCCTCTAATTAAAGCTTGTGTCACCCCATGAGCTGCTCTGATGCTCTCTCTTTCTAGTATCTCTGAACATTAGAGCTAAAAAGATGGCCTGCAAGTAATTCCACTGTGTGCTGCGGTCCAGTTAGATTCTGCATACTAAGTGAAGACTTCGATAGGAAATTTCTGAGGAGGTTGTATTGGTGGCTCAGAAGATGCTCCAGTTCCCCCTGAGCTTGTGCTGGGCTGATCCCTAAGGAGGTGGTCCCCTAAGCATTTTGTAGCTGTCTAAATTAATAACAACTTTTTATTTTCCCAATAGCACTGGCCACTGTTAACTTTCAGAAACTGGAACCCGGGCTACTGAAATATCTGGACACGGTACAGGTAAGATGCAGAAAAACTTTGTTCATCTAGGTTTCCCAGGACAGCATTAGAAATGAAGCACTGATAGTCTGTTTTGGTTTTGTGTGTTGGTGTGGGGCTTTTTTGAACAAATGTTCGGGCTTCCTTCTCATTAGGTGAAATCCTTCTGGAATCAGTGAAAATACTTATGATGATTGCTCTGGAAAGTAAAGAAGTTTTTAAGTATGGTGCCGTCCAGCACCTACTTAAAGGCTTTCCATTCAGCTGTGTCCTGCCGCCTGTGTTTAGCCATTACGGGTTAGATTTCATCACACTTTCAAGTGTTAATACCCAGTAGCATCCTACTTTGCAGTTGTCAGACCTCTCTCTTGAAGTTCAATCATCTTTTTCCCAAACTCATTTATCCTGATGCTGTGGATGCCAAGAGCATGTTTGAAAACTGTAGTCTTCAAATGCAGGGTGCTGATCTACTGCAGTTCTTTCAGGGTACGCTGTGATGGGTGTTTCAGTCATTTTCAATACCTCATATTCAGTGTAGATACGTGAAATTGTATTAATGGCATGCTGTGCAGAAGAGACTGTTGGCTCGAGTAGGCATTTGGTCCTGTTTCTGCTAGGACCTGCAGCAGAACCGATCAGAGGAACGCTTTGATTCTAGATACGCTTCCACAGCGACTTCACAAAACAGCTTTCACACAGTGCAGTCCTAGACTCTTCCTGCCTTCTCTGCAGCCCAGCCTACCTGGCATTCAGCAGTGCTCACTGCAGAAAAGCATTCAAATTTAGTGTGTTGCTTGAGCATCTTTAACCCCCTGTGCTGTCAGATATGTGAATCAGGGGTAGGGAATTGCCTAATGAACACTTGATGCAAAAAGTATCTCGATTCTGTGATGAGGGAGTAGTGAGGGAATAACAAGTTTTGGTTTTTAGTGACAGGTTCTCTTTTTGCATCCCTGGTCCTCTTCTATCCCTGTTGTTCTGCTTGCTCCAAACGTCAGCCTGGAAAGATGTGAACAACTGACGTGTGCCCCAGGCCCTGATCGATTCTCTTCTGATCTCTTCCCTTGGCTTTTGCCTGGACTGTGAAAGGAAACCTTGCTGCTGGCATGCTGAAAGTTGAATTCTAACACTTTAATTTGTTTTTCTGTCTTGTACGGGCAAAAGAGGCGATGCTGCATGTGCTTTCACCTTCTTTAGGTCTTACAAAATTCCCCAAACCCTGCAAATGAAACCCCCACCAACTGAATACATAAATGCAACATGGCCCAATAATAGGATCTCCTCCTTTGCCACACTTAACTGATTACAAGATAGGAAGCCTGTCATTCATATTCATAAGGATTTGGAAGCTATGTTGCCTTTTCCTTGTTAGGATCTCTTATTCCAGAGGGCGATAAAACTCTTTGACTAGTTTACTGGGGATGGATTGATTAAACATATTTCCAAGAGCTGGTCTGAACCTGGAACAATTAGATTATTACAGGCACCTGCAGTTGTTTTCCGCTAATAAAACACAAGTTTCTTTAATGCCACTTACCTTGGCCATTTCATGTGGCATCAGATAAAACCCTGATCAAATAAGGGGCAAGATTGCCTTGACTTGAAATAAATACCATGAGGAGGGAGTGCCAGCCAGGCTGAGCACATGTTGTCCTGTCTGGTGTGATGGGGCTGGGTGGAATTCTACCGGAGCTAAGGGAGCTGGCAAGCGGTGACAAATGGGAAGCAGTTGCTCTGTGTGCAGAGCCTTTTTAATGAAGACCTAATTCCTGCAAAGGCTAATTCTTTCCTGCCAACACCATATGCGGCATTAAAAAGGCATTAAGCCACTAAGGTCTGCTGTTCCTACCTTGGCAAGCATTGGCTGCGGTGCACCTGCAAACTCTCAGCTGGCAGTGGCGTAGCTGATAAGCAGACATTTATAAATGTGTATTTCTAGCAGAAGCTAAACAGTGACGGTTTGTCTTTTCGCTACAGCTCTACCAAACAACAATATCCAGAACTGTTTGGTATTACCTGATTGTGTGCCGTTGTTTTTGCTTTGTGCCCAGCAGAGTACTTCTCTGCTTTGCTTGCCTGTTCTGGGCATTGCTGACCCACAGTATCTTGTTCCTCACTCGTTCAGAACTCCTTAGCTGCTTTTTTTAATGCCAACTTGAGAAGAAAACACTCTTGTAAACGATGTCACCAAACTGCATTTGAACAATGCTTCCAGAAAATAGGGATGAGTGCAAGACTGCCCTGTCTCCATTTTAACTCTTTGGTTTTGTTTTGATACAGAGAGATCAGCCAAAGATGGTGATGGAGTATTGGACAGGATGGTTTGATAACTGGGGAGGCCCTCACTATGTCTTTGATGCAGACGGTGAGTGCCACGTATAGTCATGGAAAAATGACATACAACTTTTTCAAATTTTCTGTCCTGGTGTAACCTTTGCTTTGTGTGAGTCTTTGTAAATGAATAATCTCTCAGTGAGTGGGTCACATTGCTGTGCCTTGGATTTTCTTCAGTAGTGTTACTAAACAGCAGCTCTTTTAAAAAAAACATTTATTTTTTTTTTTCTTTTTATTTCTCGAAGAGGGACTCTATGGGGTGTGCAGAGAGCCAAACATCTTCGGTATTAGAGATAGCCTCATGCTCCTCTAGGTGGATTTTAAAAATGCAGCCCAGTGATATAAATCATCTGTTTCACCTCCTGAGCTAATCTAAATCCTGTGAAGACTTTATGTTTTGTAAAAATGTCACAAGTGTTGTGAAGCCTCCATCATAACGGCATTACTTGTCTAGTGAATAAACAGTCTTCATTAAGAGAGGATTATTTTACCTTTTGTGGGAATATGGTGAACTTAAGCCTCTTGCAAGTATAGCACCTTCTGAAAAGTATCATGGTTTTTTATAGTTTAAAAGCTCATTAGGAAGGAAGACTAGTATAAAAAAATATAACCCACCAACCCTAGAACCTGCAGGGCATCTAAAGTACAGTGAAAACAGAGCTATGTAAGAGTATTTTAATGACTCTCGCATCCTCCTGCAATTGTCTTTGTAATTGGGTCATTAGTGTGTTGAGTTTAAGAGTCCGATTGAGTAGTCCTTGCAACTCTTCTGCTTAAAAGCAAAATTCCTGCTCAAGTACATGAGCTTTTACCCTTTTTCACCTATAGGAGAGGTATATTTGAATGTATTAATACGTGCTGGTATGTCAGTAGATGTGCTGCCCTTACTGAGGGCAAAATACAAATCACAATACAAATCACTGTAATTACACAGGCGTGACTGACTGACAAGGACCAGAATGTTTGTGTCTACTTTGAATTACTGGAAGAGTGTTAGCCTAGCTTCTTGGTCTGTGGCCTTCCTGGCACTGCCCTTCCTTTACAGAAATGGTGAATACTGTAGCAAGCATCCTCAAATTAGGAGCATCCATCAATCTCTACATGTTTCACGGAGGCACCAACTTTGGCTTCATGAACGGTGCTTTGGAGGCTGATGAGTACAAGTCGGATGTCACCAGTTATGGTGAGTTTTCTTTTATTGCCTTGCCTGTGCACCAATTGTGAGACTGCAGCTCAGACCACCCTTTGGGCTAGTTACAGTTGACAGAAGCATTGAGAGATGAGAAATTCTCATTTCATTGAGAAATGATCAGTACAACCACTTTGTCATGGAGAGACGACTAGGAACATAGCTTAGAAGCAAATGCCTGTCTAAAACGGGGCTTACTTTAGCATTTCCTATTTCCAGACCCATTCCAGGATGTGGAGGATCCCCTCATTCTGAACTGGAAATAGAAGTTGCAGATGATGACTTTGCTTCATGTTCTCTCCATGCTGGCTCTTCTTTCTAGGGAAGGATGGTGATGCAAGATACAGTTCTGTTTTTTAATTTTACCACATCAAATTGTACCATAAAGCTCTTTTCATCCGAACAGCCCTTTGTTAAAATTGTTAATCGTTGACTTTATCTTGTGTGAAATTCTGGATACGTGCAAATTACATCACTAAAAGTACGTTGCTCCTTGGTGAGTGGCTCTTCTCCAAATTAAGCAACTCTGTGGTTGTCTAGCTACATTCACACAGATGAAAGTGTACAGGTTTCCATAATATAGACAGTGCCAAGAAAATTGTGTCTTGGGCTTTTACTTCTTTGATGACAGTGTACTTGAAGGCTGTCCCAGAGCTGCTGTATGTTTTTTAAAACATATGTGCTTCTTTTTCAGATTACGATGCTGTGCTGACAGAGGCTGGAGACTATACATCCAAATTTTTCAAGCTTCGACAACTCTTCAGCATGATCATTGGTAATTATAAATCCAAGAACCAAAATACTGTTCTACCTAGAGTGTTAAGTCAGAGACTTGTTTAAAGTGGCCCTTCTGCTGGAGCCCTGTGACTCTGGTTGGTTGTTTGGCTGGGTGCTTTTTCCAAAAGATGGGAGGGAGGACCAAAGGAGGTCTGGAGGGGCCTTAAATCTGTGTTGGCTTTTTGCATCTGAAATAGTTGTTCCATCTTTCTCTTTCTTTTTGCATGACAGGCCAGCCTCTTCCTCTCCCTCCCATGATTGAAAGCAAGGCATCATATGGTGCAATCCTGTTGCATCAATATATCTCTCTCTGGGATGTGTTACCATCTCTTTTACAGGTAGGACCACCAATTTCAATGCATCTCAGTACTAAAAGGCATCACCTCTTAGGTGGAAAAGGTGATTAGTGCACTGGCTTGTTATCCCACAAGGATAAGGTTGGGGAATGTTTCATCAAGGATATGCAAAGGAGGCAAATCTTTCATCTCACCTTTTTTACTGCTACTTCTGTTCTCTCGGAATTCCAGTTTTGCAAGTCCTTGGCTCCCTTTTCTGGTACCTTGTCTTCATTGCTGTAGCTTTCATAGAGTCATAAGGTAATTCAGGTTGGAACAGACCTCTGGAGGCTGACAGGGTAAATGTAACCTGTGGCAGAGTGGAACACCTATCTTAAATAAATTGCCTCTATGTGGCCTATCAATGCTGAGAGGCCACTTGTGCCGTTAAATTTGTTTCTCCTTTGCAGCCCATTAAGTCAGAGTTTCCTATTAACATGGAGAATCTGCACCTAAATGATAGCAGTGGGCAGTCGTATGGATATGTGCTCTACGAGACTGTCATCTTTGGTGGTGGACATCTGCATTCAAGGGACCATGTCCGTGACCGAGCACAGGTAAGGAGCAGAGGGCAACTGTGACTAACTTCAGTCAGCTGTAAATGCTTTGGTCTTGGCAGCTAGGCAGGAAATGGGTTGACCATGAAGGAAAATGTGAAGTTTTAGATTAGAAGTGTGATTCGCTCTCTTCAGTTCTCAGCTGAGCTCCAACCCTTATCATTTGTAAATCAGCTTGAGGTTCCAGTCTACTAAAACTTACAATATCTTTAAACATCAGAATACGGAATGTTCGGAGAAATGTTGTGGGGTTGGGTTTTTTTTTCCCCACCTAGACCGAATCAGTGACACAGTTGTGGACGTTGAGCTCTAGTTTCAAGTAGAGACAGTTTCCTCCCCAAATACAACTTCAGTAACCTATGCAACAACTGATGATAGTATAATTGATGAGAAGTTACTCTCTTGTGCTCTGTTCTGCAGGTGTTTGTTAACACCATGTATGTTGGTGAGCTGGACTACAACACAGTGGAGCTTTCCCTTCCTGACGGACAGGTAACTAATTGGAGATTGCTCACAGCAATAGTGTATGGATAACAGAACCAAGACCACTAAAGAGGCATAGCTGTCAAGAAGGCACCTCCCACCTAATCCATTTAACTAGCTGGTACGGTAGCCTGACACAGGGAATGGTGGTTATACCCTAATTAGACACTATTTCACTAGTGAAATACAGTGTGATTTCACTGCTAAGTTACTATTTGTGATTGAGAAGTGGTTTTTTTAATACTTTTCCATGGAGAAAACTCAAGTCATTGTAGTCCTTGCTGCACAAAATTTGCCAGCCACCTTGCCACACCCACAACTGTAGACACCGAGTACCGGTACCCTGTTTGTGCAGATTAAGTCCATGTAGACTTCATCTTCCTTAGCACAAAGCAGGTTTTAAGGGGCTTTGGGGGCTTTTGCACCTTTTGGGTCTCAATTGAAATGAGGGGAAATGTCTCTCTTCAGCTCTGAGAGTAGTCTTACCCTGGCAGAAGTTGGCAATAAGACTAGTATATTGATTGAATGCACATCAACAGAGCTGTGCATGGCTCCTAGGAGTAGGTGAGTGAGTGGATATACTAATAGTTCTTATGACTTGTTGGAGAGCTATATGACATAAGCCTGTACTATGTCAAACTCCATTTCTGGCTCTGTGGGTGATAACAAAATGGTACTTAAAAATTCAACAGAAAAAAAAGAAAACTTTTATGAAAAGGCTGAGAATTCCTCAGTGGCATAACTATGTAGTAGCTGAAAGATACGGGGACACTGTTCTGTCACATAATCCAGAACTTTAAAGTAAACAGATAAATTGTAACTGGCAAAGGTACTGGTGCCACTTCCCCTCTTAAACACGTCTACTGACTTCTGTTAACCAAACATTGTGGCTGATACAGCACATGCTGCACACTGGTCCAGCTGATGCTCCTTTTTTTTTTTTTTTTTTTTTTTTTTAACAGGGATTCAGGCAGCTAAGACTCTTGGTAGAGAACCGCGGTCGCGTCAATTATGGCCTGGCATTGAATGACCAGAGGAAAGGTAAGTTCTTTGTTCTCAAACTCTCCTAGATAGTTCTCTGAGTTTAAATGCTGTAGAACTGTGCTTTAGACAGAACCAGACTGAAGACCCAATACAGCTGTCGTAGTGCTAGCCAAGACTATCATCTGGGAGTCGGTGGGAAATGGTGTGACAGAAGGAACTTGTCAAAAAACACAGTTCATCACCCCTTGTCTGGAGTGATCATACATGAAAAATAGTCACTGCTTGATGGTTTGCATTAAGGCTTCTTATTTTATAGGGGTACAACTAAACCCAAGGCCATCAATGGATCTTATTCTGCTCTAGATTTGCTAGGTGATGTTAGGGTACCCTTTCTTTTGCCCTGTGAGCATGTTACTTCACAGTGAGAGAAGGAAAATACCTTTTTTTAATCTGTGTTTTCCCCTGGGGGTTTGATAGGGGAGGATCACAACATTTAAAAACTCACACAATATCAGGAGGAATCAATTGCATCCTGTTGAGCAGAATTTACTAAAATGTTGACGTCTATCACACAAAACTCTGGAGCTGGAAGAGGTTGAAACCCCAGGATTCTATTTTAGTGGGGATCTGTATGCAAAAACTATACAAAATAGACTAAGGGAGTTAGGCACGTGACTCTACTAATTTTATTTTACTGCAGAACAGGCGCATAAAGCCTCTGCGCTGCTTAGGCAGTCTCAACTGCAGTCCCATAATGAGGAGGCTAGATTAGGACCTAGGCTTTGCCTGCTACAGGGAGAATAACACTATCTAACAAGAGAGTGCTAAAGGTAAATTACTTATTGAAATGTCTTAGATCCTTGGATGGAAAGCAGTGGATCAGCACTGGGCATTAGTGCTTGCCCATGTTATATTTTGCTGGGCCTATTAGAGAAGTAACTGATCTACTGCTTTAAAAAAAATCTATACGCGGACAGCTAACTAAAAAACAACAATAACAACAAAACTCCATCTGCTGCGTGTGCCAACAATGTTTTCTGCTTGGAGGGTGTTTAACGGCTTGGTGAGTTGAAGCAAAGGAGAGAGTGGAGAGGCCAAAGTATAGTAATGTTCCCCACTCAATCTGGATGAGCAATGGGACCATATGGACTCTAATTCCATTGCAGAATGTGGCTGCTTTCCATCTCCTGCTGTTCCTCGCATTCAAATAGGAAAATCTATCAGCTTTAGCTGTTTTTCAACTCTTCATTACCCCCATTGCTCTTGCAGGCTTAATTGGTGACGTCTTCTTGAATAAAACCCCCTTGAGGAACTTCAAGATTTACAGTTTGGAGATGAAACCTGGCTTCATGAAGAGGTTTGGGGGATTTAAAAATATTTCTTCCTCATTTGAAACCAACTGTTTACCAGCAGTACAAAATCTAATAGGTGGCAGTTAAATGTATCAGAAAGGCAGCACAAGGTGAAAGTAGGTAGGTGGGTTTTTGCACCGATAAGTTCCTTGCTGGTACCTTTGCCCGAAACAGTGCAGAAAATGGTGCCACTTTATTCATACCATTATTCAGAGGTGAAATGTATTCCCACTGTGGAGGATTTGAAGACTTCCTCATAGCCTGTACAGCACGGTTAGATGGGGTAAGTAAAAGCATGGCTTACCCAAAGGGGTGGGTCCCAGCACACTCCCATGTCGGAGAAGTTTGTGTCTTTCTTGAAATTAGCTATATGGCTGATATATTTAGTAATTCAAACTCGCAAGGGACGGATTAATTCTAGGAAGCTACTAATAGTCCATTAACAAGTCCAGATGGCTTCCTGTCTTTTAAGTTATTTTGCTTTAATTCAAGAAAGACTGAAACAGAAATCTAGCAGGGATAAGTCAAGGAGCCTCTGTTAGTAGATATAGAAAACCTTAGCAAACGTTTAAGGCAACAGATGCCCTATGGACTCTGGCCATGATCCAGAGAGACTGTTTTGAGTTATATTGTTAATACCAGAAAGTAACACATGTGCATCCCCCAGGATATCACAGCTCCTGCATTTCATGTAGGAATGAGAGAGAGGCCATGTTAAACTGAAATGGCTTTTAAAAGAAAAAAAGTCTACAGTTTTAAATCTCTAAGGACAATCTTAACAGGTGCTGGGGGGCTACTTGAAGGATTCTTATTGATGGGGTAACTCGCAATAACCTTTGACTGCAGGGTTTTAGAAGAGTATTTCCAGTGAGGAACATTAAAGCAAGTGAACTGCCATGCCCAAACAAAAGCAAGATTAGTCAATGCTACAGTAAGTTATTGGCAATTGACCAGTAGCAGTGAAACACAATCAGCTTACAGTCACTGCGTAGGAGGACGGAGCGCATGGTATTGTGAAAGGAATTGTCATAGGCTTTTAGTTGAATAATTCAGTAGCAGTCAAGCTGCACTGGATCAATAAATTCCCTGAATCCAAGAGGTGCAGTTCATAAGGGTCAGAAGGAACATGTTCTGACAGAAGCTGAAGGCTTCTGTGGGACTTCTTTGCTCCTTATTTTTCTTGTGTTTGTCCCCTGCTCCTGAATTGTTGCCACAGGTAAGAAATAATGCCAGATTGCCCCTAATTACTGCAAACTTGTAATGGTGTGTTCACGTTCCTCGATAGGAACGTGGGCAGGAATGTCTGTTTTGAATCCTATCAACCCTGCAGGTTTTCCCTGAGCCTGTGCTAGCCGCATGCATTTAAAACTTGCACCATGGCACTGTCGCATCTGAAGGAGGATGGGCACTTCAGCAGCCAATGTGAAGCAGACATTTTTACGTTTCTGTAAAGTATTAGAGATGGTGATAGCCCCACATATCCTTTTCTTGTACCAGAAATTGGCCCATCAGTGATGTGGCAAGCATAGGATAATGAAGACTGAGACGTACCACTAGTATACTTATCTTAAGTGGAGGGGAGAGATCAGCTAGGTGCTTGCCTTGAATGTTTACTGGAGATAAACACTTCATCCCTTTGCAGCATGAAGAGTATTTAGGACCTACCACTAAAAAGCAACTGCTTGACATTTCAGGCATGCAAGGAAATAGCAACCTTGTTTTAACAAAATCCATCTGCCATTGTAAGCAGTGATTTGAAATGATCTTGAGACCAGTGTTGCATCTCTCAGTGCTGCCTGGTGCTTCCCTACTGCGTTTGGTCGTTCTCTTACAGCTTGCGACATATTGCTGGATGGAGTGCAGTCCCAGATTACTTTGTCGGTCCGGCTTTTTTTCGCGGAAGGCTGTGGATAGAGCATCAGCCACAGGACACTTTCTTGAAGCTACAGGTAAGTCCTATTTTGCTTTCCCCCCCTATTTTTGCTTGATCAAGATTTTGAAAAAGCTGGTTAGAGAGACACTTGTGTAATATGTCTGACTGAGCTCTGTCTTGTAGTCTGTAGTTTTGTAGTCTTCCTCTGATCTTGGAGAAAGAGAATTATTTTGAGGGTGTAGAACTGTTCTCAAGCTGGCAGGTAGTTCTGTTCACTCTGTAGTGGTCCTGATAGAAAACATGTGCAATACTGACCCTGCAAAGCTCCTAATGAACAGTTAGTCTTTTTTATTGACATACAAATGCTATTTCTTTTCTAGTTGCAGAGGAGTAATGGGCACAAAAAATAAAGGAGGCACTAGTTTTATCCCTATCTCCTCCATGTGATATGGAAAGTCACTTCTCTGTAGACAGGGCATGAGATTTAGCATTCACATCTTCCTTCTGTGGAAGATTGCTAGCTCTTGCATAGAACTTAAGATGAGATATTAACTATTATTAAACTTCCTCCTCCAATTTCATTCCTTTAGAGCCAAGGTTCATGCCAGTCATTATTGTATTGCTCACTTTTCCATTTATGCTTTGTTGTAAATTATGCTAGTCAGTAGCAATACAGTATTTCTTTCACCTGGGAAATAGGTGAGGAGAGATACTCTATGCTTGGGAAGAAGTAAAGATACGTCTGTTCAAAAGGATGAAGTTTCCTGTACAAGCAGAAATCATGAATTGCACATTTTTGAAAGCTTTATCCTAGTACATTAAGGATAACTCCTGTTTAACAGGGCTTACTTAAATGTTATGGCTTCAGGGAGTTGCACAGGGAAAGCAAGCAGAAAACCTGCAGAAAGTGGCCTGAGAGGATGCAAGTGTGAAAGTAGACTTAGTTTCCTGTGGGGATGCTAACTAGGTGACACAGCTGCATCAGTAATTCTGTGTACTGTCTTGATTCTAGGGCTGGGAAAAAGGAGTTGTGTTTGTCAATGGTCAGAACCTGGGCCGCTACTGGAAAATCGGACCTCAGGAAACACTCTATCTTCCTGGCCCCTGGTTATGGAAAGGGAGCAATGAGGTGAGAGGCTTTGGTGGGATTTTTCTTTGCTTGTTTGTATTATTAAAGATCCTGCTCTGAGTCATGTCCCAAAGAGCTAGACATACACATTATATTAATTACCTATCTCTAGCTGAAAACCAGCGCAATAAAGAGGAAGGAGACTGTTATTTCCTAAGATCTGTGAAAATTAGGGAAGGTGCTGCTCTAAAGCTGACTATGGCTGTGACAACCATTAAGACATGATGATGATGGCAGCTAAACTTCAAAGCACTGCACCGAGTTCACAATCAAGACAAACCTGATTTGATGCTGATTCATTTTCTGCATCATGTGGTGCTGAAGAAGAATCACAGTCACTGTTCAGACTCACATATTGATTGATTTCTTTAAATGATGCTTCCTTCCCCTGCTGTGATCGTATGCCTTTTCCTCCTAAAAATATTTAAAGTAGCTCAGCCTTTGTATGAAGAACTTTATATATCCCTCTCTTCTGCAGATTGTCATTTTTGAAGAACGCACTGCAGGACGGATAATACAATCTGTCGACATACCTTACTTAGGAAGGACCCAGTATGTGGACTGATGAGAGCTTCTTTCCCATGTTTGGTTCATCTTGAATATTCCTGGTTGCATGTCTGGGGACATGATGGCCCAGGCACTTGGGCATGTTAATTTCCACTAGACCCAGGTAAAGGATTTGCTCTTTGGCAGTAAGTTCAGAAGAGAGAATGGGCCCTGAAGGAACCAGAGTCCATTATTTCATAGATGGATGCGGAAGCTCATCTCCCTGCACTACTGAGGACCCACAGCTTGGATGGCTGCGCATGATGTTATGGACCGTCTGGTGAATGCGGGGGAGTAAAAAGGTGCTGGAGGCAGGAGAGGGGGAGAGAGAGAGAGAGAGAGGGAAAGAACTGAAGCCATCTGAACTGAAAGCTGAGCTCAGCTCTCCAGTGACTTTAAAAATGTGTTATTACTGGCCTCCTTGCTTTTATAATTAGATAGGGAGAAAATAGTTGGTGAACATGTGAGTAACGAGGTGTGGAAAACCATTTTGTTGTGCTTCCAGGCAGAATTTAGCAACTTACTCTGCAAAGAGGCCATTACTTGTTCACTTGTTGGAAGTCAAGTTGGTTGTCCAATGACTTTAATCAAAGCTTTTTTTTCCACTAAGTTTTACTATGGAGGTTGTCTCTCTCTCAAAAAGGGAAAAAAAAAGTTTTAAAAAGTGTTATGTGTTTTGTCCTATATCAAATATATCATCACGTTTCAGGCCAGGCAGGAATGAGAATTTCTGAGGAGGAGGTGCAGGAGGAGAAAAGGACAGGTTAGTCTTCCAGTCATCCCTCCAGCCCTGCTCTCACTGTGAAGCACCTAAAGATGAAATTCCCCCTTGTAAAATGAGCAGGGATCAGATTTTTGGTTGGGATACAAGTAAAGGGGTTGCATACATGGGAGAGCCCATCTGTACTTTCTAGTTAAACCTGCTGTGAAATCTTGGGATCTTGGATCCTGTTTTCTTCTTTCTTTTTGTCCCTCAAAACAGAAAAACACAGCATTTAGAAAAACATGACTTGTGTTTTTTTAACTCACCAGCTCCGCAGTCACTGAGGAGCTGCCATCTCTTTAGGGAGAGGAAGAGATCAAATTCAAGCTGCAAATCTGTTCAGAATCTCCGAGAAGTCGCTCAGCCCCTGCTTTCTGTTCCAGTAACCAGAGGATTCAGGCTATGAGAGAAACACCAAACATGTGCACTGTCTCTGATAATGGAGTTGCGGGGTATTCTGGCTCTTAGAAACCATAATTTTATTTAACAAATTTAAATACATTTTGTTTAAAACTGAGAACAGGCAGTGCAACTGTCCATCCTGGCCAGAGCTGGTCTTACTGAACATACGTATCTCTGCTCCCAAGGACCACGGTAGCCCCTGTGCAAGTTGGAAGGGCCCAGGCTCGTGTGACCAACTTCAAGGAGAGTGGAGCATGTATGCAGGGTTGTGTTCAGGACTCAATCCTTTGCGTTTTTCTGAAAGTTATTTCCTTCCAAGGAGGGAAGGTTGCAACCCAGTAGGGACTGGAATTAAGATTAGTGAAACAAAACATGCAGCTAGGAGAGGACATCAGTTGGAAACTATTTAAATGGTATGAAAACTTTATAGTCCTTTAAAAATGTCTCTTTCCACTCTAGAGTTTGCAAACTGAAGTGAACTTGGAAAGCTAGTACAATAACAGAAAAAATCTGCTTGAGTGCAGAGAGCTACTGTTTTAATACAAGATAACAATACCCGTTCCCATAGAGCAGCCAGTGGCCAGTAGCATCAAATGCTTTCTATCCAAGTAGCGCTTCAGCCAATGCATCTAAAGGAACTTTTTGTAAAGGCTACATAGCAAGGCTTCTGTGACTGGGAACTAAAGAATGAAACTTTTCCCCAATGGTTTTGATATACAGTGGGAGAAAATAACTTACAAAAAAATTATTTTTTTTTTTTTTTAAAAGATATTAGGAAGTACACAATGTCATTAGTTCAAGGGGAGACTTCTGCACTGTGAAGCTAACAATCCAATCTATAGCATTTTAATAGTTCTATATGTTAGGGCTAAAAATAACCACGTCCATTTCCAGGCTTACGTTTTCCCTTAATTCAAAGGTAAAATTGTGCTTCAGACCTTTTTGAAAGAATTAGAACAGTGGGGGTTGATCAAAGGTTTGACAACAACTATGAAGGGGGATGTAAGTTTGGTGATTTTTAAAGGGGCTGGAGGCGGGGAGAAGGGGTATGTTTGTTGTACCTCAATTTCTTCCTCAGCAAGTTTGTCAATCATCTCAAATACGGAGTCAACCAAGGTAGTAGCACCCAGGTTCCTCTTCTGCATTGCTTAGTCCTGTATCTCGCTGAGAAGCAAAATACAATTTCATCGGAGAACACCCTTTCATCAACGCTATCTCAGGTCCTTTGATGTTACAGAACAGGTAAGAGGTGACTAATGTTCTACATAGTTTTTCAACCTACCTCGAGCCGAGTGCTGAAGAAACAGAGCACTAAGCACAGGATCCCCTTTACGAGGGTGCTGCTCTATCCATCAGAAGTTAACTCTCGAACTGCTCCAGCATGGCTTTTCACGCAAGTAGCTCTGCAGTAGTATGGCATGGCCCTGAAAAAGGGGCTAGGGCTGAAGGATACATTCCAGTAGAATGGTAAATGCACCACCATCAGCTTTTAACATTCGATCCCTTGTTTTAAGCAGTTAATTTTATTTTTTAAGAGTGGAAATTCAGGTTGATGTAGGAGCACCCTTCAGAGAATCCCACAGCTAATGCTCATGAAATTAGAGCTAAACAGAACCAAGATCTGAGCCTGGATGAAGTATTACAGTGTATGGCCACAACAGTCTCATTAAAACCTACTTCCAATTATTTTAGCATGGATGAATGGAACCACATGCTGTAAACATAACTCCATCCAGGAACAGTGGTCAACTGGTGGTGGTCAACAGCTCAATGTCCAGGTGGAGATCGGTGACAAGTGGTGTCCCTCAGGGGTCCGTATTGGGACCAGTATCGTTTAATATCTTCATCAGTGACATAGACAGTGGGATCCAGTGCACCCTCAGCAAGTTTGCAGATGACACCAAGCTCAGTGGTGCGGTTGACACACCTGAGGGACACGACACCATCCAGAAGGACCTGGACAAGCTCAAGAAGTGGGCCTGTGTGAACCTCATGAGGTTCAACAAGGCCAAGGGCAAGGTCCTGCACCGGGGTCAGGGCAACCGCCAGTATCAGTACAGGCTGGGGGATGAAGGGATTGAGGGCAGCCCTGCCGAGAAGGACTTTGGGGTACTGGTGGATGAAAAGCTGGGTGTGAGCCGGCAATGTGTGCTCACAGCCCAGGTAGTCAGCCATATCCTGGGCTGCATCAAAAGAAGTGTGGCCAGGAGGGGATTCTGTCCCTCTGCACCGCTCTGGTGAGACCCCAACTGGAGTACTGCATCCAGCACCGGGGTTCTCAGCACAGGAAAGACAGGGGCCTGTTGGAGCGGGTCCAGAGGAGGACCACAAAACTGATCAGAGGGGTGGAACACCTCTCCTATGAAGAAAGGTTGAGAGGGCTCCAGGGAGACCTTATTGCAGCGTTTCAGTACTTAAAGGGGGCTTATAAGAAAGATGGGGCTTATAAGAACTTTTTAGCAGGGCCTGTTGCAATAGGACAAGGGGTAATGGTTTTAAACTAAAAGAGGGTAGATTTAGACTAGATATAAGGAAGGAATTTTTTATGATGAGGGTGGTGGAACACTGGCACAGGTTGCCCAGAGAGGTGGTAGATGTCCCATCCCTGGAAACATTCAAGGTCAGGTTGGATGGGGCTCTGAGCAACCTGATTGAGTTGAAGATGTCCCTGCTCATTACCGGGGGGGGTGGGGGGGTGGATGTGGACTAGATGACCTTTAAAGGTCCCTTCCAACCCAAACTATTCTATGATTCTATGAACATAGAGGTATATGTCAGAGTGCCCTCCAAACCATGAAACTAATGAAGGGAAAGGAGAGGGAATACAAAGAGAACAGAGATACTTAATGGGTTTGTTCTAACCTGCCTTGCTCTTCACCCTTCCCCGAAACCTTCCTGTCTTGTGCAGCGTAATAAACACTGATTAAAGTAGGTCTAAAATTAAGGGCTAAGGTGCCATCTCGGAAGGCAGCTGTCCCCTCCACGAACAGAGAGCTGCTTAGGCTGTTGCACACATAGCCACAAGGTACACGTGTCTCAGGAAAAACAAGTCACCAGGGGCCAACACACTCCCGTGGGCATTCTCACCCTCGCTTTCAGGTCCTGTAAAACAGCCCCCTCAGTCTCGACTACCATTCCAGCTGGGCCACGTCTTCAGTGCATCGTGCCCTGCATGCACTTCTCCCAAACTGAGCGTCTCGCGAGGCAGCTGGTCTTCTACTGAAGCTGACATCAGTCCTGTATTTTCTGTGCTTTTTCTCCACCTCCAGAGCGTCTGGTTCTGCTCCGAGTCCAGGAGGAAGGGCAGGGGAATCCGGGTAGTTTATGTATGCAGTGTTGCTTGTTTTCAGTATGCTAAAACTCTTGGAAGTCAGCAGAGGTCCTGGCTGGTTGTATGCTGTGGAGAGGAACCTTGCAGGCTGTGCATGAAGAAATCTTCTGCAACAGAGACACAACCAGCATGTATATTACCCTTCTGCCTCACTGCAGTTAGCTGCCACCCCTTGGAACTATCCCAAAACCCATCTCAGATTGCAGATCTGTGAGTACTGCTGCTAGGCAACTGGGTGTTGGTGAAAAGCAGTTGTGACAGCGCTGAAGAGCTATGGCCTCTCTGCAAAGCCGCTATATATAGCGCCGATAATATGCAGTGCAGACTTTCTTCTGCTGTCCTGCCAACGGGCCGCAAAGGCAGGCCACTGCAGCAGGCAGGGCTCCATCCAGTTAGCCTGAGGGAATGTGCTATAAGAGAGCTCATTACTGTTAAAAATATACCACTGCTGAGCAAATCTACCCCTTTCCTTTGCTGCTTACTTCTCTGTATTCAAGAGGAAAAGAGAACAAGCAGCAACCTTCTCTCCCTTCCAGGCCTGGTTTACACTCCATTTAAAGGGAGTAGAGCGTTTATTTTTTTTCCCCATAATAACGAAGTGCAGCAACATAGTCTGGGTGCAGATACAAGCGACTAGCCCATCCTTTAATCTAGCAAACCACCTGCAGAGTGCACTCTGGAAATACAGAAGACTAAATGCACCAGGGTGCCCAGGTAATTCAAGGTGAGAAGCCAGGGCATGAACAAATGAGCAGGATGTCAGCCATCAAAGTGCATGTTCTTTCCTCCTTTCCACTGAAGAAGACACTACATGCTCACCGTAGGTAAACAAACACCTCTTGTGGGGTTTAATCCCCACACTCCCTTGCTTGTCACTGACTTTGTGTGGCTTTGATGTGGATACAAATTAAACTCTTCCCTGAGTGAAAGCTTCTGCCTGACTTAAAAATGCTTTCACTGATACTGCTTTAGCTTTTCCTCAGGTGTTTGCAGGTGGATGAATCCGCATCCTTCACCCTTATGCTTTAGCTATATTAGTCCAGTTAAGAAGGCAATCTTCTTGCTTAGACAAGGGTTTGGTTTTTTTTAACAATGTAACTTCTGCCTAAACTCTCACTCCCTGGATTTCTCTTCTTCCCCCCCAAACCCTTTAGCAGCTTCTCTTAAAGATACAAAAAGAGAGATTAACTAATGGTCTCAAGAAGCTTTGCAGTGAGGGAAGGTCATAGATGTGACAAATAGAAATTAAAAAGCACGTTTAAAAGAGCTCTTAGCTTTTCCCTGTCATTGTCTAGTACTTTCCTTTTTTACTGTTGCTTCTCATTGCTGTTCAAAAATGTGAGCTCTTACCTGGTGTTGGTCTCCATTCAGCCTTGCCACAGTCAGATTTCCACATTGGGATCTGTGAATCCTTTCTTCCCCTCATTCACCAGCACAGGCTTTTCTGTCCTTGTATGCCAGACTAAAATCTGAAAAAGCCAACAGAAGTCATTAGCTGCACTTCTTCACTGCATTAACAAATATTCTTGCACATTAAATCAATAGTGCAATTTAACCATCTACCCTGGAACCTAATGGCGCATTCACAGCTGAAAGGAGGTTTGCATAAAACTTAATTTAGGCAGGCCTACTGCTATCCAAAATGCACAGTGCACAGAAATTACCCATTTTACAGTGTACTGTCTTGGGACATTAACCTGCTCCTTCCATGTAGTTATCAACCATCTTCCTCGAAAGGCTCATCAACCTTTTCAATGATGTAAGGCAGTTCCCTCATAACCAGAAAATCACATACGTGTTTCCTCACCGACCAAGTTCCTTACTCTGGTTCTTGGTTATCATGTTGCTACACCCTTGGCCAGCGTGGGAGTTACTTGCTAGGCTCAGAGTGGAAATGCAAATTCTTGCCACTTCAGGTCACATAGTGACTCATGCGTTAGAGGGAAGAGGCGGTTAAACTGAGTACCACCAGCTGCTCCAGTCATCACCGTTGCCTTTGGTCGTGTGAAATATTAAAATTAATTTTTCAGTGCACCTCTGAAAATCCATTTTTGGAGGGAAGACATCAGTCTGCTCCCTAATCTCACTATGACTTATTTTTCACTTCTAAATTCTTTCAAGACCCTAAAAAGACATGAGAGCGACGCTCATCTGTGAAGTACTTACTGCTACTCCAGTTCTCAGTTGCAACCTCTGCCATCTCAGAGCTGCAAGATGCAGGAGGTAGTTACAGAACACTCTCTTCCTCCCACGTGCCCTGGGCTGCACACAGCCCTTTCATAACCCAGCAAGCATTAATCTACCATATCACCTCAAAAGCCCCATCCGCATCTCCTTTGAAATGCTGGCCCCATGCTGCCATCCACTATTCTGTACCAGGTCCAATAGGTTGTATCACTTTCAACCCCCTCTCCAACTTGCTTAAAACAGAACTGAAGCTTCTACTAAAAGCTTTCCTCGGTCTTAGCAGCAAAGTTTAATACAGATCAACATCTGTGGAGGAGAACAGAAAAAAAATATAAATTGAAGAGGCGGTATAACAATTTTAGAGGGGGGAGTATTATAGGTAAATAGTTTCTATTAGCTGTGCTATATACTGCTGGCACAGACAGTTCTGGAAGCTGTTTAAAATACTCTCCCCTCACTAGACTCAATTATACTCATTGCTTTGCTCCTACAACCTGAATTGCTGGGAGCAGCTTTATCCCTTCAGAGCTACAGTTTCCCGCTTCCCTTCACCTGTTTGCATTGATATTTCCTACCTTGTGGGGGTTTCCCTCTTGTTGCTATGACAATACTCTGCACATTTAATCCAAATATCTGCAAACCATTTCATACGCAGTCCCTGCTTTTCTGAAAAATGAGGGCACGTTCTGTTTCCAAAGGATGAACAAAGCACTTTTCAAACCCTTCTGGTTAAACAGGAGCACCCCCACCTTCCCAAGAAGCTGTTTGACCAAATTTGTCTCTGATGTGAGCAGTCACCTCCTGTGCGGGGCTTAAATCTCACCTGCTAATACCAAGGCAGTAGAGACCAACTGCTGTCTGGAGTGGGTCCAAAAAACCATTTCATCACTCCCCCACAACCACTTCAGAGCCCGCTCATCAAAGTTAGCCTTTATTATAGTCCTGCTCACCCACTGCAGCAACACTGCTGCAATTACTGCGTTACTTTCCTATGAAAAGGCAAAACCAAATAGGTCTGTACAAGTGGCGCTCAGTGCTATGCAAGCATCAGTTATGGGCTCCTCATCCAACAGAATGTATAAACCTTAATGTAGTCCAGGTGCTAGAAAAATCTTGTAGCCATCTTTACCTGTTCCTGCAGGAACAGGTAAGAGTTCTTTCCACTTCTGACACATAAAAACTCAACCCTGCTGATGGCCGAGGGCTGCACTCTGCCGGGAATGGGACTCGCACTTAAGCAACTCTAACTACATACTCCATAAATAGAAGACCACAACTCTGCATGATTAGCTTTTCTTTAAACTGGATCCCACTTTTGCATTGTTACAGCCAAGTACCAAAAAGACAGTTATATTAACTAAAATGGACCAATTTTTAGAGTTTGCAGCTTGCTACAGCAGCTTCCACCATTTTTCATGCTGTGTTCTTTAAGGTGAGAGGGACATCACCATTTCGTACAGAAACACCTGCTTTTCCTCTCAGCCAATTGCTTGATTTTTTCCACAAGCGGTGTGATGTTTTATGCCTCAGGGAAGCTTTGGCTTTTGCAAAAAATACAACTTGCAAGGGAGTAAACAGTATCTCACTTTCCCTGAACAGTGGTTTCATATAGGTCACCTGAGGGAGTCTCCTTTAAAAATCTCTACTATTTCAAAACACTTCCAATCAGTTACAGCCTTGCCATTCAGAATCACAGAGCTCAAAACAGATCTAAGACATTACAAGGATTCATCTCCATAGCAGACTTCTTCATTGTCTTCTAACAGGAAATTAAAAAGCAAACAGGCAAGTCCACCTACAGTTGGAGGGGGTCACAGGATTTTAAGCACACAGGTCCTCCATGGAGGGTTTCAGTAATCGTTACGTGAAATGGAGACTACACGACATGAAGAAAAAGAGACACCAAGCTGAAACAACAGATTTGCTTCCTCCCAGCTTGTGCAAAACCAAATTTCTGCAGGCTCTCTTAAGCATTGTGGGCTCTTCTCCCAAAAGCACATCCATTGGTTCTCCCTATAACTCTTGCTTTTCTCATATGTCGAGAGAATTGTGGCCACTGCTATTAAATGAGCCAGAGCTTAAACAGTAATCTTCAACTGTGCAATTACATCAACTCAAAGATTTGTGCTTTGTGATGATGGGTATTATAGGCGGAACACAGAAGACCACAAGAGAAGAAAAGGTTACAGCGGTCTAATTTGAGCTATTGCAGCTGCAGCACAGATCGGAGGGTCTACCATGGAGCAGTGCAGGCAGACCGTGCTGCAATTCCCGAACTACTCTGATGGAAATTGCAGCTTTCAGCTGTGGTACAGGGGATGGCACTGGCACAGCAGTTCAGGTGACTAATCAGGACAAGACAAGGCCAAAAAAACCCTCTGAGTTCGGCATGTCTGTTGTAAAAATCAACAGCTCGAGCACTGATGTCTTCACTGGTGTGCGTGTGAAGCTTAAGCCACAAAGTGCCGTCACATAGCAGTCAGGATACTGAAAGCTCACCACAAACCACTGGTCACAAACCCACATGAAAGGAGGAGCCCAATCTCAGGAACAATCTAACCCCAAAGAGGACAGATCTTCTCCATCCGTACCCTGCTGCTCAGCCCCTGCAAGGCAAAGAAAATAAAGAGCTCGTGAAGCCGATTCCCCTGCCTGCTGTATGTAGCACCACAGGACAAAATCAGGAGGAAGCAAAGTACTCCTTTTCAAGCTTTCTTGCCTTAGGCTGACATTTTCCCTCTCTCCTGCCCATTCTGAGCCAGTTTTAGCTGTTTTACACCTGTGACATCGCGAAGTAGCCAGTTCTGTTCTCTTTTGCTGTGCAATTTCCTGGCTGGTCTCCTCCATAAACACAGGGACTTATTCCCCTCCCAGAGCCAGTTCCAAGACCCACCGTAGCCACAGTGTTGGTGCGGGGTTCAGGTACTGCTGGGAGAGCTCTCTTTGCTCCCCGGTCTCTAGCCTGTGTCTGATAGCAACCTGTTATAGCGACTGTGGCATTTAATAGTGCCCACAAGCACCTCTAAGGCTCAGAGACAGCCATTCCCAGCCCAGCGCAAAGCTGCCAGCCGATTCCCTTTCACAACATCCACCTAAACACTGAGCTGCTAACCCGCAGATTTAATCTCAGATTTTACTCAACCACGAGATAAGGAGAGAGGAGGAATGACTGCTTTTAGCCACCACTTCAATCCCAGTGGATTGCTACCAAGACCACCCGAGTGCATGAAAGCCTGTCTCACCCAAAGAAACGTACCTATGCCTATCTCCCTGGAGAATGACCTTGCATTTTGTGGTCCGTCCTCTTGTGCCAGCCCACGCTGAGGCTTTTTCAATAGCTGGGGCCGCTCCAAGTCTCCCTCCTCTAAGGGCTCCCTGGTTGAGCACAGTGCAGCTTGTTACCTCAGGTGTTAATAGAAAATGGGGAGCAGAATATGTCCCAGTTACATCAACCTTATGGGAATACAGAATCTCAGACCACTATCCTGTGTCAACGGATTGAAGAAAGTACGGTTTGCTTTGGGGGTGTGCATGTGGAAATGCAGAAGCAGCAGAACACAGAAATACATAGCACGCTTGCGAAGCCTTGTTTCCGTACGACTCCAGTATAAACCAACCCTTCCCTCCTGCTAAGGAAGGATAATTCTCTCCTTTCTCCTTGGCAATTAATACTGACTTCCTTAATTTTCTCCTTCATTTTGGGCAGTTCCCAAATCAGAGAAAATAAGCAGAATATATGTCTTTGGCCAAAGCTTAAGCTTTTTGCAGGAGTGTGCATTTTGTGGGCTGAATTCTGATAAATATTACAAATACCAGCAGTGCACACAGGGAAGGCAGCATTTTTGGAGAACAGATGTCTATGCTTATCTTACATACTTCTCTGATCCCTCCTTAATGACTCTATCTGAGCACATCATAATTTTTAATGTAAATCTCACTGCAAAGCAGGAGTATGGTTATGCTTAACAGAAGCAAACCATAACAACTGCTTGGAGCACACTAGCACAATGAGAAAGAAGTCTGTGCTTTGAGCTTGGGGCAAGAGGACCCCAGACCGCAGCCGACTTCTGTCCTTCTCTGCTGCTTGTCTGGACTTCCCTCCTTGTCAAACGGGTGAGCAAAACAGCAATTGGGAAATGGAGGCTGCTGGCATCAGCTAAAAGCAGAAAGGCAAAGCTCAACCCGCAAAGCTGCACTCAGAGTTTGCCAGGAGCAGACAGCATTCAGTTCACAACAAGGACGCTTGTAAGATCCCCACAGCCTAGCCAAAAAAGAAATGCAGTCTGCTTCAAATCCTGGCCAGCAGTTCCTGCTTCCTCCCCATCTCTGACCTGCAGCTCTTGTGTGACAGCATCGACACAGCAGCCTGCCTGACAGCACCATTTTTTTCCTCCTGCCTGGAAACAACCCTTTCCATCCTCTCCTTCTTCCATGTGTTCCTCCACAACCATTATTTCCTATCCCCAGCCTCTTAACACAGCTTCTTTCAAACAGTTATTTACAGCAGGGACAATATACCAAAGATTGCATAGCTGGCCATGAAGCAAACACCCCTAATCTTCTGTACACCAGCCTAAAAGCAACCTGTGCATCTCCCTTGGCCTGTTGGAAACACATTTATTTCCAGCCAGTGCTTTTTTGTTAGCTAGTAGGGCACGCAGTGCCCAAGATAAGAGGTCTAATTTTAATCCAATCTCTTTTCCCACCCTTGGGAGACCATCTGTGTTATTTATCCCAGTGCTGGACAGCCATAACAACACACATGGAGATTTAAAAAATGAGGCACAGCAGGTATCACTTAATAAACAAAATTCCTTCTCCCCCTCAGCTCCTTTTCCTTATCCCCAGACTCCTTGCCGGAGCACTGCTGAACATCGAGATCCTTGTTTTAGCGTGGCTGTGGCTGGTGGAGCAGTGCAGATGGAAAGCAAAGACAAAGGTTATTACTCAAAATTTTTTCCTATCCCAAAAAGCAATGGAGGCTTGGGTCCAACTCTGGGTCTGTCGGCAGTAACAGCTCATTTGTAAAAAAAGAAAAATCCCCCTGGGACAATTAAACAACAAAACCTCCCTAAAGCAGACTGCGTGGTGCCTATTACGGACAAAGGCATGAAAGTGCTACACAGGGGTCTGTGATCTCAGAGGGACCTCCCTCCATGCCTGAGGTGCTCAGTGGACCCACTCACAAAGCTTTCAAAAGCACTTGACAGCACCTCCATTGCTGACGTGCTATGATTGATGCCTGTCACACTAACCAGCATTGTCTCATTGTGTCTCGCACGCTCCCCTGTCATTCCAGACAGATATCCATCTGTTGTCTCTCATCTTAGGCTGGGAAGTCTTTAGGGCAAGAACCATCATCGCGTTCTGAATTTCTACGTTATTTATCACATAGGGGTCCTGCTCCATGACCTGGTGGCTCCTAGGCAATGTGTACAGTCAAATAATTAGCAGTCATTTGATAGCAGTAACCCCCCCGCAGAGTGAAGCTTTATGGAAGCCTTCTAGAGCTCAGAGCAACATGCCAGGCATTAAAACATTTCTACATGATCTCTGGCACAGAAAGATCCAGGTTGTTGTGGACAACTGCAGCGATGTTGCGTAGGTGTCAAGAGGGAGAAGGCAACTTCACAGGAAGGCAGCGACTGTGTGAACAGTCTTTCCCGGCAGCCGGGAAACACCGTGGCTCGTACTCCTGGATTACAGCTCAGATGGGTTCCAGGGGGCCAAATCTCATAGGATGCTGGCTTATCACAGGAGTACCAGTACTCAAAAGCCCCCCTCAGGAATTCACGTAAACCAACCGACATACATTTCACCTATGGAATTCCCTGATCCAGGGGATTAGCAAGGCCACAGGTAAGCCCACCTTGAAAATAATAAGGATATTTTCTAGAGGTAATACAAGAAAGAGGAACAGTTACAGGGGAGAGAAGACTCCATAGTTCAAGGCCTATGGCAACCGCTAGCAGCCTGCAACCACAAAAGGTAACTGCCCTCCACACATTTTAATACATAATTGCCCATTCCCAGCTCCCTTGCAATGGGGATGTGCTCTCTTCAAACGCACAGGACAAGTGACTGAACGGACTTTCTCCTACCTCTGGATCCTTACAACCCACGTACGAGGAAGAGACCATACCTTAGTGCAATTGGCAGCTTTCGGCTCAAGGTCATTCAAGGTCACTAGTTCCCGGAGCAGGCTGCTCTCTTGGTAGCCTCCCTTCACTCCTCGCAGCTTGAAGTAAGCCTGAGATCGCTGGAGAATCAGTCTGAGGTTCACAGCAAACCCCGCCATGTCTATAGCAAAGGGGCGATGGGGGTCGAACACAGTTTTCCAGCCATAGACCTTCCCTGCAGCGTTCACTTTGGGTGACTCATAGCGCAAGCCACCGACGAAGGCTACTGGCCACACTGACACCTTTCTGGTGCTGCGCATCTGGAGGTAAGGAAAGAGAAGAGTACGGTGGGTGCGCACGGAAGGACCGGCTGCACGCGACTTCCAACACACAAACCAGCACGCCAGCAGAATGACTTCACCTTGTTCACTGTCCGGCAAGAAACAAATGCCCCTGAGCTTCAGCCCAAACCCTAGAGCTAAGAGCCTGGGTTAGGTTCGCAGGCACCCTCCGTGGCTCGGACCAAGCCGCAGAGCTCATTACTCACCTGTACAAGGATGCACATTCTGGAGCTGGAGGAGCAAAGTGCTTTGGAAGGTGGCAGCTAATAATAGCAATAGTAACGGATAGCCACGGAACCAAGCATGAGTTCAGCACTGAAAACAAAGCTGCCGATAATAAACATAACTGAGATTTAAGAGTGTTTTTTTGTCCAAAGGTCTTTAGAGCTGCTGGGCATCAGTCCTCCACATGGACAGCTGGGGAAATCAGGACACGGAGGAGGAAAGCACCTTGTCCAAGGCCACCTGGTAATGCAGGAGTGGCATATCGAGCAAGAAAGGTGCTTTCTCTGAAAGCTAAGGAGTTTGAGCTGCAATCTCAGCCTCTGAGCCTCAGTAAGGCTAAAAGCATCTTTAGAATGAGGCACTGCAGCTGTAGCCCACAACCTCAGGGACAGCTGAGATGCGCAGCCTCTCCAGAAACTCCCAGCATGGAGGACAGTGCTCTGTAGCTGCTCCTGTTACCCAGTGGAGCAATGCTGGATGCCTCTACTCCCTGCCGAGTCAACAGAAATAGATAGGAGCCATCCCGGGACGCTTCAGATGCCTGCTCTTGCCAATGCAGATGCTTTGAATGCCAGTCTGCCCACTCACCCCCCAGTGCCCTGTCCTGCTGTGCTGGCAGGCTCAGCCTCGTGTTCTGCTCTCAGCCTAGTCTCTTAGATCAGGGATCTCCCAGAGCTAATCTCATCACTGCTAATTACTGCAAACGAGACCAGAAGAGCTCTGGCACTTGCCCTTCTGCATTATACACATGCTAACGGCAGCCCCTGTCCACAGGGAGCAATAGTGCGTGTCTTCTGCATTTCGCAGCACATTTCGTTGGCTCCATGTGACCTTAATGGCAGCTACATATCAGAGAAGAGAAGCCTCTACGAGCAAAGCACAGGGGTGAATGAAGGAACCCTTTCTACTTTATTAACGTGCAGCGTCTGTCTCAAGATGCTGCCAGAGCAAGCCTCAAAGGGGACTGTGGAAGAAAGACATTGAGTCTGAATTTGCTTTCAGCTTTGAAACTGTGTACACTCCTGTGGCTATCCAAGCTCAAGTGAAAGCCATCAGGGAAGGGGAAGGGGGCATATATGGAGTGAATAAATAGGAGATCCCTGGTATGAAAACTAGCAACTGGTGGGGAAGGAGGCAATCCTCCTTTCTTGTCCCTTGCTGCAAGAGCTCGGCCTCAGGAGAGCAAGGGAACAAGTAATTTCTGAGCTGGAAGCCAGGTGAGGTACAGTGTACCTGGCGCTGTAAGACCACTGCATGCCTGCAGACAGGGAAAGGCACAGGAGTTCATTTAGAGCCCCAGTAGGAGTGGAACAAACAGCAACGGTGGGAAAGTACATGGGAATTTTCCCCGGCTCAAGCCTGATCGGACTGTCAGGACATGCTGAAATTCAGCCTGCCATCACAGCCCCTGGAGCCCCAAACTTCCAGGCTGAGATCTCAGCCCCATTGCCTACTTCCAACAGCCTGAGAGAGCATCCGTCCCCTGATGCTGCAATGAGGGAGAGCTCCAGAGGCGAGTGCTGCACATGTCTCCCGGCAGAGAGACAGCCCTCTCCAAGGCAGCGTGCAAAGGGCACCACTTTTCTGAGAGCAGAAGCAAGCACTGACAAACGCACGCTCCTCGTGTGTGCAGCAAGCCAGAGGCAACCGCACAGAGCATCTCTGAACAAGATGTCCTGCGAGCGCTATGACTGTGCTGACACCATTCAGGCGTAACTCTGAAAGGGCACTGCTACCTCGGCCGGGGATCTGTGCAGAGCAGGTGCCAGGCTCTTGACAGCTATAGTATAAATACTGGTTAAAACCAATGGACGCTCTGGGATGAGAGCAAACAAATGCAAACAGCAAGCAAGGAAGAGAAACCCCAGGGACTCCTCCAACAAGAACAAACATGAATTAACAGACAGCCAAGTGCAATACATAGGAGTGGAGGAGAAGAAAGGTGGATAACATCAGGTCAGGAATCAGCTGGAAATCTCCTCCAGGGTGGGGCATGGAAGGAGGGTGGCTAAGGTTTCTTTAGCTAGGCACGTGCTTCTGCACAGGCACGTTGGACAGCAAGTGATGTTCCAACCCTAACAGGGCTCCCCACAGGGGAAGGCAGCTCCTCATTAGCTTCCTTTACAGTAAAAACTACGTGCCTCCTGGTCACACGCCACAGGATAAACTGGGGTTCCTGCACAGGATGCCTTTGACTCTAGGAAACACACACTTTGCGGCGCAGTAACCAAGCCCCAGAGAAAACTTCAGGACAGCTGCAGTAGGACCGTTCTACAGACAAGACCTGGTCCAGAGCTCAGGAGAGGATGTACACGGCATCTGCTCAGCTCAGTACGCAGCATCTTTTCCACCCCACGTGCCTATCTGCTGTGTTCAGTCCGTTGGGAGCCCCCCCAGCAGCGTCTTACCTCCTCGAAGAGCTCCAGGCTGTAGGTGTTATCATCATCGGCAAAGTAAACAATCCCAGGCTGGCTGTTATTTTTGTTAAAGGTCTCTCTCAGCCATCTCAGGGCAAGATTCCTCTGCATGGTCCCCCGGGGGATGCGGGGATCCCTCATGTCTCCCCGCAGCTTGTAGTTGCGGGGTGTCTCCACGTTGAGGTGAGTGTAGTTAAGCCCCGTGTCCCGCAGCAGCCGGGTGATGAGAGGCGTGCGCCGCTGTGAGTCCTCCACCAGGATCCAGTGCAGGTTTGGGACGTGCAGGAGGGTATTGGCCAGGCGTGTCAGCTCTGCTTTCTGTACGGGCCGGCTGTAGGTGGGTGTAATGACGTGGATGGTGGGAAGGGTGTCTGACCACGGGGGTGGGCGGGTATAAACATATTCTGTCCTCACCACCTCCACAATGTCCCGGTCCGACAAGCAGTATTCCTTGGAGTCCAAGCCTGCAGCGAGATCACGCCGGGAATCACCACCATCATCTGAGCACGGGTATGAGAGAGAAGAAAAAGCCGCATGGACTCAGTCCTCCAATACCCCCTGACTGAGCCAGCAGGCTGCTTGCTAATAGCAGGTCACCCTCATGGTTTCAGAGGAAAGGAAGCAAGCTCAGATGGAGGGCTTAATAAATAAGTACACAAATAAATAAAGGAATCAGGGACAAACACACATGAGAAAAGGATTTCCCGCTGTTAGAAAACTGGCTCCAAACAAGGCCTGAGAGCCCTGGACAATGCTGCAGTTGAGTGCTCAGAAGCAACTTCAAAAAGCACCCAGAAGAGACGGGCTTGTACAGCAATTAGATCTAGATAAAGAAAACAGCAACATGGATTGACAGTCTGTCGTTCTTGAAGAGCTCCAGTGCTCTGGGCACCACGCTCAGCGGGACAGGATTCACGGCTCTGCACTCAGGCACTGGAGCACCTGGACTGGGAGGCAGGGAACTAACTGGTGGAAAATACCAAGTCAGTGAAGCTCCCCCAACAGCATCATCTGGCCACGATACTGCAGTACCCCACTGCTCTCCTGACAGGCTTGGGGTGGGGCACAGAGACGCAGGGAAAGACACACTTCCAATCCAGAAATGGAGAGTAGAAATTAAAGGCTGTAACTGTGGGCTTTTTCCTGCAGAGTCTTTCACCTGCCTCTGACTAACCTCTCCTCAAAAAGACCCTACCAGTCTCTGAACATAACAGCCCATTCAGTAGTGCTGATGTGAACAATGAACAGCATATATATATATATATATATATATATATAGGATACACTGATCCACACATATAAAATCCTTGCAAAGAGAGACTGGTTCATGATCAGCTCAAGGAAGAAAAAAAAAGTTCATGCACCTGTGACTTTTCCAGGGTGTGACTTTCACACTGCTGTACCACTGTAGACCCGCAGGAATACCATGGTCTACAGTTAGGAACTGGGAGAGATGAAGGGGCACCTGCATTCAGGATATAAGCCAGCTGCTCTCTAGCGGGCACATACTACTTTGAGCCACAGAGTTTGCAAAACCAGCTACTACCAGGAACTTCAGATGAGAAAGAACAGGAACAGACAGACATTAGATCTGACCCAGCAGGGTACTACCCATGTTTTTTTTCATAGCATGCTACTCTTCCAGCACCATAGACTTTGATACCAGCCCTGAACCAAATGAAGGCCTCGTACTCCGTGGCATTGACGGAGGGAGGGTGTATATCTGGTGGGGGGGACAGGGACAAGGTGTACCGCGCATGTTGGTGTCAGGCTCTATGTAAGGCAAAGCACATCAGCATCACATAGCAGAGCTCTCTGAAAGCAGAGGACACTGGAATCAATTAAAAAATAAACCTGCAAAATGCATTGGACACAGACACAAATGTAATTAGCCAGGTCGGTGGTGCTCGAGACAGTTTGCAAACCCCTGCAGGTCAAACCCTCAGCTGTAAATCCTGGCATATGTAAACACTGCTGTTCTGCGCTCGCTAGCGTAGAGATGCACATCCCTTTTTCAGCACCTGCTACCAAAGGATCTCGGAAACGCATTAAAAGAACAAAATGATTTCTCCCAAAAGCTTTCAGGTTGGTCTCTATCACCACTCATTTTCCACTGGGGGCTCAGAGAAGCAGAGGCAGAGGAATTGTCTTACCAAGGGCATCGGTAAGTTCAGGACTGAGTCAGAGCAGCGCAGTCTCTGCGCTGTAACTTCAGCCTCCGTGGCCATTCACAAGAAACAGCTCCCCGTTTTTAGGGCATTGAATATAACTGGTATACAGACAGCGTATTCTCAGTAGTCTTTCAAGTCCTGTTTTAAAGCCCAGCAGATCCCTCATCCTCTGAAACACTGTCCACCTTCCAGAGGGCACCACAGACATTTTTCTCTTAAGAACTGCCCAAAGCCTCATGGGCGGCTGTCAGTCCTCCGGGGGGGAAAGTAAAGCTGCTCAGGACAGACTCTGAACTTCTGACAATTCAAACTGCACAATCAGACTGCTCAGCAAAAGCAGTGGAGCATGGGCGCGAAAAATAAAATGAAAAGGGGAGAGAATCTCCCAGAGAAAGGGACCAGAGAGGGAAAATGAGCTGGCCTTCTTCCCCACAGACAAGCCTCCCCAAGCTGACCTGCCTGCTCTGGTGCTCAGCAGAAGGGCAGAACCAAGAACAAAGACCTCAGTAGGCAGCGTGGCTTCTTCCAGCCCCCAAGAGCTCTCACAGCCCTTGGATATTGCTGCTGTGCCAAGAGCAGGATAAAAACTAGGACCCCTCTGGCCAGAGAGGATTCCTCAGAACTTCCTTGCACTCATCTGATTTCGGCCAGGGCTCTATTTAATGCTTTGTGTGACAGGTAGCGTGGAAGCTGACTCTCCCATAGCACTGTAACTCCACCAAACAATCAGGTGACGTGCTGGCTCTTGCCTTCTCCTTCAAGTGCAAGAGCACCAGTTTGCTGCTTTCCTGAGGACACTTAAAAAGTGCTCCTCGCCTCATGTCTCCCAGAGCAGCTGTCTCAAGTGGCAGCTTTGTTTTCTCTCTTTTTTGCAGCTCTCCTGCCGGACTAACTTGTGTGCAGAATGCTGCAAAGACCAGCAGGAAGGGACTCCTCTCTTATGGATCATCACAGAACAAAGAAACGCATCCTCCTTCAGTACTCTGACTGATTCTGGGTTCAGGCCATTCTCTTGTGGCGACATAGCACCGTACCAGCTAGTAGGAAGACAATTAACTCTATCCCAGCTGAAACCAGGACAGCCATAAAGAGCTCTCCAAGTGCAGTAAGCACATCCCATGGCTTGGAGTTTGATGTCTCTGAAGAACCCCTATGAGCACTGGGCTGTTCCTACAGCAGAAGTGGGGAGGCTTCTGCATGAGCATGGACTGGGAGCTGAGATGAGCATGGCTGCCATGGAGAAATGAAATGAGAGAGGAGATGAGGACGAGGGAGGGATGCACAGACTTGGCATGGGCTGGTTTGATTTCTCTCACCCTTGTGCACTGCAAGCAGTGGAGCAATGGTGCTCTGGTGCCAGACGGTGATTAGTAGCGTCCAGGGCAGAACTATCAGCACGATAGCCAGGATGTCTCGTCTCTTCGGCATCTCCAAGACTGACTGGACCCACAGCTCCTCATTACCTGACAGTGAAAACCCCAGAGACAGAACAGCAGAGCACATGGAGAACAGAAATAAATGGGCAAGAAGGAACAAGGACAGAGAGAGAGAACGCGAGAGAGGGAGAGAGCAGCGAAGGCGACACGACTCGTAGGTCTTACCAGTGCTTACAACCCACCCATTGCAGAAGCAGGTTTGGAGGGGCCTCAGCTGCTGGGACCAGGAGCAGGAGGGCACTTCTACAGGACACTGCTGGAGCTGCCAGCAGGAACCTCAGGGACTCCTTTGGAAGGAAACCTGCAACACAGAGCAAAGGTGAGTAGGCAGAGAAAAATGCTAGGGAGCTGCTCCACAGACTTCACAGATCCTCCTCAAGAAGAGCAAATCAAACTGGGGCAGTAAGCAACAGAGCTGTGTCCCACCCCCCCCAGGGAGAGGTGACTCCTGGGTGTCCACAGCCTTGCTTTCCTTGGCATCCACTTGCCAAGCAAGGCCTTTGCTTCAGCCAAGCAGAAGTTGCTCGGTGCTGCAGAGACCATAATGACCACATTACTTGCCTGGGACACCAGCAAGTGCTCTGACCCACCAGAGCTCTCCCTCCGCCAGGCAGAGCACTCAAGCTGACTGCGCCCACGCTCCTGGGAATATAGCTCCAGCGAAGGTAGTGACCCTGTGTTTTGCCTGTCATTGTCATCTCCTCAGCTCAGGCCATCCCACTGGCATCTTTGATGCAGCCAGTTTTAACTCAGGCTTCCAATGGCCTGTTCAGGTTCATTTCTTCCATCTCGGAGGTGTTGCGACTGGAGTATATTAAACTGCCACAATAGCTTAGTTTGATTCAATACAAGCACATACAAGATTTAAGCAGACTGTATTTTATCCGAGTATCTTGGCGAGCAAAGTACATCACTTAGCAGGGACACGGATGGTGGACAGTTTGCAAACATGGGTAGCAGTTTAGTACCACTGTTCCCATGTGGGGGAATGCATTAGCCCACTGCTAAAAGGGCTGCATTGCAGATAAGGGAGAGCCCAGCGAATACTGCAGTCGAAGGCAGGGAGCAGTCTGCTCTGGGAAAAAGCACTGATCTCCCACTGCACAGCTGCTGGCTGGCTGGTCAGTCACTGACACTGCAGTGCCCTGGAAACTATCAGATCCCCTCCTTAAATCAGAGGGGAGCTCCTCAAGCCTGGGCTGTAGATACAATGCTACTTTGCAAATATTTTTCCTGAGACCCTTGGAGCTTGCTTTTTCTTGGTTGCGTGGGGCAACCATCTCTCATAGAGAGGTACAGGTTCAAATCCCTGATTAGCTTCATTTGGATTGAGTTGAATTTCCCTTGGCCATGCCTTGACCACTGGGCTGTACAGTCAGCCTCCGGCACTGAGCCCAGTGGAAGACTTGAAGTGAAATGGTTCCAAGAACCAGCGGGTTGTCCTTTTAAGGTGCAAGCAAGCGATATTCAAGTTGCTGGACAGAACCTGGCTCTTCCGAATTAGCACTTCAATCACAGAGGTAATAATTTACCAGGGAAAACAAGGGGTAGGGAAAACACAGGTTGGCCTTTGTCCTTAAAAGGGACATGTAAATGTCCCTCAACAAAAGTTCCAGTGAATCCGTTTTTTCCCACACATACAAAAGCGCAACTTGTCAAAAAATTTCCAGCCAACTCCAGCAAACAGCCAGTTCCCCACTCAGAGCTCTCTCACCAGGGAGAGACCTGTCACCTCCCATACAAAAACCTGTGCCGGAGATCACAGTGCCAGCATCTACGGAGCTGGGGACCCATCCTCCTCACGTGCACCCGCCCTCCTCCAGCACCGTGCACGGGGGCAAAGCCTCACTCAGGAGACCCTTGTCAGAGGACGAAATCAGCAGATGTGCTGGCAAACGGCATTTAAGAAGGGCAAGGGCCAAGCGGTACGGATGGAGGTTGTGGTGGGTCAGGGCAAGCTGCAGCTAGTGAGGGTGATAAGAGGGAGCTAGTCTTCTGGAAGGGTCTCCGGAGGAAATGACAACAAACTCCTAAACCAACCACCGAACACAGCTGGTTCTACAGAAAGCAGGGTTTCCTGCAGTCGAGTATGAGGAACCAGCAGGAAAAAGCTTTTCACAGCCCAAGGTTATGCTCTGTGCAGCCGGACACCCTGCAGACTTTCAAGGAAGCATCTCCCAGCAATGTGGATTTGTCCCTGGTTTTTTGAGAACTGGAGAAAGCAGCCGCATCCAAACAAAATAAACCAGGGAGGAAGAGGAGGAATGATTCCAGCAAACATAAGCCTTCTGCTGCAACCCTGTCCAGCTCTCAGAGCCAGAGAAATCCCGCTGGCCTAGCACCGCCAAAGCACACAGTGCCCTCAGGGAAGAGCATCTGGCCTCATCCTTGCTGTCCCTGCAGTTGCTGTCAGTGCCTGAACAGAGGATGCTGAGCGTTGGCATCCTTTGAATCCTCTAATACATCCAGAACATGTCCCTTGAGCATCCCTGTAGAGCAGAGCCGTAAGGGGCAGCTCTGAAAAGACTGAACACCTTGCCTACTAAAGTGCCTTAGTGAAGGCAAATGCACCAAGGAAAGGACTCTGCCACTGGAGAGGGGGTGGGAGGAAAGGACCTGCTAAAAGAGCCACTCAGAGTCAATTCACAGCATCTGGCAAACTGCCACTGTGGGCTGGCATGCATCAAATGCCCCGTTTGTCAAGGGCAGCTTCCTCCGAATACAGTGCTCTTACCTTAAAGATGCCTTTTCCTTGCCTCCTGCCAAGCTGGACTCGAATTGTCAGCATCCTCCCTTAGGACAGGCTGACCCTGGGCTTCGTATGATGGAGAATGGGCACCTTTGGGCTGGGGTGCTACTCTGATTTCCAGCCACTCAACACGGGCTCCACCGATTTGTGCCTTGGTCTCTTCGGCATCGATTCCTTTTAATTTGCTACAGAGCATTTAGCAGCTCCCTGGTCAATCATCTGTCACGTTGGTGCTCCAGCTGCCAGGGGCCAACACAGCCCACTTGTGCCCCAGCAGAGAGAGCTGTCGGCTTTGCTTTGCAGCTCTGCTCGGGCTGGCAAGCCGAGAGCTCCCGGGGACGGCGGTCCCCACTGTGGGAACGCATCCTCCCCATGTCCTTCTGGGGCTGGCCGAGCGCTGAGCCCCTTCTGCGCCATCGGCAATTGCGGGCTGCAGATGCGAATCAGATACCCCGTGCGCGGCGGCTGTAATTAACGTTCCCTTCCCTACATACAGCGCGCTCCACATGCCCAAAGGGACACAGTCCCGGTATGGATCTGAATCGCAGATGGCGATGGTCGGCTTGGGGGGGGGGGACGCGGAGCCGCAGACCGCAGCCCGACCCCGAGCTGCCCGTCGGCACCCACGGCGTGCCGCGTACTCTGATCTGCAGCAAAGACGTTTGGTCACTGTCAATTCCTGAAGCGATTGGATTTTATTGATGACCCTGAGAAGCCTGAATGAAGGACGTCGTAAGAATTCACTCGGGGCTGCTGTGAGCACTGTGAAATCTGGATCCAGGCGAAGTATGGATCCCTCTCAAAACGCTAACGCAACGGAGGGCCTTGGTGCAGGGTGATACCAGTTCTCAGCGTAACAAAGCCACGCTCCCACCTCACCGTCACATGCTAAAGCTGCAAAAGGTGAAATCCACTTTCTCCTGTGAACAACATCAGCTAGGAAATACACGGTCGCCTGCGGTTTTACGTTGCTGGTGAGAGAAGTCACAGCTTCACAGCCCAAGACAGAGGCCTTGCCCTGCATCCAAAAAAATCCCTTACTACCAAAGCCAAATGACACTTTTTGTTGCTGCTTATGGCACAAGTGAGGCTGGCCAAAAATTAGTCTGGGGAAAATTATGCTCCTCTTCATGGCATCCACTCTACCCCTGCCCCATCATAATACCACTCTCCTTTTCCCACTGAAAACGTTCAAAACAAAACCTGGCTTTGTTCAGATTGTCAATTTTAGGCTTCTGCTATCTCCTCCTCCACAGGGAAAAGAAGGAGGAGGAACAAATTTAAACATGAATTAATTAAAAGGATCAAACTCCCTTTTCCACTACAGAAAGTATACTTTCCGGTTTTCAGTTTTGAAAAATCAGGGAAAAGACACAAATCACCAGCTCAAATCTAAGCGTTTTGGGGGTTAAAATAGTTCTAAAACAAAGGTGTTTTGCATAGTTTGGAAAGACTTTCCTTGGCAGAAATGTATTTTGACATGCTGCAAGCAGAAGGGCTATGCCACATGGTGAAAGAGATTTCACATCCTCCGGCAGAGGGCAATGGTGTCAAGGCATGACAATATTAAAAGGGCACTCATCTAATAAAAAAGCTTTAATAAATCCTGGAGCCATGTGTTAGTAACGTGCTGGATTATTAAATGCTGAAAGTTCTTTTTTTAATTGGCATCACTTCTGACACTTACCATAGGAAACACTGATTTGATCTGCAATCTGGTTTATAGTGAGTTTTACCTTCTTTCTTCCTTTGGGGCTGATCAGCCCCAGCGTCATTACTCCTTGGCTTTCCCGCATTGAACAGAAGTGATTTAGAACATGTTAAACTAAAGAATTGCTTGAGTTGAATTTGTATATACACATAAGTCACTGGAGTAAAAATATTGTCTAGATGTAAGAAAAACACACACAAAAAACCCCAAACAAACATACCAAACACTTACTTGTATTACAAAACAGCCAGGAAATAACAAAGACACACAGCCAAATCCTACAACAAAAGCTCTACAAAGAAAATAAACACTCATACTTCAGGATACAAAGCATATTCTCACTAATAGCTTTTCCCCCTGGGCGAAGTACCCCCTAAAACTAAACACAGGGTTTCTTTCACCTTTGCAATAGCAACTGGTTCTGATCCCTGCTGAAAAATGATGCACAAGCCAGAGCTGGTCCCTCTGCTCAGCCCATGTCAGTCCACCGAGCACCTGGACCACAACCCCCGTGACCCAAAACCCCTTCCGAATTTACATCCAAGTTCACACGCCCGAGCCAGTCGTCTCGCACAGAAAACAACTGCGGGCGTGTGAGCGCAGCACTGCCACGTCCATTTTTCAGATGAGGAAACTGAGGCACAGGGTAATTACAACTCTCCCTTCTGATCACACAGCACAGCAGAGGCTGGGGACAAGGGCTCTGCCACTGGGCTCCCCGTGGCCACACGCGGGCACGCTGGTGGCCGGCTCCGGGCGCTCCGTACGCAGCCCTGCTCCTCTCCACCCTGCACGGCAGGGGACGGGCACGACAAGCCTCTGTCTAAGATTTTGGTATTTGGCAGAAAAGGCTTGTAAAGCACAGGCTAAAAATAAAGGTAGTAATAAAAGCCTCTTGCTCGTTAATTACTCTGTAAGCCATTACTGCCTAAAACCCCCATAACTTTAATGGGGGCGATTGTAAGTATAGTAGCAAAACCGTGGAGCTAATTACTGTTTAGTTATTAAGCAGAACATAGCCAGAACTGAGTAATGAGCACGCAGAATTGCTTGTTCTTCGAGGATTTAATCAGGGGTGCTAACTTCAACCTCAGATTCTCCTGATTTACAGGAGAAAAGGACAGAGGCTTTGCAGCCCAGCCCTCCCAGAAGGCTGCATGATGCTGCAAGGGGCAATGCACCACCCTTGAGCTAGAACGGATTTGTACAACACGAAGCTTGAATTGCAAGTCAAGAACGGGAGGGAGAATGATTCAGAAATGTTTCAGACCACCATTACCAATCTGCCAGCTAGGATTCATCCACGGGAATCAAAAATGTTGAGCCAATGCAGACTGAGTCCGTGAGGGAGGGTGGGGGTTTGCATCATCCCTTCAGTCAGCGGTTGTTTCCTTCTTTTAAAAAATTAAAATAATTCCTGTGGCCAAAACCAGAGAAATAATGTGTTCTCCCTTTTTCTTTCTTTCTTTCTTTCTTTTTTTTTTTTTAAACACACAAAAAAGGAAAATTCAGAAATATTGGGAAAGCCTGGAAAAGAAGCTTAGTTTTAAGGAGGCTGATTTCCACTCAATACTTTTCTCCAGCTTCACCTGCAAACCCTAGTTCTGTCACTACACTTGCCTTGGCTACATACACAGCGGCCACTCCTTGTGTTTTTCAAGCTGTTAGAGAAACTGAGGCACAGAGACTGCAGAATTTCCCCAACCTTGCAACAGTTGAAGCAAAACCTGACCTACGCTCCCCTTGCAGTCCCGAGCCCTTGAGCCCTGTTGCAACAAATGGGATCAAGAACATAGATTATCTCACAGGAAAAAATAATATTAACCAAGCTTCTCAGAACAACACTTAAAATTTAAAGCAAGCATGAGCAAAATGGATCAACAGAGCTCAACACAAGCACAATTAGCTTCTGTAACTTATTGCCACAGGATACTAAGAAGAACAAGAACTTAACAGGATTCGAAAAAGGATTAGTTGTGCATGTGAATAAACTGCATATCCAGAATTAGAATGAACCACCCACCAGTTTGGAAAACGTATAAACCCTTGAATTTCAGAGCTTCAGACAAATTTTAACAAGCATCAGAAACTTTCTCTTCTCCAGGTTAATCTTCCCCCCGTGCTGCTCCACCTCTGCAGATGCCGGTAGAAACGGACAGAACTAGAAACAGGACAGGAGATGTGATGGCACTGCTCTTACGCTGACGCCACTGCCTAGTCCCAAGATTTCACTGCTTCCAACAGCAAGGCAGATCTTCTGTTAAATCCTTAAAAGATTTAATGTGCTGTTCTAAATGCGTTTGCTTTCTCGTACAGGTTCTTACACTGCCATCATAACCACAGTGCCCAAGTGCTGTGTGGGATTTCTTGAAGATCCTTAGCTGCAGCCACTGCACTCCCTTTCCTCATTGCTCCAGAGACACCCCGGGGAATGCCTTGGAAGGGGCAGGTATCCTTTTGATTACAGCGCTTTTGAACAGGGTTGAACCTGGGCTTTGCAATCTTCTTGGGATAAGCAAGGCAGAAGCAACAAATGGGTCATGGGCTTGGCAACCGAAAGTGGCAAGGCTGATGTGGGTCCTTGGTGCTTGGGAGAGTCTCGCCAGTCGTGGCCTGGCCACACAGGTAATCCTGTCTGTGGCAGAGGCAGCGCTGCCCTTACTGCTTTCAGAGGTTGCACTGGTCTGTCAGTCAGGATTGGCAACGCTTGGTCCAGACTTTCTCTCAAGCCAGGAAAGCTGTGGGTTGACTCAGGTCTTGGATGAGAAAGCGTTTACAGCACCCAATACTTTTTGATAAACGGCTCCACTTCACACATGGTTTTTAAAAAGCATCTCTATCGAGTTGAAAAGCTGTTTGACTTACAGCCCACTTCCAAAATAGAAAGACAACTGGGAGTTGTTTTCTTAGAGGAAATGCTGATGACACCCACGAAGAGCTGTTTGACTTTCTTTAAGGTTGCTTGTGGGTGAACGCTGAATGAGTGCTGGGAGAAGAGTGCTCCAGCAATTAGCTCATTTAAGGGCTTCTCCATCAAGTCTTCTCGAACTGGTGACACAACGATACCTTGAGTTATCCCCTTTGCTCAGCTAAGACAAAGTCAACACCGTCAGAAACAGACATATTTCCAGACTCTCTATTTCCACCTCTGTGGTCTGCATTGCACTGAATATTTTGTGCACCGCTGACTTCCATAGATCTTAAAAAGTGACATTAACAAAGGATGACCCAATTTCAATATGATTGGACTAAATTCCACAGCTCCATAATAGGCTTTGCATATGCTTTGTCCAAAGGGTTTGAAGACACGCGCTTCCACGTGATGCCTCATGTAAGAGGGGCAGCAGGCCATAACGACCAAGCCTCACCTTTACAACCAGCAGGCCAGCCAAGGCCCCTGTCTCAGGATCTGCAAGCCTGAATCGTTGAGCCAAGCATGTCAAGCTAACACCAGGCTCCCTGTGGATTTGCCTTTCTCCCCCTACCCAAGGAAGCCTCACAAGTTGAACATGCGTGACACAGTTGGGTGCTGAAAGAAGGGACATGGCTGTCAGAAGAAAGACTGCGACGCTTGCTAATGCTGTAGTAAAGATTACCTCACCGCCATGCAATTCATAGCTTTTGTTGTTAGTGGTTGAGAGAAGCCCCAGGCTTTTAAATACTGTCTAAATTAAGGGTGTAGGATTCTGTGGGTGCATCTAGAACCCCGGGCTGGCGGGACACGCTGGGGGCTGCCTCCCATTCCACTGGCACCTGGGAAAGTTCACAAATATGACCATCAAACACGAAGAGCTGTGCCCAGCAAGCCACAAGCTCTAATTTTATCTCCCAGCTGGCTCTGCAGTATGTTCCCAATTTCAGACCTGGAGATGAGACTACTCATCTCCCACACACCGTTGCCTCTTGACTCGCCGGGGGGAGCGCAGCAGGGCCCACCGCCCCACTCAGCTGCGGGTCAGGGCATGCAGCACGTGGCACACACGTTTCAGTATCAGCTGGAAGGCAGCTCACCAGCTCCGTACCTGAGACCCAGCTTCATAGCCATCAGCACTTACTTTTAATTACCGAGTTCTTCCCTACCCCTGAAAAAAAGAAACATTAAAAAAATCCTGCTCTATTTAAAAAGAGTTATTAATAACCTGATTCTAATGCATTAAAAAGGGGGAAAAAAAGAAGCCTTGCAGACCTGGTGAGGAAGCTACCCCTCTCCCACTGCAGCATGCCACCACCGGGCACCCTAAACACCTTAAAAAGGGATTTAGTTTTCAAAAGCGTAATTTTTCTTTTTTTTCAATAGCAAACATCAAGTATCTTAAAGGTGGTTTTTTTTGAAGGCTGGAGGAAAAAAAATATGCAGGCATCCAAACCCTCCATTACTTTTGAAAACACCAGCTGTTGTGAGCACAAGTCCCTGAAGACGCCACCGAAGTAAAAACTGCTTTGCGGGAGCTGCGAGGTGCTCCGGCCAGGCAACGAAGAGCACCTACTGCCGTGGGAGCACGACGGTGCTGTTCCTGCTCAGGGGAGGCAGAGTGCTCACAGCACGCTGTGAATTCACACGTGGCATCTCCTCCGCACTCCTCCCCACAACGCCACTTCCAACACGTGC